>NC_056728.1:143543054-143838054 GCF_019279795.1 Protopterus annectens
TTTGGGAAGATTTATCCCTTCTTTGAGTTGATGCATCTGTGGAGTTGGTGTAGATATATATATAAGTTTAGTGGGTGTGTGGGGCTTGCCCCTACATCAAGGATTCAAGCCCACAATATGGAAAAAATACTTAAAATTGATTTGATTTTTTCACCCTTCTGAGTTTCAGGCTTCTTTTTTCTTGTTGCCCTTTTGCTAAGTGGCTTTCTAGAAGTTGGCATTTCTTAGTAGAACCCAATGGCTTTAATGGGTCCTGTACCAGACAACTGACACAGTTTTCAAACAATGAATAAATCTTTTCTGAAACTTACATGTAAGCTGAGACATGTCTGAAACCTGATATTGATTGCAGTAAGTTTAAAAAATTGGAAAATAGATCATTCTGCAGAATGTCTACTAGAATACCTGTCCGTTGATGATCTAATTCCTGCATCCAGTGGCAGTAGACCTGAAAACGCGTCTTATTGAAGTGGGGTGGGGTTTACATTTACCCAAATGTAGAAGTGGCTTGACACTTGCCCAGATGCAAGTTATGAACAAGGTCACTTCTCTCCATCCTGTATCACTTGTTATGAAAATGTATGTCCCTATACAACAGTAAGAATGTGAAGATGTTTTCATTCCCTTTAAAAATTGTCTCTAGATAAATAATGCTTTTCAGGCAATAGCGCAGCATCACATCGTAATTAAGCAGTGCAAGAGGAAAAAGTCTGTTGTGAAGAGATACTGACATATTTCATGAGGAGCTTAGCAAAAAATATAATCTGTGCCTCTCAATATATTACATGAGTCAGTAGAGTTATTATTATTATTATTATTATCATCATCATCATCATCACATGAATTTAACTCTTTTTTGACAGTTTTCATTAATAATGCAAAACTAAACTGTTTCGTAACTTCAGGTTGCCAATTTGTGAGGACTCTCTGGAGTAATTATCAAGCAATGTCCACAGTATATACAGATTTCATTTTACATAGCTATATCTACTTATTTATCTATCTATATTAAACTGAAATTCAGGGCAGCTTAATATCAGAAGACGAAGACTGATAATGAAAGTCCTGATACTTCAGTAAACTGTGATTCAAGCAGGATAAATGAATTCCAAAACTCAATGTTACTGCTTGCAAGACATTTTGAAGAGTAACACCCCCCCCCCCTCGATCTGACATGGATAGGATATGGCTGACACCTCTGTTAGTTATATATGCTGACTCTGAGACCATAGTACCCTGGAGTAGAGAGAGCAGTTTGCTACACTACAATCTCAGAGGTAATACAGATTTTCCTATCAGAACTTGTGGATCCAGGGATCCCAGTCATAGTCCATGAACATTAAACAGGTACCACTCAGATCATCAGAGCAGTGTTTAGCTATGGCAATAACAGCAACATGATAAACAGAAGAAAACTAAGGAACTGTCACTCACTATCATCAGGGGTCTAAGTCTACATCATCAGGCTTGCAGAACTGAACAAAAAAACTCACACATTAAAGTACATTCAGGTGTGTCATTGTTTGTAGGGGGGGGATCTTTAGCAGTACGTGTATATCAGTCTTTATGTTTTCAGAGTGTGAATTTAGTTTACTCAGTGGGTATCTGTGTTTGCGAGTGTGTATGTGTGCATAAGTGTGTGCATGTGCGTGCATGCCTGGGTGTTTTCTGTGCATGTGTCTTTGTATTTACTTAGGAAACAAAGTGACCTAAAAATATATATATTTATTGAACTGTGTGTGTTGGAGGGTGTTTAATGAGAAAACAAAGTATCCTGAAAGTGTATATGTATCAATGTATATGATTGTGTGTGTGTGTGTGTGTGTGTGTGTGTGTGTGTGTGTGTGTGTGTGTGTGTGTGTGTGTGTGCGTGTGCGTGCGTGCGTGCGTGCGTGTGTGTGTGTGCGTGTGTGTGTGTGTGTGTGTGTGTGTGTGTGTGTGTGTGTGTGTGTGTGTGTGTGTGTGTGTGTGTGTGTGTGTGTGTGTGTGTGTGCATATATGCACGCACACAATCACACAATACACATATAGTGTAGAATGACTGAAGTGATTTTATACAGAAAAACTAAAACTCTACAGTTACAGTATAACTAGTGCTTGGTGCTAATAAAAAAGATGTGACATGCCACAAGCATATTTAGTTTTATTTATGATTGCTGTTAACTAGGTACCCCCTTAGAGACAGAAATCTCTAATTATAGAGCTCAGTCAAATGTGACACAGCCAAGATGAAAACAAGATGTGTAATTAGTGAGGTAAAGTCAAGCAACAACACTTGTATTCCAAGCAGAAAATATTAATAACACGGTAAACTTACTGTGGGATTTCCTCGTTCCAGATGGAAGAATATCATCATTTTGATTTTCTTGCTCATTTTAGTTTGTATTTTTTATTTGTTTCATATGTTACAATTATCCTGTTTTTCTGATGAACTTGCTTTGAATCTTTTAAAATAATCTGCTGTACTCAGTCAGTATTTTTTTAGGAATGTTGATCTTACCTAATTAATTCTGCACTGCAAAGTGAGTACAAAGATAAGTTGTAGGTTTTCTAATTCTGCTGAGAGTGAATGTAGAAATATGGTAAAAACAGAAAATAAATAGCCTGATAAAACATTGTACCAGTGGTGTACCATAGCAGCAATGCACACAAGAAACACTAAGATTCTGAAAAAATTTGTTTTGTATACAAACATGCTTAAGCTTGTTTATTAAAGTGTTGCTTGTGTGGATTTGCAGTTGTGATCGTGTTTTTATCATGTTATTAGTTTTTACTTTTACGCTGCAGGTTTGTACTTGCTGCTTGGATTGTACTTTTAATGTTAAAAAATAGAATGACCTGAGGTTTGGGAGAAGCTTGTTTACATATGAGAAATTATTAATTTGAATGATTTTAAACACTTCTATGAGTCTCATGATACGAATTGCTTCCAACTGCATTGCTTGCTCATATGCAATTTGAAGTACACTTCAGTAATTCAGCTGCTAATATTTTTTTTTTTATCAGCCTCATAATTAAAAAGCAGCACTCATGGGTCCAACTTTTATCTTAAAGCCTTTCCTTTCTGGTTAGGCAAATTAAACTGGATTGTCTCTGGGCGACTAAATAACTACAATTAATCATGCAATGTCCCACAGTCCACTGCTTCAGAAAAGTATTTCCTTTTAAGGGTAGAAGGAACAGTTGACTGTTTATCTGTATGCATCCACTCATTAGCCTGTGACTGTTCCCCAAAACATTATTGTAGCAGACAGTCAAGGCAGTAGATTTGCAGCCCACAAAGTCTCCCGCTTGGCATTTAACCACAGATGTGCACAGGTATAGAATAGGTGCATACATTCCAGGTATACCCAGCTACATTTTATAAATAAAACAGTGATTTGTATATCCAAAAGTACAAACTATGATGGCTTTTGGTGCTGAGGAAAGGTTTCTGCCTGCACTACTGGAAACTCTGGGTTATGCATGTTTGCTATTCAGGATGGACAGGCATAGAGAGGAATAGGACTTAAAAGGGTATTCTCCCTGTTTGAAGGGAGGGGGGATTTTTCACTCTGCACAGGACCCCTAATGAAGATGCCCTTGATTACTATAAACACATGATATGCAAGCACAAGTTGGGGGGGACACTTAAACAAAATGCCTGCAGTATAGATGATGTGCTATGGATTATGTCAGCCCAGTAGAAATATTGACCTGTTTGGCAGGAGAAGAAAAGAGTGAATGTAAAAATATCATGTGCATTTTTATCAACCGTTGTGTGTGTGTGTGTGTGTGTGTGTGTGTGTGTGTGTGTGTGTGTGTGTGTGTGTGTGTGTGTGTGTCTGTGTGTGTGTCTGTGTCTGTGTGTGTCTGTGTGTGTGTGTGTGTGTGTGTGTGTGTGTGTGTATATACATGTGTGTGTGTGTGTGTGTGTGTGTGTGTGTGTGTGTGTGTGTGTGTGTGTGTGTATACATGTGTGTGTGTGTGTGTGTGTGTGTGTGTGTGTGTGTGTGTGTGTGTGTGTGTGTGTGTGTCTGTGTTTGTGTGTGTGTGTATACATGTGTGTGTGTGTGTGTGTGTGTGTGTGTGTATACGTGTGTGTGTGTGTGTGTGTGTGTGTGTGTGTGTGTGTGTGTATACATGTGTGTGTGTCTGTGTCTATGTCTGTGTGTGTGTGTGTGTGTGTGTGTGTGTGTGTGTGTGTGTGTGTGTGTGTGTGTGTGTGTGTGTGTGTAGAGTATTACTTGTTTTGTGCTTTGAGGTTTTAGTGACGGAGCAACTTCTGATTTTCTCCTAGTACTGATCTTATACATGAAGGTGATTTCATTTTTCTTCATGTCTGTACAACCATAAAGTCAATATATATTAGTTTGAGGAAGATAGGAGCTTTTCCCCAAAATTAGGGGATACAGGGGGCCTTCCCCCCCTTTAAAAACATTTTCTTTGGCATTTGCATGTATAGGGGATATTTTGTGCAGTGTGTCACATTGTTTGATTCCCTATTTTTATTACTAATATTATTTTTTCAGCATTTGAAGGTCTGGTGTTTCCTGAGGTTCAGTTTTCCGTATACAGTCAACAGTACATATATAATGTATATAAAAAAGCTTGCTTTTTGCACTTATGTCCTTGCGTGTGTGTGTGTGTGTGTGTGTGTGTGTGTGTGTGTGTGTGTGTGTGTGTGTGTGTGTGTGTGTGTGTGTGTTTTGGATTGACAGCTGTTTAATCACCTGTTTATGATGACAAGTGTCCGAGATCACACAATTCCTGAGACTGGAGAATATATATGTCTTACCCTGTGATTATGTGATCTTGGCATTAGTACATATAATTAGCAGAGGGTGGGGATGCCCCCATGATGATGCAGGGAAATTGCCACCCCACAAAAAACAATGTTTTTGTTGGGATTTTTTTTGTCTATAAATTTTGCATGTGCTGTGGCTATTTCTCAGCACATGCATGGTTGCTTGTTGAAGCTGGTATTTTCAATTTTTTTATGTCAGTGTTGTGTGTTGACATTAGATGTATTCAGGTCTTCCTACTACACCCATATCTGTGGATGTACTTTGAAATATTAAGTACAAAAGGACAGAACATCAAAACATTGAACCTAAAGGATCCAAACGCACAAAAATAGCAACAACAGAAAAACACACATACATACACACACACACACACACACACACACACACACACACACACACACACACACACACATGCAACTCATGTTTTTTGCCGGGGGCAAGACCCTTCTCCCACCATACCACCTGCGAATTATATATACCAACTCCGTGATTTCACAATAGAGAGAGAAATGCAAACTTCCATTCCCCACGGTTCTGTAACTTCCCCCAAAGAAATGCCAACAGAGGTGGTCAAACGATTTTTCAATCGCTTTTGCCGGCATAAAAGATATTTGGTGTTATTAGGTGTGTGTGCATGTGTGTATGTGTATTTTTATATATATATATATATATATATATATATATATATATATATTTATATAAAATTGTGTGTCTTTGTGTTTTATATATATGTGTGTGTGTATGTATGTATGTATGCATGTATATATATATATATATATATATATATATATATATATATATGCATGTATATATATATATATATATATATATATATATATATATATATACATATGTGTGTGCATGTGCGTGCGTGCACATGTGTGGATATGTATTTTTTTTTACCCAGACCTGAAAAGGAGGTACCATGCTTCATTTCTCCTGATTGAGTCAGAGCACTGTATAGAGTTTCTATGGAGATGTGGTATCATGTTGTCATTGTCATACGTAAAATAAAATAGTTGGCAATAGATGACTTTAACACATTCTTCTTCTCTAAAGACATGCTGGCAGCTACCCAAGGACAACTTATCCTCCCTGTTATAACATTCACCTTCAAATCTTACTTTTTTAAAGGTTACATCCTTCTTAACCTCATCCATCCACTCATCCAGCCGGGCAGTTGATGCCATCTGTTTCTCACAGCATTTCTGAATAAGCAAGCCTGTTTGCCAGGGTCCATGATGAGCTGTGTTCTATAATCTGACAGTCACGTCTGATCCTACCTGTCCTTACTTTCTATCCAAGATAATCCGGTCATGCTTCCTCTTCAAAGCCTTATATAATGATATCGTACATCCCTTTTTTCTCTCTTCATTGCTGGTACAAAGAGGTAAGGTAAGGCTTAGACAGTAACAGAAAACCTAAGACTACTTAGTCCAGACTTTGTGAAGTGACAGTTTCCATAACGAAAAAGCACTGATCTGCAGACATAGGTATAACCATTTTGCATAATGTAAGAGGTTTAGCTCAAGATTGTAAATATCTGTCAGTGTTATTTGTAGAGCAATGTAGTTTAAAGATCTTGAATAATTTTGTGCAGAAAAATGTTGGATGGGTAAGACATGATACTAACACAATTATGCACAGTACAGTAAGTTTTATAGATAAAGGAACGGGCTAGGCTTGGTTTGAAAAAAATGATATGCAGAAAGGATCAGGACATACATTACTGATGTAAGGCAGGCAGAAAAGAGGAAGTAGCAAGAGGCACAGGGAATATGAGAGAAGGTACGAAAAAGATGTTAAAGCAGACAATAGCAGCTGTGTGTCAGTCCAATAAATAATGAACATGAACAGAGTAATATGTGAATGAACTAAAAATACATGTCTGTTTACATGTCAGAGCCGTATATGAACTAAAAGTACACCTGTTTACATGTCAGAGCCATGTGTGAACTAAAAATGCATGTCTGTTTATGTGACAGCCGAGTGATGGACATTTTGCGAAGATGATGATACAAAAAAAATTCAGAATACAATGAATTTACCTCATTTGATCTAGACACTCAATATACATGCACATTATCTAATGAGAAAGTCTGATTAATAGTCCCTTGTGCCAAATGCAGGGATGTTCAGCCAACTTTCCTTGACATAGCTTTGTAACACTAAGAGACATATTTTGTAGGCCATAAATCTGAGGTTTACAAAATGTAGAAAATGTTACGATGCAGTCCTTGAGTTGGGGGAGGGGGGGAAGCTATACCAACTTGCTGGTAGAGAGAGCATCCATACAGTCATTCAAAGTGACATGGGAGAGGTGGAGAAGGGGTGATGGTGAGGAGATGGGGGGATGTGGAATGTTAAATGATGATATAGCAGCAGACTACACAGGCTGGTATCTCCCTCTAACATCAAATAAATGTAGTAAAGAACAAAACAATGAAAATTAATTTGCTACAAAGTAGACGTTCTGCATCCCTCTGAAATCTGGGTTCATTTTGTACCAGAGCTTTGTATTTGTAAAAATTATGCTATAACATTTCTTTTTAGAGTTAATTTAAGCCAAAACACCGGCTTTATAGCAGGAATTAGAAACACAGACTGGTAAGATACAGCTGATATTTTCTAGAATGGGCTTCATATATGCAACATCTCTACCACATGCTAAAAATTTTGACACCAGCCAGAAGGCAAAGAGAAAAATAATCAACAGACAAACAGAGGTAGGTGTTAAGAGAAAAATAAACTTGGCAGTTACAAAATATATGTTACATGCAGCGTCAGAAGTCCTGGATATGAAAAGCGTGATTACACTTTCAATGATTTACGTAAATCAGTAGAAGGAATTAAAGTTCTGAGCAAATGTGTGGCAACCAAGAAGACTTTGCCCTAGATGTACCATTTCTTACTGTTAACTAACAAAAGTAAAAATAATAAATAAGTTGTCTTATGAAATGTGTGTATTATTCCAAATGGAGGTATAGCACAGTGAAAGAACTTGTAATAGCAAACTTTTCTGTTTCTTCCAAAGGCATAAACTGGAAGCTGTGAAGGAGAGAACACAGTCACAGTATGAGATATATTAAGCTTGTCAGCTGAGATGATATGATGCAGAAATGCTTTGATTAAAGCTTTCCAAAATGCATTAATCAGTTTACAGCTTGCAATGCAGACATATGCCTATTAATGGCAGGCTACAAAAGGACTATTTATCTGCCACATTGAAATTCAGTAACTATAATAGCAGAACACACACAGTGCCTGCAGCAGAAATAGTAGCACTCAGTGCAAGATAGTCAAATATCAATCCAGAGGTGCTGGAAGAAAAAAATGTGGCAAAACACAAGTATATACGCAGCATATCTAAAATGCAGCTGCAAGTATAGAGCTCACTTGTATATGAATTATATCCCGGAGTTTGAAGGATTTTCTGACAATTTTTAATTTTTGCTGCATCTGTCATAAAGAAGCAAATGTCTAGAAATGGACTTAATTGGCAGCCATCTAGAAACGATCTAGCTAACTGGTTTGGAACATGATATATCAAAAGATGTAATTCATGCCTTCTAGAAAGGAATGAATCACAGAATAACATCTCTTTTTATACCAAGAAAAATAAACTGAATTTTAATTTATTTTGCATGGCTCCAATGTCGACTACCCTAGTTTAATACAATGTGTTAAGTTCAAAAATTACCATTTTCAATATTGCATTGCAGTTAGCTGAGTTAATTAATTCTGAGTTGATTTATGGTAAATATGGTTGTCTGCATGTCTGACAGACTTTTATTAAGTTTTAAAATACTGAATTTGTCCGTACTACAACAACTCATTTGTTAGTAGCCCCTAAATACTTGTTCACCTCTATTTGCCCTAAATGGCAAGTGCCCTAACTACCTCTAGCCCAATCCTGCTTAATTACCTAGCCCTCCTACCACCTGCCCCAGTGAAGTTATAGCCCTATTGGAGCCCTAAATCAAACTGTAAAACTCCTGCTGGGTACCTAAACCTAAATGTAACACTCCCGATCCTGCTCCCTAACTCTAAACTCCCCTTCTGTGCTCTGACCTAAAACACCCATCCCACTGCCTAAACCTAAAGTCTGTGATCTCTCTCAAACCATAAAAACCCCCTCCCACTCCATAACCCCAAAACTCTCCCCCACTGCCTAAACTTAACCCTCATTCTCAATTACTTCCTGAAACACCAAACTGCACTCCTGCCTCCTCCCCCTCTGTCTCCTTGTTATTGATGCACTTACTTTGCTCGAACTTGCCAGCTGTGTTTGGGCGAGGTGTGGCAGTTCCAATCTTTTTCACAGCTGCCACACCATCAATAGCAGACTATGTGTGCTAAAAGATGTCAATCCTTGGCTTCAAGACCGATGTCTTTGATTGCATGGAACCTGGGAGCTTCTAGAAGGACCACTAAATGTTATACTCATCTCTTTTCCATGTTTAGTTACAAGCCTAAAAGGTACAGCTCCTGGTGTTCATATACCTCAGTACAGTCCATTTGTTTGTCATTCACTAAATATACACTCTCTAAGCATTTTCATGTATACCATTCTTAGACTTCTGTTAGAAAGGTATAGTAAAGCATTACTGTAAATTTTGGTATATGCTAAGAAGTGATTTTAGGAGGGTAGTCTCTGCTGATAGTGTAATAGATTCTAGAATTATCTTCAGCAGGTAATTAAAAGTGTCATAAAGCTATTTGCAATGGTGGGACCCACTAGAATGAGTCCCGAAATGCGGAGACTGAATGGCATAAGGAACGGATTTGTGTATACCAGGTCCGAGATGCCATTTCTCAGAATATTCCCTTTTCTTCAAGGTATGGCAATCTTGGTGGTGGTATATATATATAAGTTTAGGGGGTGTGGAGGACTTGCCCCACATGGGGGGCTGCAGGGTGGCTTGCCTCCCTGCAAAAAAAAAAAAAGTTTTAATGAGAAGAGCAATTTTCAAAATTCACTCTTCTCTGGGTTTTCAGGGTTTTTTTAGCTTTTTGGCACTCAGTATTTTGAGTGCTGACATTTCAATGGGAAGTCACCATTATAATTAATGAGTTAAAAAAATGCAGGGCATTAGCAGAAGGGTGGAATCATTTAAAAAAGCATTATGAACTAGGATTTTAATTTACGTGTTTGAAGTAAATGAGCACAATCAGAGGGTTCTTTTCTGTTTTTTTATTTTTAATGTTTGTACATCATAGTAAAGGAATTCTTCTGTATAAGTGTTGCAACCACACCTTGGGCAAATGCATGTCTATTAGAAAGCCTCTGTTTTAGTGACTTCATTAGATTTGCTGTACTGAAGATGCTACACTTATGTATCCCTCTACAGGCATCCACTTTACCATTTACCTAAAGTCTGCATTTTTATCTCAGTGATGCCTTCTGTGATAATGGCAGTTAGAAAGGATGTCAGGGGTAGGTCTACACTGCAGACCACTTACACTGGATACACAACATTCACCATGCAACAAGCAGCTGCCTGACACATTACCTCCTATCCCACTTGACTGGGAAAGGAATTTAAAGCCCCCCCCCAAAAAAAAACAAGCAACTGCAGTATATTACATTAAGTAGGGTTCTGTTTCCACACTTGGAATCCCCTCAGGTATAACATAGTTCTGTTCACTTGTTTAAATCAGTAAAACATGTTACATAAAGTGTGTACATTCCCCCCACAGCCCCCTGTTAGCCATATACTGACACTAAGGGATGTATGGTCCCCTAATTCTACCTTCTGTATGGTACCCAGTCTGGCAATGTCTTTTGTCCTGCTAAAAAAACATAACTTAACTATTGTAATTTAATTTCATCTTTTTTCTCCTAGGTTTCACTGTCCTGTTCCTTATCTAAGGAAGAACCTCCTTTGTGCCTCCTTGTTTATATCAGAGATGTCCAGGAAAGTACCAAGTACCACATTCACTTAAAGTGTCTTCTTGAAATTAAGGAAAAACTTTCATTTGTAAATGGAAAATGCAGTACATATTATAGCACCTCCCATCATAGTGACAAGTAAACCCACCAGATGTGTTTCTGTGTTTGCTTATATGTTTATTTATGTGGTTGTTTGTTCTCCTTTATTTTTAGGGTTGTCCAATTCACATATACAAAAAGGTGTACTTCAGAACACCAGGTAGTTGTCCAGTTAACCAGCATTACCATCATTAATGTTTTAGAACTGTTTAATTGTTTTCGTTTTTTTTTTTTGTTTTTATTTTTGTAAACAATTCTTCACTTACCAGCTGCCCCACTGACATCCAAATTTCCATCTGCAGCTTTAGGATTGTCCCTGCATCCCTGAAGGGTAGCCCTTTCAGGTTATTTCTGTTAAGATTTCAGAAAAAAAAAAACAGAACAATATTTTCTAAATACTTTCAGTCCACATTTTCTGCATACTATCTTTGGTCAGTATTATGCAATTTGTCCTGAAAGATGATTTTGCACAGTCACAGCAAAAACTGAATGCATAACTAGTACTTGAAAATTTGTTTTCTAGCACCTAGCTTATTGGTATGTATAGTACTAACCACTGGGTGTCAGTAAATTACATCTGGAAATAGATTTTGAAAACACTGCGTGTCAAGGAGAGTGAATTCCCTGACCAGAATAACCCATTTCAAAAAGCATTGTCTCTGACATAAAAAAACTGTTTTCAATCCTGTTAGCACTGCCAAATTATGTTGTAGCACTGACACATAGTAATAATGCTATATAAAATCAGTTTTGAGGCCAAATGATATAATGGTGCTGCCACAGTTCAAAAGACAGTGCTCTAAAAGAAGCACACTAAAAAAGGCCCCAAACTATTGATGGCTGTCAAATAAGTGTTTGTGTATTTGTCCTGGTAGTGGACAAACTCGAATGTAAAAGGCTTCACTATATGAATGTACAATTGTCAGTCTGAAAGTTTGCCCTAAAAATGCTTTTGTACCTCCAAATGTGGCATCACTCTTCAAGGTAATTCCACATTAATTGCACTGCAGGTCATTCGGTTGTTGTTGTTGTGTCTTTCGGCTTTTTCCCGGTTAGGGGTCGCCACAGTGGAACTCCGGTCCGCTAATGATTGGCAGTAGATTTTTACGTGCCAAGTTGCCGGCCCTGACGCACAACCTTCAACGAAGGTACGCCCATTCACGCATGTCTCCACACAGAAGACGCTCTAGCTGAGAATCAAACGGGACAATGTCTTACTGTGAGGTGTCAATGCTACCGCAGCACCACCACCGCAGCTACACTGCAGTTCATTAGATAAAACCCTAAAATGACTCTTCTGCAAGACTGTTCAAAACTATTAGCTTCAGTTATTTCTAATACATTTTCACTCACAATTTAGCAGTTTTCAACACTGTGGTCCCAGACTTTCTGAAGTGGCATCACAACAACTCACAGTGAATCAAAATGCTGCCATTTTGTTTTTCCCTTCACATATTGACTACTAAATGCCAATTATGGAGCAAAATCATTCTGTCTGTTGGCAATAATATAAAAGGAAGAACTGTGATAAATTTTCAGAAAATGTGGAGCAACACGTTAAATTATAACCATTTTCTGTACTTTTCCAGATTTAATGTTACTGGTCAACACTGACACATTTATTTTACTAGTTGCACAAACTGTTTTTTTTAATGTTTTGGTATTATCTCACACAGTTGTTACTAAAATATGATACTGTGATGTCTGGCAGGGAAAACATTTCATATAAAAATTCTATTTCTTTATTCTTTGGTATCAAATGCTGAATACCAAGAGCTAGGCCTTAGCAGCCAGTAGAGCATGCCTCAGTTTTTACTTTTCTACCATTTAATTGCATTCAATGAGCAAATTCTACTAAGGCACCCCTTTCTTGAGAAGTAATCTGATTGACAATCTGGTTATGTTTATTTATGAAATTTCTAAGACAAAAGTACTTGCTGGGAAGTGAGTCAATAAAGCATAGTTGCTGTTTTCTATCATGATTTCTCATTTTTTATCATTTGCATTTCAGTTTAATATATTTGACATATACTGGATTTCCTTTTTTGTTAATTGTCAGGGAGGTATCAGTTAAAATGCCATTTCTTCTCTTTAAGCTACCAAGCTCTTCAAATTTGTAGACTCCAAAAACATTATTATTAAGGATCTGAGGAAGTCCATAAACACGGATGAAAATGTTTATCATACTGTTTAGAATGATACTAAAGAGAATAAAACTTATGTATTTATCTTGCTGGGCCTTAGCATTAATGTGGGACTTTACATGAATCAGCTTGAAAAACAAGACTAAAGATCTTCAAGTTGAACATTCTGCAAGAGCTGGTTGGAAAATAATTACAGAAGCAAAGGCCAAACAATGATCTTTTAAAGACAGCACAAAAATTATCTTTTAGAAATAAATGATCTGATTAGCTTAACACACCAAGAATAGGATTGTTAATGATTTCTAAAATCCAATCAGAAAAAAATCATCACAATTCAGCCATTTACTGAAGTATCAAAATGATCCCTGTCTCACAAATACAAACCTGTAAATGCTGCCATTACAAAAGTAACTATAGGTACTAAAAATGAAAAGAAAGCATGTACTTTTGTTTGCAGATGGTAAAGTAAAGAAGCTGTCATCCGGAGTAAGACTATCATTATGTATGTGGCTCTTAAGCAAATCATCTTCAGGAATTGTAGTTTCTATGACAACTACACAGTAGCTGCTGTTAAAAGTAAGATTATAGGCCAAGACTGTTAGTGGGGAGCAGCACCCCTTCCAATAATGCTGCATAGGGATGGTTACTTAGGAACTGTAACTGCAGAGCCTGCCTTTAATAACATCAAGTGATTAGTCTTTTCTTCTTGTTTGCAAACTTTCTGTCACTCAGCCCTCTCTAGTATAGATAACGAACAGGCAGTTCATTTATATGCTTTATTACACAGAAACACATCAGGATGGATAGCAGCATTACAAAATATAAACAAACTGATTAACAGACAGACTACACAGACAGGCATGCTTACATCTCAATAGCTAACTACAAAATGGCAGTCAGGCTCGTACATGCTCAGTATTTATACACTTGTGCAAGCCCCTAGAAAGCTTCTTAAAGCTGTACACACATATTGTTCTACATCCTCCCTATTAAATAGATTGACCTCAATGAAATGACATTAGAATAAGACATGCAATAATACAGACATCAGAAACAAACACAATGTTCATGTCCAAGCCGCTGTGCATCTGTAACATCATCTGGAACGTGACCTGATATAGTAATATAGTAATCACAACTGGGTTTAGCAACAGGGACATTCTTCGGTGAACAACTCATGTCAGGAACTTCGCGATTCATCTCAGGAACAGGGATGTTTACTGGAACATCCTCTGGAACTGGAACGCTGAACAACTCACTCTCAGATGAACAGTCTTTCTCACAGGCTAGGTGCTGTAGTACAGGCTCGGATACCAGCATCAAATGTTTCCGATTCCACCTAAACTCTACTCCTTGTGATTCCATAATGTAAGATCTTAGCTCTGGACAAACACTCTTCATGACTCCAATCAGATCATAACCTTTGCATGTTTGCATTCTCACTGTCTCTCCTTCACATAAAAGATTTAGTGGTTTGCTGAATTTGTTGTAATAAGACTTCTGGGCTAGGCATTTCTTTAACAGATAGACTTTCACTGATCTGTTATTCTTAGCACTTGGAACCAATAAACTACTGTTGACTGGTAACGTAGTTCTGGTTTGTCTCAACAGAAGTCTCTAGGCAGGTAAACCAAGATGTTTATCACAAGGAATATTTCTGAGATTCAAGAGATTCAGAAAATCATCACTATTTACTCATTACAACTTCTCAAGTAACTGTTTCACACTTTGAACTCCACATTCTGCCAAACCATTTGACTGCGGGTACTCAGGACTACTCATAACATGGATAAAGTCCCACTCTTCGGCGAATCTTTTGAATTGCTGGCTAGTAAATTGTGTGGCATTGATAGAAATAACTTTGTGCAGACTCAACCACAGTAGTCCAGGAATCTGGTTTAGCTGAAGTGGTTCTTTCTGTTGATGTGGTTTTGTACTATTACATACAGAACAAGATGAAAGTACTCTCTCAATGTCTTGTGACAGAGAAGGCCAAAATACTAGTCCTCTCACTGTCATTTTAGTAGAATTGGTTCCTGGGTGGCCACAATGCAAGATAGCAATATACTCTGGTTGCATGGACTTGTTGTGACCTTTCATGACTGTTGGACCTTTCATGACGATACCATTGTCAGACAAAATCTCATCTCTGTAAGGAAAATAAGGTTCCACTTCAGGTAAACCAGATTCCTTTGATGGCCATCCTTGATTGATAAAGTGGATGAGCTTCTGTAAAACAGGATCTGTGGCTGTATGATTTCTAAGCTTATCAAGACATGTGGAATCAAGATTTCTCACTTTCATGGCATCAGAATCAAGATTTTCATTCTCATGTTGATCAAGTGGTATTTCTGGGTGATCTGGATAAAGTATCAGCAAGATAAAGAAGTTTGCCTTTCGTGTAGACAAGATTGAAACTATACTTCTGCAATTTCAACATCATAAATTGCAATCTGGCTGGAGCTGTATGCATAGGCTTTATCAAAATAGTAAGCAGAGGTTGGTGGTCTGTTTCGATCTGGATAAGTCTACCATCAATATAATCATGGAACTTTGAACATGCAAACACAACTGCCAAAAGTTCTTTATCTGGGCATACTGCATTTCAGTTTGGGTTATAGATCAAGACGCATAGGCAACAAGTTGACCCTCTTGAAGAATGACTACACCGAGACCAAATTTTGAAGCATCACAGGAAAGAGTAACTGGTTTGTGAACATCATAGTATATGAGAGTTGGTGGACTGGGAATTTTCTGCTTCAAGACATCAAATGCTCTTTGGTGTTGTTCCAACCATGACCAGGATATATCTTTACATGTCAGCTCTCTAAGCAGTACTGCTAGTTGGCTTAAGTCTGGAATGAACTTGCCTAGATAGTTAACCATGCCAAGAAAGCATTGTAGGGCTTGAACATTGTCTGGAGCTGATATCTCTAGAATAGCTGTTTGCTTGGAAGGGGCTGGTCATAAGCCTGAACTGGTAAATAAATGACCAACATAAGTAACCTCTCATAACCTAAAGTTGCACTTCTGAGGATTCAGCTTAAGATTCACTTGACATGCTCTTTCCAGAACTTTCTTGAGATTTTTGTCGTGTTCAGCTTCACCATTACCTCCTACAAGAATGTCATCTACTATAATAGCACAAGGATACCCAGAAAAAAATTGCTCCATTGCACATTGAAAGACTTCACTGGCAGAATTTATCCCAAATGGCATTCTCAAAAATCTGTACCTGCCAAAAGGAGCACTGAATGTAGTTAGCAACAAGGATTTCTTGTCAAGTAAAATTTGCCAAAATGAACTCTGCATCTAAGACATAAAAAACAGTGGCATTTGATATCAGAGCTGCAACTTCTTCAACTGTATGCATTAGATGATGAGGTCTTTTAGTGCTTTGTTCAAATTTTGTGGATCAATACATAATCTGATATCACCTGAACTTTTCTTATGCGCTACCACCATGGAAGATATCCATTCAGTTGGTTCTTCAGCTGGACAAACTACATCTTGTTGCACCATTTTATCTAGCTCGGCTTTGACTCTGTTCTGCATAGCTACTGGAACTTTCCAGGCTGGCCTGACAACTGGGCTGACATCTGGGTCTAACTTCATGGAGTACACAACTGGAAGCTTGCCTAGTTTGTCTGCAAAAAGATCAGCACAGGTAGAAAAAATATACTGGGTGAAATTGGAACAATGGTCTTTAAATTAACATGATGGACTTCCTTATTGAATAAAAGCAGCCTCATTTTCAAACTGTCTCTAAGCCCTAATAATGGCTGCATATGCCTTTTGACCACATAAAATACTCCTCCCAGCAGAGTAACATGAAAGTACTACTGCGCCCTCGGTTTGAATCTCTTCACCACCATAAGCAACAATCTTCATACACTTTGCCAAATCAAGCTTTTCATCAGCACATACTCTAGCAAATATTTCTGCAGACATAACATTACACTTTGAACCCGTCTCAGCTTTGAGCTCTATGGGTTTTTCATTTATCTGAACAGTTCAAAATACTTCATTCTTTGCCCATAAATCTACTGTGTTGACTGTTTCATGAAGCATGGACACATCATCAACATAAAAAGTAGGGTCATAGCTTTCCAATTGATCAACTTGTCTCTTTGAATGTTCCCTTTTAATAAAAGAATGTCCCGTTTGCTTTACAAAACCTTTTGAAATGATTCCACTTATTGCATCTGTGACATTGCTGACCAAAAGCTAAACATTTTTTTATGCTCATGACTTCCACCACAGTTACAACAGTTGGCTATAAAACTGGGTGGGGACACATTCTTTGAGTTTGCTGACTCCTTTTATGCTTCACTGAGACTGTGTGCACTCTCTAAATTGCTAGAAAGCTATGAGATTTCGCTATGTGCTTGGGCCTGTTTCTTTTAACCACATGCTGCATACTATCAAAATGAGCTTTAAAAGTTACTGGAAGTAAGCATCTCTTATTTGTAAGTATATCTGTGTGCTTTTCTATAAGCTCATATATCTGACAAATCTCAATGGCCTTATTCAAAGTTAAACCACTGTCACGAAGAAAAATCTTTCTCACAGCATCATCTTTAATACCACACACGTCTGGCTTTTATCAGCTCATCCCTTAAATCACCACATTTGCACATTTTAGCCTTGCTTCTCATATCAGTTAAATATGCCGCAAAATTTTTACCGGGCATTTGATCTCTTGTGTAAAATAAGTGTCTTTCCATTGTAATATTTGTTTGGGGGTTACACATTTTACACATTATTGTCAAACACAAGTGGAGCTGGTCTACAATATCTTCCAGCCATGACAACAAATCTTGTCCAAACACACTGAAAAATAGAACCATCGTAATTATGTTGCACATGCACACACAGCCAGTACTTGCAATAATATTCAAATGCACAATAAACTCTTTGTGAAATATGCTTTGAAATGGCTGCAGTTTGGGAAATAACTGTACTGTAATACTGCACAAACATGTGAACACTTCATATACTTCAGACAACTCGGATATCTTTGATTAATGTGAAAAAGTAGTGGTTAGTGAAAAAATGTGGTTGTTTCCCTTAAATGTATTCATTTTATGAGATTCAGACTTTATTTCAAATGTTTTCCATAGTTATTTTGAAAATTTCTGTTACTTAGAAATTCATTTAGAGCATTCTGAATGCCTAGTTTCATATTTTGTGAATAAGAAATAGTTTGACCAAGTTTTACCTGAACTTCGTTTCTGGCCTTTTTTGTAAGTTATACATGCAGTAGGGATGATTCGCTCCCATATATTCCTCCAGTCTTATCTGAATGCCTTTTGGTCTCGAAGCTGAGGAATCTGGATCTCCTTCTGGCATCATGTCCTTTTAGACATGCCTCTTCTAACACCATGTCGCTAGTCCCTCTCTACTATAGATAACGAACAGGCAGTTCGTTTATATGCTTTATTACACAGAAACACATCAGGATGGATAGCAGCATTACAAAATATAAACAAACTGATTAACTGAGACTACACAGGCATACATGCTTACATCTCATGTGTGTCATGTGGCAGAGTGGCCATTATTTTTCAAAGCTACAGGGAGCCACTACAGATGGGGTGGAAGAGCCACATTTGGCTCCAGAGCCACGGTTGCAGACCCTTGGTTTAGGCTATGGGGCTTACTCCCCACCCCCAGTTCACCAATATTTGTAATTTCAACCTTGTTTGAAGTAACAAGTCTTGAAAGCATGAATCATATAAAAAAATGAATTACATTCTCCAGGATGTATATGATGAAATGTTCTGTGATGGCAAAATGTGTTTTACTTATTTTTATTTCATTGCAACCACTATTCATCCTACAAAGGATTGATCTATGGCAATCTGAGGTCACTTACAAAAGAACTGAAATAAAGCTTAATGGCAAATAAGGGCTCTTGATCACCTTGTCTTATTATGATTCCTGCCAGTTCGATGAACTAACATCCCAGTTACCCACGAGCCTAATTAGTCATGTCACCATACCCCACCCCACAGTAAGTATTGCCTTAAATCGTCCCTTGAATTTCTTACATTGCATCAGCATTTTTGCCTCTCATGCTGCTAAATGACAAACTGCCAGGCTACCGGGAACGAACATAGCATTTGTGACAAATAAAACATGCTGTTTAAAAAAGATGAGCCTAAATGCATAATTTTTTTTTTCTAGTTACCTTATCACACATCAAAAGTTAAAATCAAAGCCTTTCTTGAGAGCAAATCAAGTGAGGAAGGACATTTGTAAACATATAACTGAGATAAATAGGGAGACAGTGAGCCTAAAAGGAGAAGGGAGACCAAGTAAATAATCAAGAAAAAAACAGGCATATTGAGAACAAATGTTTTTCATTGTTGACTCAGATTGATCAGGATTTGGGAACTTATGGGAATAGTGACCTAACTTTTGACCAATATGTGTCCATTGTTATAAGACAGCCCTTCTATATTGCACAGCTTATAAACAAAGAGGTTGTGACTAGCTGTAGGGATGTCACTGTCCACTTTATTCAGCCCTTATTAAGCCAATCACTGAGTATAATGCCTCCTTTGGCATGTATCTGTCCAGGCACATGCAATTAACTGGAATGCCCACAGAGACAGCTTACTAGAAGGATACAAGGCCTAAACAACATGTTCTACATGGACTAACTCAAAGCACTGTCACTGTACTCGGTATACTATAGACTGCGAAGAGGTAACCTGTGTCTGGCATACAAGGCATCCTCCCCCTCAAAACTGATGGATTTACTGCACATCAGCAAGTCAAATATCATCAGAAACACTTGGTCTGGGGATCTAAACATTGTCTGCAACATCAACAGAATCGTTTGGGGGGACACGTATATCTCACATGGGATACTGCTGCTCTGGAACAGACCCCCACCAACCACATTAAACAAAGTTTATCCCTGTCCACATTCAAAAATTTTGGTCTATGTTTGGGATACAATAAATTTTACCTAAGATTGCCCCTTTACTATTAATGGACAGAGGCAGCTTCTAAATGTTTTATCCCATGCATGGGTCCCCTCAAATTATCTATGGTATGATGCCGGTTATTCTCTTTAAGAGTAATGTATAATTATTAACCATGGGATGTTAAAGGCCAAGCTCTATCCAAATAGAATAAGTTACTTGGAGCACAAAAAGGAAGATTAGCTAGACTTAAAATGGCCGCTAAAGGCATCTAATCTATGAACCTATGACAGAACTTGGAGTAGATCGGGTCCCATACAACCTGATGCAGCTTGGCTTTATGGTAGATATCAGCCTTTTTTGTTCAAGAGATTCCATTAAAAGACTTGTCAGTCTATATGTCATCCTAGCAGCCAGGCAGTTCATCAGTGGTTTCTGATGTGCTGAAATATGAACTGAACCTCCAATAGTTCCTTTTAAGATTTTCTGCTTGCGGAGTTGTCCTGGGGACCTATGAAGAGATTTCTACTTTATATATAATTAAAAAAAATCAAGGCGAAAGACTGCTAGTCAAGGGTCTGCTAACAAGACAGCCTACTGCAGAAGCTGAAAAGGCGAATAAAATGATATCAGACATATAATGCTGGAATACATCCAATACCGTGTGTGATTAGAAGAAAAGTCATAATAAATATATTTATATTGTCAATGGATCCCAGATAAAGGGTAGGATAAACATATGCATCTAATGCACTATGTAGAAATTTCTCATTTATCTACATGCCCCTTCAAAAACAACAGTGCCCACATATATTAGCCCCACAGAGATGAAATTCATTAATAATGAACGATAAAAAAAATAATAAGAAGAATAAGAATGGATCTAGCCAGTCAAGGACTGGTTTTTCTGGCTTCTTCTTACTGCTTGTCAAGATAAGCTACAGTTCACTTTCAAGTAAGATGAAGTGGATATTAGAAAATTAATTAATTAATGTATGGATGAATTCATGAACAAATGAGTGGATGTTATGTTTTACAAGCTATGACATATATAACCAGTTTGCATAAGACACACCGAAAATGAAAGGAGTGAACAAGAGAAAGAGGGGAAACTAAAAGTCACACATTTTAAAGTAAAAGAGAAATTAGGTGACACCTTGTGTTTTTGAACTGAGGCACACAAAAAGTCACCTAATCACCTAAACCACCTGAGTTAAGAGTGCAGAATTTCTATTAACCTCAATATTTCTTGTATTTAGTTTATCAGTAAAGATCTAACATGCTTTTGCTTTTGCAAGCTAAACATACAATGGCGCATAAAATAATTTCTTTGAAAGACAAGTGGTCCTGTCAGAGTGTATGATTCCACATATGTAGAAAATGCACAGACTCACATATGGCATAGATCGTATCAAGTCATTAATGCATCCCACAGATTACAGTCATGTCACTGACATAGGAATCAAAGCTTCGAGTCTTATAAGAGTCAACTGGCATTGGAGCCAGGAACAAATCTCCTGGCTTCTGCCACTTCCAGTGGAATAAACTTTGTCAACCGAAGGGCTCTGGACCACTTGTCTTGTCTGTGCTGTATAAATATATTCCAAGTTAAAAACTACAGTTAATTTTTAAAGTGTACCATCTATGTCCACATAAACAGCTTTAATAATAATACTTACAGGGAAGTATGCAATCAAAGACAATTGCTAGATGTTTCTTAGAAATATGTTTTTTAACTGATAAAAGAAGTAACAGAACTAAGCAGAAGTACTGGGAATGGAAGTGTTCACCTTTCAGAATATGAAGTTAAATAATCGGGGTTAATTAAGTACAGGCGAGAAAAATATAGCAAATGATGCAGTTAATATTCCTAAGAAAGACAACAGTTTCACACGTTTTAGCAAGGGCATTTAAAAAGAAGCTGTTTTGTTTTAGTATTACAGATACAAAAAATATCTATAATTGTTTTAATAGGTTATTTTTACATTCTTTACTTAAACTGTGCACATCTTGTTCTACCAAGTATTTCACATGATAACATTTGTCAGAAATGTTCACACTACAGAGGTACTCATATAGAAAAACTCACCCAGACAAATACCATGAAGCACAGAATTAACTGATCATAAAAAAAATATATATTCTTGTTCTCCTTCAGTGGATGAACTAAGTCTACTGTTAGAATAATTTCCGATTTGGAAAACAGTTCAGTACAGCTATCTGTTTAATGACTCTGATAACAGTAAACACGTTCAGTACCATGCCTGAGTAACTGAATGGTCAGTCTAGGTTGCAAAAAACAAATTGCCAATGAATCAAACTTTTCCCTACAAAGGTAGACTGAGTAACTGTTTACACAGTAGGGACCCTCAGTCAGTGGATAAGATTCATATATGTGAATTCATTTTGATAAAGCTAAACAAAAAGGAAATAAAATAATGGTTAGCCATTACCATGTCAGAGAGGGATGAAGCTGTGACTATGGTGCTTGACATTAGTGGCTGTGGCTTGGGCATATGAAGCACTACCAGGGAAGGATGGATGGATGTGCCCATCATGGGGGGAGGGCTCGCACTTGGCATAGGTGCAAAGGAGGCTTTGTCCTAAGGGAAATGGAGGAAATTAACTGAATCACCGTGTTGGTGTAACAATATGCCAAGATGTCCCCATTGCACATAAATTTCTAGATAATTAATGGGTGCACTCAGGGAGGAACATTGGAGAATAATCAGAAAAACACTCCTTGGCAGTAATATGATACTGCACCAAAAGGGTCATTCTCCTCACTGACCCTAAACATGGGTCAGAGTAAGTTGAGGGGAGGTAAGCAGTTTCCTGTAGACCCAGTGGGCAAACAACCCTCACTCTTCACATGCTGAAACTTCTTTCCTCCTTTGCAGTGACTTTCACTGATGGCTACGCTTTTTAGTCAAGTAACAAGAATCAACTCTCCCCACACTTGGATGTCAATACATTGTATAGCAAACCTTGTTTATTCTTCAATAGAGAAAGAAATGCACATCTTTTTAGTGCATGCCACTGTAATATGGCCTAGGACGCCTACACCATGTTTCATCATCATTCCACTTAACCTCTTAGTGCAAGAAATATGGACAAAGCCTGACAAACTGGGGGGAAAGGCCTAAAAATAGGGACAGATTTAAATATTGCTCTTATAAATTTAGAAAGTTGCTAAAGTAATAGGGTTTGTGTTAACATACATTTTCTGAAGGATTTGAAGTCTGAAAGTCAAATGTATGTCATTATTTGGTGACTTCAATTCTCAGAACATCCCAGTCATTTGCCAGAAAACCACAACTTTTATGAGGAACAGACCAAAACTATGAGGCCAAAATCTGGACTTGTTTGTTTGTGTCTTTCGGCTTTTCCCAGTTAGGGGTTGCCACAGCAGAACTCTGGTCCGCTAATGATTGGCAGTAGAGTTTTACATGCTGGCTTGCCGGGCCTAACACACAACCTTCAATGAAGGAACGCCCATTCATGCTTGTCGCCACACAGAAGACACTCTAACTGAGAATCGAACGGGCAACGTCTAACTGTGAGGCGACAACGCTACCACAGCACCACCACCGCAGTCCTGAGGCCAGAACATTCTGTAAAAATCTAGGCAGTGGAGAGGTGTGTTCACCATTACTATGTCACTGACCCAGCCTAAGTCAGGGGCTGAGACACAAGAGGAAGAAAGTAGCACTAAAGGCAACGTACAGCCTGAAAACAACCTTTGATGTAAAAAAGCACAAAAGGAATGATTATCCAATACATAGGGATTGGCTATGGCACTATAAAGATCCCTAATTTTGAGCATCATTTTTGTCTATAAGAACATGACATACTGTGTCTGCCTTAGGTGTTGTTTAATCAAAAGACAAAGTAGGAGTTAATGTTTCACAGCAACAGTGAACAGAGAATTATTTTGCTAAAAATTCTATTTCAAATCAGCAAATGAATTTAACTTCAAACAACTTTGCAACAAAGCCAAGAAATTAGTTAAAAATGACAAAAAAGAATATTTCTCACAGCAACTATCAAGTCAAAGTAATAACCCCCCAAAAAGTTCTGGAAATCATTCTCCTCTCTCCTTAATCCTGGGACCAAACAAAACCCACCCCCTTTTCCTGATAAAGACCCACAACATGATGCACACATTTTCAACTACCACTTTACTGACAACATACTTAAACTTGTCAAAGAACCCCCTCAAACAACAAACAAATCTACCAACAATAACACAAACACAACAAACTCAGTTCATGAGAACCCCATCTCACACCCCAATCTCCACAAGGAACCCACTAACAATATCTCAGTAACTCCATTATTCTCCCTAAAACCTGTGTCCACCTCTCTAATACTCAAATTGCTAACTAAGGCCATGCTTCCTCTCTGCCGGCAACCTCCCCACTGAATACCTGAAACTTGGTGCCACTGAAATTGCCAGCCCCATCAGTATATTAATCAAATGATCTACCTTAGAATCCAGAATCCCTCAAATCTGGAAGAAATCCATAATGACCCCATTGCATAGAGGTGGAAATACCAATAACTTAACTAATTACAGACTCATTTCCATCCTGTCACTTTTATCCAAAATACTGGAAAACACTCTCAACTATTGAAACACCTCTCTGATAATCATCTCCTTGCCCCTACAAAACATGGCTTTCACATTGCACATAGTACTACTTCAGTCTTACTGTCTTTCATTAATATTATGAACAAGGCTTTGGACTACTGACAATAGTACTTTTATTACACCTGTCCAAAGCTTTCAACAAAGTATCACATTCTAAACTACTCCAGCAAATAACAACAGTAGGATGCTCCAACCATACCCTTACCTGGTTTTCTAACTACCTGGATAATAGGCAACAATCTGTGAGATGGTGAAGCAATGAATCTGGTTATCTGAGTAATAAAACAGGAATCCTCCAAGGATCAGTTCGTGGGCCTCTGCTTTTCAATGTATTTATAAATAATCTCCATACAGTTTCTGTACAAAGTTAACTCATCCAATATATGGATGAGACTACTATCATATTCTCCTCTAGCAACTTCCCAGATCTCTTAAAAATAACACAACAAGCCTTCTCAAACATAGAAACTTGGCTAAATGAAGCACGACTATTATTAAATCCAAAAAAATCTAAGCTCCTCCTATTTACTTCTAAACCACCCCTCAGGACTTTAAAATCTACTCCCACAATAAGACAGGAATTGAAGAAGTAAAGACAGTGAAACTATATGGCATTACTATAGATGACAAACTATCCTTCGAAAAGCATATTCTTAACACAATAAAGAAAATGCATTTTAAACTACAAAAAGTTTATAGACATAAACTCTGCATGGACAAACACACAAAAATAAAATTGGCAAATACCCTCCTAATTCTCTCCCTACTATATGGTTCCCCCGTTTTTACCAGCCTTCTCTCATCTCTAAGTAATAAACTTCAAATATGCTATTACAAAATTGCAAAATCTGCTTTTGGCCTACCAAACCACACACACCACTGCCAGGTTATTAAGTAATTCATATGGTTTGAATTCCCCCACTACCTTCAATATACCCAACTAGCTCTTGCTCACAAATTAATTTACAACTCAGAAAACTGCCCCTCACTTTACTCTATCCTACATCCCACTCCTGGACCCTTCGGTCATCAAATAAACTGCTTTCAAATGTATACAAGACCCATAAAAGAGCTGGTCAAAGCTTGTACTGCCACTCCATAGCTAAATTATAGAATTCCCTACCCCCCTCTATTATAAAACTTAACTCCATAAAAACCTTCAAATCTGCCATAAAAAAAGCTATTTTCTTAACAATCATATCTGTCCTTGTACTGAGAACCTTAGACTGCCATAAACAAAATCTATGATTTTTCTGAGTCATACTTTCTGACTTGTATGGTCCCTTTCAATCTTAAGCAATTAATCTGCAAACCAATTGTAATTTAGACTGTAATTTCATTATATAAATACGAATTATAAAATACTACAGAAACCACCAGGCCATTTGAGGTCAATATGTCAAAATGATCACACTTTTATTAAAACAAGAAAAACACGATTAAGTTCTCTAGCGCCTCGGACACTAAAACCCTTTATAGAGTATACTTTTGCTTTCCGTTGAATTCCTTATATACACCATGTCACACCCATCAATTAATTACACAATTAAAATAATTAAAACCTTAAAGTTATCTCATATAAAGCATTTCCAGTTACACTCCCTGTTAAGACCTTTAGGGAAAAAAAGTGTATTGTATTTTAAAATAAAAATAGATTCTTTCCTTCTTAAATTACATTTAATACCTTCAGATGTATGAAATTCATTATTTAACTATTCCAAAACTATTGCTTGCAAACCCTTTGGATCCCCATTATGACAACTGTGGAAATGTTCTGCCACAGAACTGAACTGTTTATTTTTTCTTTATATCTCTTACATGTTCTTTAAGTCTCGTAGCAAAGCTTCTTTTACTCTCCCTTATGTAATACTTCCCACAGGGGCACCTAAGCCCATATATGATTCCCTCACTCCCACAGCTAAATGTCCCCTGTTCATGGAAATTTTTTCAATTACTTTCAGGGAAACGTCTAACAACAAGCTGGAAGCTGACATATTGTACAGGTACCATAGGGATACGTTCCTTTAAGTAATAACTCATTATTTGTTTTATAAGGGGTCTTTTGAACACACCATGCACCAACATATCCTTTATATTTCTCCCTCTTTTATAGGAAAAACTCAGTCTGATGTTATTTAAAAATGTACTTCTCTTTTTACATAAGTCCAATAATATCTCACTAAATCTTCTAACCTCCCTGAAAACCCAGTATATTTTGAAATAAAGTCTAGACTTTGCCCATCATTTTTCCTTTCATTTGTATTATAAGTATCTCCTTTTCTATTGCCCCCTAACTTTTTGCTCTTCCCCTTCACTTTATTATACCCCTCCCATACCTTATTTCCTTCATACCCCTATTTAAGAACACGTTGATTGCTCTTCTCATCTCATGTTCACATTCCTGTGCTTCACTACATAACCTTTTGACTCTAAGTAGTTCCCCGTATGGAATAGATGCCAGTGTGTGTGGTGGATGACACCTTGACCCATGTAACATATGATTTTGTTGTTCAAATTTCCTGTGTATTTTTGCTTTTAATTTTCCATCAATCTGCCCTTCTATGGTAATATCTAAAACGTTAACTTTGCTTCCTATCTGCAATCCACCAAAATGGATTCCAAACCTATTTTTATGTAAACTTTCCATAAATTCTGTCACCTTACCATAACCCTCCCTTGCAAATGAAAATTAGGTCATCAATAAACCTAAAATACTTTATCACATGTCTCGTAAAAAAAAACATTCCTATAACTATAAATGTTTTCAAAAAGACCCATGAATCAGTTGGGATACATGGGGGCAAAGGCTGCCTACATCACTGTACCCTCCATCTGCTTATAAAGACACCCATCAAATTCAAAAATGTTCTTTAAACAAAATAAAGTCAGTTCTATCATGTACTGAGTTTTAGGCCTTTCCCCTAGAAAAAAATCCATTGCCTCCACTCCATATACATGTTGGATATTTGAGTATAGGCTTACAATGTCCATCACTACAGGTGCATTTCTTTTTCCCACTGCATTCCTTTAACTTTTTCCAAAAAATCAAAGGTGTCTTTAATATAAGATGATAACTTCACTACTTCCATTAATAAATATTGATCCAAAAACATGCAATATTGTGGGTAAAATACCCACATGCAGAGACAATAGGTTGACGTGGGGGGTTTCTTATTTTTTTATGAATTTTAGGCACACAAAAAGACTTTGCCATAGAGTAGTTCTTACTATCAAACTTGTGTTGTACATCATCATAGGTAAAATAATTCAACCTCAAACCTTTATTCAACAATTCTTGATATTCTTTTATAGCTTTTTTATAATCACTGATTTCCACCTTTCTGTACACCTCCTCATTGCTCAAACGTTGGTTACACATTTTTAAATGTTGTGTATAATGTAAAACAACAAGCTTACCCCCCCCCCCCTGTCAGCCAGTTTGAACACCAATTCATCTCTTTTACTTAGGTTTTTTAAACTATTCCATTCATTTTTACACATATTTTATTTAATTTTGTTTTTAAAAAACAAATAGTGCTCATTTTCTACAACATAATTTAACATATAGTTAAATTGTTATATTTTTTAATTTCTAAAAGGGAATAAAATTGCTTTAACATGCAACATCTGTTGTATCAAAGTTGCAATATGCATTTACTTCCATTTCAGAATTGCAAGAAAAGAAGCTATCTTCACTCTTCTCTGAGTCATCATCACTTTGCAGCTCTTTTTTTATTAGAAAAATCTTTACCATTTTTAAAAAATCTAATATATGTAATTTGCGAACAAACCTAAAGATTTCCCCTTTGACTTCATGCAGCCTCAGTAAAGCCATAGGGATACATTTGAAACCTCTATTTAATATCAATATTTCCAAATCATTAAATTTACATATTGACAAATTTACTACATAATCAAATTTATCACCATAAGCAACACTTTCAAGTCCAACACATTCAAGTCCATTTACCTCTCTGGTTTGTATGTATACTCCCTTTGAAAGTCCTGTCCATGCCACTCTCTCTTTCTGTTCCCTTCCTGATATCCCTGTTGTTCTCAAAAAGACCTGTTCATATATTCTTCGTTGTTGGCCCTCGGGAGACGTGGATATTCATTATATTCCTCTACTTCTTCCAAGGTGAAAGAAGCTCCACTCTCCACTGAAATATATGAATGCTGTCATGGTCTCATGGCTTCCTGCTCCTCATTAAACCTTATCCGATGATGTTTCACTGTTTGATTGATGGCCAAAATTAATGCTTTCTTGCATTTGTAATCTCAGAGATCCCAACTTAACTTTTTTTTTTTTCTTTCCATCAATTCTTTTTCATAGGAAACCAACCTTTCATTAACACCTTGCAGAAATGAGTCCAACACATCATTACTAGTCTTCTTAAGAATATCTTTACACACTTTTTTGTTTCTTTCTCCAATTTCTGTCTTTTAATTTTTTCCTTTTTGACAAGGATATTCACCCATTTCACACTACATCTGTGCGCTGCTGCCACCCAGCATTCATGGAATGTTTTGTCTTCCTCTGAATTCATATCAAAAGGAGCAGATGGATTTTTTACTGTTCATAACCCTCTGGATGTGATGTTAAGTTCTTGATACCTTTGGAGACAATGCAGGTTCAAGAACATTGAAGTCTCCTTGAAAATCATTTTTTCCATCTGCTCAAACATCATTTAAATTTCCGGTATCAGAGATAATTCCATTTTCTTACCGATAGATGAAAACGGATGTGGAAACTGTTTCTGTCTGTTCTCCTCCCATTTCTGAAAAATGCCTGGAGCTAAGTCACACAGTACCATTGTTGTATCCTCCGAACTTCCTGGTACTCCTGGGCCATTACCCTCCCCTGGCTGAGTTAAAAAACTTTCAATTGTTCTTGGTGAAGCATCCATGCCCATTTCTCAGAGCAAACATGGCAAGGCTATAAATGACTCACTGGCCATCAAAAAGTTCATGAAAACCACAATTAGCTGTAATAAAATATAAAAAACTACACAAACCACCAGACCAGTTGAGTTCAATATACTGAAATGATCACAAACATCTTTATTAAAACAAGAAAAACATGATAAAATTCTCTAGCACCTCGGTTACTAAAAGATTTTCAGAGTATACTCGGACACTATTCCCCTTTATAGAGTATACTTTTGCTTTCCATAGAATTCCTTATATATACACCATGTCACACCCATCAATTAATTATACAATTAAAATAATTAAAACCTTAAAGTTATCTCATATAAAGCATTTCCAGTTACACTCCCTGTTAAGACTTTTAGGAAAAGGTGTATTGTATTTTAAAATAAAAATAGAGTCTTTCCTTCTTAAATTATATTTAATACCTTCAGATGTATTAAATTCATTATTTAACTGTTCCAAAACTGCTGAATGCAAACCCTTTGGATTCCCATTATAACAACTGTGAAAATGTTCTGCCACAGGACTGAACTGTTTATTTTTCTTTATATCTCTTACATGTTCTTTAAGTTTCGTAGCAAAGCTTCTTTTACTTTCCTCAATGTAATACTACCCACAGGGACACCTAAGTCCATATATAGTTCCCTCACTCCCACAGCTAAGTCCCCCATTCATGGAAATTTTTTCCATTAATTTCTAACAACATACTGGCAAAGTTCATTTAAGTAATAACTCATTATTTGTTTTATAAGGGGTCTTTTGAACCTCCCATGCACCAACATATCCTTTATATTTTATCCACTTTTATACGAAAAACTCAATTTGATGTTATTTAAAAAAGTACTTTTACATAAGTCCAATAATATCTCACTAAATCTTCTAACGTCCCAGAAAACCCATTATATTTTGAAACAAAGTATCGACTTTACCCTCCACAAAGGTTAGGGGGCAATAGAAAAGGAGATAATTATAATAGAAATGAAAGGAAAAATGAAGAGGAACATTTGCACAGTTGTCATAATAGGGATCCAAAGGGTTTGCATTCAGCAGTTTTTGGAACAGTTAAATAATAAATTTAATACATCTGAAGGTATTAAATATAATTTAAGAAGGAAAAAATCTATTTTTATTTTAAAACAATGTAAGAAAGAATTAATATACAGTGATTAATTAGAGATATATGGACTGAAAATCTTCCACACAGAGTAGTTTCTTACACTGTTTTGTTTTTGGACGCACTACATTTGTTTAGTGGGTTGTTATGAGACTTTGGGGTTACCACGGAGATTATTTCTTTTTTATTTATATTTTAAAATACAATACACTTTTTCCTAAATGTCTTAACAGGGAGTGTAACTGGAAATGCTTTATATGAGATAACTTTAGTAGCCAAGGCGCTAGAGAATTTAATTGTGTTTTTCTTGTTTTAATAAAAGTGTTTGTGATAATTTCAGCATATTGAACTCAACTATCCTGGTGGTTTGTGTAGTATTTTATCGTTTCTACAACTAATTGTGATTTTCATATAAATAGAAAAATGTCAGTGATGATTGTACCTGCTTACTATGAATTTATCTATTGTCCACTATGATCTGATTACTATGAAGCTATCTATTGTATGTTTACTAATAACAAATCACATTTTATAAAACCTAATACTTTATGGAACACTGTAAATATATATTTTTCCTGTACACTTTTTTATTATTGTGAACATTGTCTTGTTGTAAAAAACTTGATCTGTCAATATATGTATTTGCTTGCTCTGACTTGAGCCTTTATCCTTGAGCCTCCACTGAAAATAGGTCTCTGGCCTAGTGGACTTTCCCAGTCAACAAATGTCAATAAATAAATAAATATAATTGAGGACAGAAAGCAGTTTTGAATAACATTACCTTTGACCTTATCAGTGACATAGTAGTGCTCCTGCCTACGGGTGCAGGTGGCTGTTACACCGTGGGCACTCTATATGCTTGGTTCACTTATTGTCTTTGTTCAAGTTTCCTCACAAAATGTATTTACTGGATTATTCTTTAATCTTTTGGCTGTGGGCTTGGTTGTAAATAACAATGTATTAGAACCCTTTTTAGTCAGTGAAAAAGGATGGAAGGTTGTATGGCTATAAGTGCTGAAACTGAGATGTGTGTTTTGACTTTGCAGATGTGTTGAAGCACCTAAGCACCTTTTGAAAGTGCCTGTTGTCAGCAGCAGCTTCTGGAATTTAACTAATTCTGAAGAGTGGTATGTTTTGTGGGATAAGAAGGACTGGATACATGGAGGATGCTTTGTCAATTCATTTTGGGATGTTTTTCCTTTGACAGTGGTTTATGTGCTGGTGCTAAAGTGGTGTACTAATAAAGGTAGGGCACATTCAATTTTGGAAGTGAAGACATTTCTAGTTATAAACAGCCTTGCAGCTGAGGATAATAAGTGTGAAGTTATGTAGCAAAGTTTCAGCTGTGAAAGTATATTGTTGACTGTTTTCCTGTGTGACTTGAGAATGGTAAGGCAGGGTCAGAGGTGACTCCTTGATATTTTTTCTGTGTAACATATGTTTTGGATTATTTGAGTTATTTCTTACTATCACTAGAAAGAAGATTAGAAAGTTTATGAAGCATCAGCATTTTGGGTGATTTTAGTGTTAGTTAGCCCGTTACAGAGATGAGAGAAACTGCCCTGCAATATGTTTTGAGGTCGATAAATGGCTTTATTTGTAATAAAACTAGTAGATCATCTGCACATATAATCATGTAAATGGCTTTATTTGTAATAGAACTAGTAGATCATCTACATATATAATCCTATAAATGGCTTTATTTGTAATAAAACTAGTAGATCATCTTATATATAATCCTGTAAATGGCTTTCCTTGTAATAAAACTAGTAGACCATCTGGACATATAGTCATGTTGATATGGGGTAGGTAAAAGGTAAGTCATTTAAAAACAATGAAAAACAATAAGGGGTCGAGAACTAATTCCCAGGGTACTCTAATAATGAGAATATATCAGACAGGATGCTGTTATCATATACCTTGAAAATTCTGTGTTCCAAATAAAATTTTAAACCAATGGATACTATTTAATTTAAAATCAAGTTTGTGTAGTTTGTGGAGTAAAAGTGTATGATTTACAGTTTCAGATGCTCTTGTCAAGTCCACAATGAGACAATCAGCAAGCCACAGCAATTTGCACTAAAGGCAGATAAAGATCAGTTGGCTTATATATTGTGTCTGTATCTCTAATAGCTAGATAAGGTGTTGTTTCTGTTTAACCAACAGCCTGCACTCCTCTCATATACTTCACTAGAAATGCCTTATACCTGCACATCTGTCTATGCAGTTTTCTCTTCCCACATTGTTTCTAAAGTACTTTCACCTAAGGAAGGCTTCTCCACACATCCAGTGCTTTGTGAAAAGTTTGGTAACACATTATATTTCTTCTTCTCTGTTCCATATTGGCATCTCTTTTTCTTCTGCATCACTTTCTCTGTCTGCTAGCATTCTCCTGGGATTTCTAATCTCCCCTGGAATTTCTAATCTCCCCTGGGATTTCTAATCTTCCCTGGACATTTTTATCATGCCATTGTTTCCCTTTCCTCTAGATTGTACATATTAAACTTCTTTAACTTGTTATCATGTGCCCTTCTGTGTACCCATTTTGCTTGCCTTTTTCAATCAGTAATTATCCTATTCCTCTATAAAGGTGGTATCTTCAGGTCTTCATTCAGGACCACAGACTGCTGTAAACATCTATGTATAACTACGTATTTTTATACCTATGTCATTTTGTTTATTTTTTAAGCTTTCAGGTGCCATATATTTTTAATCTATACATTTTTCCAAATGAGTGGTCATATCAATAATTCAACTTGAACTTTATCATTTCCATTAGTATCTGAAGTACTGTTTTCTAACATCATTTTTGTTGCATTTTAATCATTCAGATTTTATAGATATTTTACTTTTTAATAATTTAGTAATTTATTATCATATGTTATGACAGCACCTTTACTGATACTTCAGGTATGAAAATATTACTTCATTTAATGCATATAGGTGTTTAATACACCAAGTTTATTGTACCTACCTCATGAAATGGAACCTTTCCAACAAAACCAGAGATTTTTAAAGCTTAACTTCAAATGCCAGCAGAGGTACTTGTGTCCAAGAAAGCACATCATATTTAGAAGTTAAAGCATGATGTCAAATGGTGCCTGCAATGTGAGGCATTATTAATCGGGTCTATATTATTAAACAGTGATTAATCGACCCTATGTAAGCGAAAGCTTACAATTTCAAACTGTCAGAACAGCGATTTTTTTTTCCTAGGAAAAAAAATCGCTGTTCCAACAAAAAAAAAACACTTTAAACATTACATTAAGTGGGGGGCTTCGCCCACCACACACACCCTACTTAGATATACCAACTACGAGACCACACTACAGTGCCGAAAATAGCAAAGTAATGAAGTGGCTGAGCAAATTCTTTCCCAGGGAAAGAATTCACTTAAAAGCCGCTTCGATATTTTGCCGTTTCAGGCTTTTGAGTTCGACCAAGATGCATTCGAAAGAATGCGTCTTCGGTCTTCTAATAGGGAACCTACTAATTGCCATACAGATATATGGTATGTCCATTAGATTCAAAGAAGGAAGGCCAGTGTAAGTAAGTTAGGTAAGAGGGTAGCTAGTAGTCAAGGAAACGGATTCATTTGTGTAAGTACCACAGATAAAGAAGCAACATAAAAGTTGGTGTGGGTATTAGAAGGAATTATATTATCCATGTTGCCTCAAATTTTTTTACAATTAGCTTTTTCAAGTAGTCTTTTAACTTTGTTTTCAGACCTGAAAAGTCACTGTCATTCCTAATGGTCTTTGATAAATGGTTCCAGTAGACTGGAATGATCTTTTTAAATATTTTTTTTTTCATGTATTGGTTTAGCAAACTGAGGTGTTTGTAATATTGCAAATGTATTAATATTATTTCTTCAGCTATAAGGGAAGTCCCTAATGTTCTGACACTCAGTTTTTACCTCAGTGATGGGCAGCAGTTATGTAGTAAATGAAGGTTAAAGATGACAGAAGATGAGCTGCATATGCAGTAGTGGGTAGTCAGCTGACATTTTGCAAGTTAGAGCAATGTTGCCCAGTTTTGTTTGTCTTTTTCCTGGTAAGGGGTCACCACAGCGGAACTGCGGTCCGCTAATGATTGGCAGTAGATTTTTACGAAATGCTGAGGTGCCAGCTCGACACCCAACCTTCAACGAAGGCACGCCCATTTACGCACGCATGTCTTTCGAACACTACCCAACCGTGGGGAGGACATGCAGACTCCACACAGAAGCCACTCCCAAGCCCAGCCAAGAATCGAACGGGAGAACCTCTTGCTGTGAGGTAACAATGCTACCGCCATACCACCGCAGAATGTTGCTCAGTATTAGGAGGAAATGTTTAGAATCTGAAAATGTAATTAAATATAGTTTAGTAAGCTGAGTGTTCTAGATAGAGCTGAGAGCTATAAATGGTAAGACATATTCCGGCTCTGGAATAAGGACATTCGTTGCAACAAATCTTCTAAACTTTGGAGTAAGATGGCTGGGCACAATACAATAAACATTTAGTTGCAGTGTTACCTTAGCAACTATAGTTTGGCCATGCTTTTTGAAGAACAAGTAAGGACTCGACCATTTTATTTGCATTTAGAAGCATTTTTATATTAGGTTTCTCAGTGGTTCTTAAAGTGCCATTTTAGCTTTTGTTACTCCCAAAACCATATAACAAGTTTTATTAGCATTTATCAGAAATTCTGATTTACAGTTCTTAGAAAAATGAAACTGCATTTTCATGAGTTGAAATCCAGGAATTATACTTGTGCTTTTAAGTGTGATTTCCAATCATTACTGTGATTTCATTATAATTTTTAGTGCATCTTTACATATTTAAAAGCAAAAGAAATTCTAGGTTGAGAGCACAGAATAAGACAAACTGAGAATGTTTTATTAGGAAGTAAGGTAATGGTTTCCCATTGATCTAAAGTAACAATTGGTCAGGTGGAGTCAGTCTAAGCATACTTGTGGTTTGGGTGACTGGGGATGTGAGCGGGAAGAGAGTGATGCTAATGGTGTAAGTCAAACAGCTATGATTTAACACTGCAGAGATCTTACAACTGAAGCAACTTAACACTGCAGAGATCTTACAACTAAAACAACACTGTAAATCAAGAAGCATAGAAACACCACTTATGCTCACAGCATGCATGAACTTTAAACAAAATATTCATCACTGATCAATACCAAAATGGCACTAACTCCATGAATATGTAATGCAAACATTGTTCAAGACACAAACACTGGTTAGCAATTATAATAGTTAGGCTTAAAGCTGCACCTGCCTGCAGTGAATGGCAAATACTTTTGAGAGGATTCCATTATTTTCTGTCAAAGGTTTTAGTCTGACACTGCTGTTGGGAAAGCATGTACGGAATACAGAAGAAGAGCCCTCGGATAAAAAAAATGAAGGAAAAAACATAAAAATACAACGAGAATTACAAACGCCAAAAGGTATTTAAACAGCAGGTAGCAAAGTCTACTACAGGGGATGCAAATTATAAGCAAATCTGGGGGCAGAGAAGCTGTAAAACTCTTGCATAAAGATACATCATACTCAAATAGCACTTAGCAAAATGCAACAGGAGCTACGACTCACGTTTAAATTCGAAGCAGATCAATGGTAAAATGGTGCATATATTTGCAATAATATTATTTACCAAACTGGAATGTAGAGTGCATATAAAAATGGGGTGCCACATGCAGATAAACATAACAAATATAATAAGAGTCTTAAGGCAGCAGGGAATCTTTACATAATGGCAAATGAATTACAGATGGAAATGAATGAATAAAATAATAGCAAAGTAAATACCATAGCAATTTATAATGTAGTCCTGCATAATACTAATGAAATGTGGACACAGGGCATAGTTTTTTTTTAAATTACATTGATTTAGAATTTAATATAAATAAGGCTGCATTACATGCTGAACTGACCATAGGTGATATATATGAGTCCCATAAATGTCCTACAGAAGGAAGAACTGAGTACCAAAACCAGTACTATAATCTTTAATCTAGAGCTAGTACATCATTTTATACGAGCCTTATAAAAGTAGGCATAGTCATTTTTAAGCACTAACTTGTAAATAATTGCTTGATGCTGCATTTTCCATGAGTTTTGTATTTTAAGAACCCCATAAAATTAGGCACGATAGAAAACTGTAAGCAGTTATGGACCTTGAGGAACTGAATAATAAAAAGATCTGGCACACCATTATGATCAAGGCCCATATTAGACATTACATTAGGTATTACCTAGGAGTACCTATAGACTATTAAGATCTAACCTCTGAATAAAAAGGCACATTCTGATTTTGTATTTACTTGTATATAGGTAGCAATATATCAAAATAGATCTGATGAAGTCCACAGTACAAAATCAATTATTTAATACATTTAGACTTGTATTATATTGTAATATGGTGACGGGTTTGCAGTTTTGAATTCTTGGTGTTACATTTTAGCTTTTGATAGATGTGAGGATTAATTACTGCACTAAGCTCTCACTAGATTGGCTGTACAGGGAGCTTGGATTAATTTACCGTCATGGGGGCACTAAGCCTGAAACTGGGCATATAAATTAAGACTAAGTCCTACTCCTTCAGACTAGTGAATCTTAGGCTCCCATGTAAATTAGTCTTAAACTGGATGTGCAAATTAGGTTTCCATGCAAATAAGTAATAGTTATAACCCCACATTGATTGGCTAATGGGGACAGAAAAGCACATCTATTCAACATCTAATGTGGCCCAGTCAAAGTAAGGATTCCACCTCCCTTATATCTATGCTATATTAGTGTTTGTAACTAATGTGAGCCTCACTATGCAATATTGTTTGTCCATTCGCTTCAATAGAGTTCCTTGAATTCTTTACTTCTGCTGTTATCCTTCCCCTAAAAGAGGGCACTAACTGATATTAGAGCTCATACCTACCATAGAAAAACGTGTTTTGGTAAACTGTTTTCATTGTTTCCTACAGCAGCTTAGGACTGTATATAGGATTCACTGGATTTACCTCTTCCTGACCAGAAAGTAGATTTTTGACTTTTTCATATTGAAAATTAAACTTTGTTTTTCTTATAAAGACAAAAAGACAATACAGAGTGGAGGTATTCACTCACCTTTTAGCATCCAGGTACAAACTGGTTCCATTAACACTGAGGAAATTGTGAGTTAACTATGTGGATTTTCAATGGGAATTCTTCAGTATCTTACCTCAGAGAATTCTCTTCTAATAAAGTATCTCTAACTCCTAAAAGATACTTCAAAATAATAATAACTAACCGTGTAATAAGTGAAGGGACAGCTGACCCTTTTGTAAAAGTCATTTATTTAACAACTAGATATGAGATATGATGAATATTTTAACTTTTGGGAGGAATTCGGGAATCAACAATGCTTGTCTTTAATGAACATGGTCTGTTGCATATATGCCCCTCCCATCCATTCAGCTATCCACATTACCTCATATACAGCCGCTACATATCTTATACACATAAGTACATTGGTATTCATATATAATATGCCAGGCTAAGAGATGGATAAATTGAGGTAAAAATATGACATTTCAAACTACAAGACAAACATTATATTTGTTCTCTGAGACCATCATCAAAAATTATATAGAAGTTGATTAGGTCATCATATTATATTAGCTTTTACCTGCATCATCACCAACTGGTGATGCAGTCAAAATGCCAAGATGAAAAGCATGAGCTCATTTAGAACTTATTTTTATATACCCATTCTGTCTGTGTGAGTGGCATTTTTGCCACCCATATCCGCAGGTAAGAATGCTTTGCCAAGACACTTAAGTTCTTATTTTTCTTATCTCTAAATTGCTACAGCTCAGAGGTAAAAAATGTGCCCCAGTATGTTTACATTCCAGTCTTCTAAAGGTTGTACTGCTATTCAATGACATTTAACCTCTTTTATTACTTGTTTACAGCAACATTCAATGGTTTATGACAAAAGACTAGCTATGTTTTTTTCTTGACCATAAGCTCTGGTCTCATCTGGACTTAATGAACTGAGTGTTGTATTGACTGTACCAAAAACAGGATTTGCAACTTTTACAAGGTGATATAAGATCAATATGCAGATATTTTATTTCTGAGGATGTTGTCTTTGCTAGAGATTAATGATGAGGAAAGGGATGGACACCAAGAATAGTTTCTTCACGGACTGGTCCTGTACCACCTACATTAAGTATAAGCAAAGCAGGAGTCTGAAGGCACCATGCAGATCAGCTGCTTTCTCAGCACAGACAAACAGATCTTTCTAAGAGCCTGGAAAAATAGTGATGATGCCATCTTATCTTTCCAGAGCGCCAACTACTGTTCAGGGCATGTAACTACAACTGTTACTTGTAGTTGGACATGCATGGCAGTATTGATTCTAATGTCACCTCCCACACTGGAGGTGGATCATCTGATGATTCATCAGCATATTCAAACATCTAAGTTATCTTAAAGGGAATAACAAGGTTTCTTTGTATTAAAGATAGACAGCACAGTCAAAAACAGATAACACATATTAATTTCCCTGACTAGCTCGAGGGCTGAGGTAGTCTGCTATCTACCTCTACACTGTTATTGAATTTGTTTGAAATATTTTTGTATGACTTTCTCATTAAGAGCAAAGGAAATGTCATGTAAATTCTTAGTTTTGAAGTGGTAATGTGGTAATTAATACTGACAGTAAACAGATGATCAATAAGGTATATAGTGTACATTATCAAAGATTACACAGTTTTTTTTTTTATTTTATACATTGGGAACAAATTCAAAATATACTGAAGCTGCTGTGATTGCAGTCATATATCTAGGTTTAAAAAGGCTAAGATATGGGGTCAGATTCAAAACCTTGGTGTTGTAATTCAGTGAAAGTTATTGTCAAGATACAGTGCCGTGAGTTAATGAAAGGCAGTGATTCAGAAAGAAGGCCCAAACTTGTACCTGTGAGACTAATTGATTAGGTCCTTTGCTAAGCAGTGCTGAGCTGCAACAATAACCACCTTGTTATATTTTCCCTGTATTATATGCTACTATACTGAATAAGCTACGGGAACATTCACCTTGGATTGCTAAGCCACAGAAAATACTGCCACTGCTCAAGTGGGTCAGAGAGGGAGTGGACAAAATAATGACATCAAAAATGTGTGTGTGTGTGTGTGTGTGTGTGTGTGTGTGTGTGTGTGTGTGTGTGTGTGTGTGTGTGTGTGTGTGTGTGTGTGTGTGTGTGCGTGTGTGTGCGTGTGTGTGCGTGTGTGTGCGTGTGTGTGCGTGTGTGTGTGTGCGTGTGTGTGTGTCTGATGTGATATCAAAATGAAGAGTTGCAGCAATAAAGAGTAGTAGTCAGGTAGTTTTGTGAACAAAAGACAGAAAAAATCAAATATAAAATTACTACATATGAAAGTGGCAACTGAGATGTAAAAATCTGATTTTTATGTCAAACTGTAATATGATATACCACTGCACTCCTATCATTCATGGACACTGTGACCCAAGCAAGGGACACTGGAAAAATTGTCTCCTCTCTCTCTTTCCGGATTTCTCCACAATCTTCGACACCATATCCTACCTCTTACTCCTGGCAAAGCTATCCAATCTGGGAATGCCCACCCCCCACTCTTTACTGGTTCTCTGATTACCTAACCAATAGACAGCAAGCAACTAAATGGCTCCATTCTTTCTCATCATTCCTCAATATACACACAGGAGTTCCCCAAGGATCCATATTGAGACCTCTCCATTTTAGCATATGCATTAATGACTTCCACTCCACCCTCCCCCTAAATCCAGTAATACAGTATGCAGGCGACTTGACCATTATCTGCATTGCTAACTCTGCTGACGGACTCCTAGCTAGGACCCAACATGCTTTGTCAATCACTAAGGAATGGATGAATAACAACCATCTAGCTCTTAACCCCAGCAAAACTAACCTCCTTCTATTCGGGTCTATATTATATGAACGAATGTTCATAATATTGAAGGCTCTAAAGAACGAAAATGCCAGACCTCAAACTAATTATTGTGGGGGGCTGCACCCCCCACACCCCCCACTAGATATATATACCAACTCTGAGATTGCACTACAGTGAGGAAAGGGCGAATATTCTGACCTTCACTGTACTGCAATCCCACAAGAAGCACTTCAAGGTCCAGCATTTTCGCTCTTTAGAGCATTCGGAATTATGAATATTTGTTCATATAATATGGACCCTTCTATTCACCCCCAAAAAATCAACCCCCCCTAAATAGAGCAGATGTTAATATCTATTCACAAAACAAAACCTGCATTAGAGCATTATCACAAACTAAACTTCTAGGAATTATAATAGACGAACACTTAACCTTCAATCTACACATCCAAAACTGCTTCAAAAAAACCCATCAAAAACTAGGCACCCTCTATAAGCATAAATTGTATCTCACACCCACTGCTAGACAAACCCTTGTACTATCCTATTTGCTTCCCTCACTTTTATACAGTGCCCATTTTTTCACTAACATTCAAAGCTCCTTAAAATCCAAGATCGAGTCCTGTTATAACAAGGTTGCCAGGTTCACTACCAACGAAACTTACTCCTCCCATCACTGCATCTCCCTACACAAACTAAAATGGCTCAAACTTCCCCATCACCTAACCTACTTGCAGTTAACCACAACTCACAATATCATTACCAAACCTTCCAATTGCCGATCCCTCACCTCCCTGTTTACTCTCCATAAGCCCTCCCGACAACTCAGATCTGAAAATCAATTCCTACTAAAAGTGCAAATACCCAGTCTAGCAGTTGGTCAATCTCTCTACTCACGTACCATTGCTAAAACTTGGAATTCCCTACCCAGCTCTATCAGAACTATTTCCAATCACATATCCTTCAAAAAGTCTCTAAAACAGCATCTCTTAGCCCTATGGCAATGCACATGTGGCTATGACTACATAGTATCTTCCCCCACCTGATCTCCCCTCTGCTTAACAGTGATGCAGCTATCTCTTGCTGTCTTCACTCTACAGTATCCAAAGCAGATGACATATTGTACTTGTATATTTTGTATATAATGTATACTGCCTTTGTTATTCTAGCTAGAAATTTATGATAAGATTTTATGTCTGTTTTTTTAAGTTGTTATCTCTCTATGTATGTAGAAAATGTGATTCTATTTAAATTTCTTTCGTATGTGGAGCTTTTCTCCCCAGACCTCTACTGAAAATGGGCACTTTTTGGCCCAGTGGACCATCCCGGTAAACAAATGCAAATAAATAAATAATAAATAAATTTATTTCTACATTAGAAATGTAAAAATGCAAAAAAATCTGTTTCTAACTCAAAAGCTGGAAAATAATATGGGCCTTTGTTGCACGTTGCTTTGATATGGTAGGAGAACCTTTGAACAGGAAGGATTTGCATCCTGAAATAAGCTGCTTCAAAAGTTTAAAATGAAGAAGGAAAGTGTTTGGTGCCAGAAATAGCCTTTTATGACATCATTTAGTATATTTCTACAATTAACTACATACATAGTCAAGATGACTGGATGAAGAGGTGTTAGACATGATATGAGTTTAACAGCATATTTGTTGAACTGAACTTTCTCAGAGAAGTCTTATGGCACAGATAACCATCTACTGTTAACCACCTCTTACAGTCACAGCTACCATATGATTACTGGATGTACATATCAACACTATTGTCCCATGAATGAGCAAAACACAAAATCAAGACTACCACCCCAAAAAATCACTATGTTGCCCCTGCACCCCCCACAACCCCTACTAATTGTATATACCAACTCCAAGATTACACAACAGTGGGGAAAAGGCAAATTCCTAGACCCCGGTGTACAGTTATCTTGGACACAGAGCAGATTGCCAGCCAGAAAAACACAAAAAAAAGAATGTTCACTCTTTTGAGCATTCTCTGTTACCAACTGTAATCATCAACACATATTTTCCAAGCTCTCAGTAAGGGTATTAAACTTAGTAGGTGTCCACTGCTCTCATTTCTAAATCTTTAAATGGCTGAATATGTACTATGGCATATATAGGAGAGATCTTACAAAAATATGTTAGTTACTATAAAAAGTGAGGAATGTTGGCGGTAAGGTACTGCGGTAGTCAGGCCATTCATGTGATTCATCTTTGATCTGAAGGAGCTAAGAGCTTATGAAGAAGTTGCACTTCGGCAAGGCTGTCACCACATTTTGGTCACTTCATCATAGTTTCCTTTAGAAAGAATCATAAGAAATACTATAAATTGTAGTAGCCTGTTAGCGTTTGTGTAACAGTGATCTATCCAGTAACATATTCATTGCATCTTTGAAAAGCAAGTAAAAAATATCCAGGAAGGCAGCAACCAAGCTCATGCATGTTTTTTCTTTTGTTAAATGGCTATGTAAAAGTCATAAACCAGCTGAAAGCCACTTTGCATTTTCTTTTGAAGTAGACTAGGCATCAGCTGCACTCCCTGCTCATGTTGTTATTGTGTCCTTATTAGTTGCATCTTAGAACAAAAGTCTGATACTCCTGTTATATTACTGTCATATGATGCTGGTTTTCAAATTAAAAAAAAAAAAACTTAAGACTCAACAAAACTGGACTTGTATGGAAGTTTTTCATAGCCACAAGCATTCCAAAGATCAAGAAAAGAGTTTTGTTTTTGGCAGATTAACTTAATGGCATATAAAATAAAAAAGGTGGGCAATATGGTTACAAATAGCAGGAATATCTTGATATTTAAAACTTGTTTTTATCTAATCTTTTCCTGTGTTCTACAAAATATCAAGCTTTTACAGCAGATCAAAACAGATTATCGAAACAATTTTTTCTATCAACTCTGTAGCCATCTAACACAATAGCATTACTTCACCATAGCATATAACCTACTCCCTGGTCCATTTCCTCACTGGCTTTCATCTTAACTTTTCTTGCTAGACAATTATCAAGCTTTTAACAAAATTGTTGTTAAATTCAGCCAAAACATGTTGGCTGTTATCTAAGTTGAGGATACATTTTTCAGCATAAATCATTAACTATGTCATACACAGTGCTATACTAACTCTATCAGTGAAGCAGTGTGTATGAAAGATCATACATCATATGGTTAAAATCTTTTCCCTGAATTTGTAAATTGCGTGAATGTTTATGACCAAGCCATGTGCAGTTGTTTAGGTATTTGTTCTACTTATTCTTTCCACCCCAGATACATAGAATGTATGTTGCAATAACAACTGATAAAAGTGGTAAGAAGATAAGCATAATTTAAGCTCTACAAATTAACAGCATATATTGTATATCAGAATTCATATGATGTTAGTTGGAGTTGTGTGGTTTGAAATGGATGTCAGTTGATGGAGTAAGCTGTCTTGACCAGTAGCATAGAATTCTTGCCTTTGATTCACATCTACTGCTCTGGTCCTGACCAGCAGTCCAGCACAGGCAGTTATGTAGTGATATGACTTGGTGACAATACAGAGGCACACATACAAGACTTTGTAGGAAAAATCCTCAGCAGGCTTGAACTGAAATTCAGGAAAAAAACAGCAAATACCACCCTACAGTCATTACCTCATTCACTCCAATGGAGCTCAGGAAGTTTGCACTGTAACTTTCAATGGGTGAAGCCTAAGCCTTTTGACTGAATCAAACTACTCCTTCACATTTTAAACAAATGTTCGTATCTCTGGAACCATAGAGGTTATGAAAGTAAGAACAAACTTACAATAAGATTGCAAAATTCACAGCAATTCTACCTCATACTTCTTACCCTTGCATAGCATAAAAAAATCTAAAATGGCTTGAGCTTCCACACCACTTGCATCTATCACAACTTCACATAACTTACTTCTTTCTCAACAAACCTTCCCCCTCTGTAACTTGCTATCATACTATACCCCAACACGCCAACTACGTAGCTCAGACCAACTTCTCCAAACATATAAACCCAATAAAAATATTGGGAAAATACTTTATAAATACCCATTATCTAATATTTGGAACAAACTCCCTCTTAACATCTCACACCCCAATAACTTTTAAAAAAGATCTAAAATATGTTCTAGCCAGCTGCTGGTTATGCCCTTGTCCTGACCCAACTTAAACCTCAAACCCTCTCCTCCTGCTTCCTTCTGCCTCTTACACCCAGCTGTACTGATCACTCTAATCTTACTCTGATTACTTACTTTCTATGTTCTGCATTAGCATCTTGTATTATTTTACTCCTAAGATTTGAATTATGTACATATCATTTGCTCTATACTAACTCATTTTAGACTGTTAATTATCAAACTGTAAACATCTGCATATTTGGTAATGTTTCTTTTATATTTTTATATTGTTTGGTCTTTTTATATTGTTTCTTTCTTATTGCATACTAAGTAAATCTAGAGCTTTTCTCCCCGGGTCTCCACTGAAAATGGGCATCTGCTCAGTTGGACCAACCCAGTCAACAAATGTCAAATAAAATAAATAAAGTATAAATTATAAAAAGTATAAATTATAATGTGATATAATTAAATATAGCATAAATTGTAAAAGTATAAAGTATAAATGCCAAACTCTTCAGCACAAACTATTTTTATAGTGATTGTATTCTTTAAGTTTTAGGTCTTAAACTGAATTTTACAAGTCACAGTAAACACAGTAACTATTACCTTTTTAATATTTTGTAAACAACTTACATTATCTCAGCAACCACTCAATTTATGCACACATCTTCAGCAGCCTTTTATTCATCAAGCTTAGAGCTTTCATATGAGGTTAATGACTTCTGCCTGTGTTACTTGGTTGTTGAGATATTTAGAAAAATGTGAAAATTATATATATATATATATATATATATATATATATATATATATATATATATATATAAACTAATATCATAAAAACAACAGTTAATATCTATTTACCTAATATCTATTTACCTGCACAAGACAGGGGTCAAATAGTAATGCAGTTGAGTTTGCCATTGCTTAAGCTTTAAGATGACATATTTTAAAACCTTGTGCATAGCATGGTTTAGGATTTATTGATGCAAATATGAACAAGCAATATTTGACAACTAGAGGCGTCAGTAGGAGTTAACTGCAGATGCACCTGGAGGCATCACTTGGATGTAATGAGTTAAGTAAAATGCAGGAGTTATAAAACATGATATCCTGCAGTCCCTTTCAGCAACAGTCCAGATTCCCAAGAATGCAGTCTTGAATGACACTGTACATTAAGTTAGCATAAGTACAACATAACATAAGTACAAACCTGGTCCTCCAGAAAACCAAAAAAAAAAAAAGGGTTCTCCTAGTCTTAGGTGAAAAAAAACTGAATATGATGAAAACTTCATGAATTTAAAACAATGTTTAATGACACAGCAGAACCACATACATTAAACACTTTCATCCAATAACTTAGGAGTTCTTCAGAATAAGAAACTAGTCAATCAACCTGTTATTATATAAATAATTCAATTAAACAAGACCAATAGTAAAAAGAAAACCATTACTAAATTAAGACATAAATAAGGAATCAAGTTTCAAATAAAACACAGAAGCAGTGCTAATCTCATTCATATTTACAATAATATTAATAATAATAGATATTAAAATGATTGTAATAAATATAGACAGGTCAATCACTTAAATGATTCACATTAAAACACCAATATATTAAAATGAAGCTACATTAACAAAAGTGGTATAAAAGAGCACTACCAAAACACTCTCCATACATGGTTGTTGTGTGTCACCAAATACTCTTAACTTCACAGCCCTCATTTTTAACAGGGGGTAGATGAAAACCTTTTCAGGAAATGAAGTGGCATCAAGCCTAATTTGCTATATTAACTCATTAAATTCAATTTTAGTTTCCCAGTGCCCTCTGTGACACAGACAAATACTGCCAGCCCAGCTATCTGGAATTTTGTAAATAATTCTATGTCATTTATGAATACTGATATGATTTATACAGAAGTGTGTGTAAAGTACTGAGCTAAAATGTAACCACAGCATGCCCTATTGGAATAGAACAGGAATGTACCTAGATGTATATATTTAATGGAAACTGGAATACAGGAGGTTAAAGTGAAACAATTCAGAGAAAATAGTTGAAATTAAATTGTTTTTATAATTACTGGGCCATAAACAGAATATGTTATCTCTCAGTTTCAGTGCTGTAGCAGGCATTGTCTAGAGCTGGACGTTTTTTGTATTGTCTTGAAAGAGAAGTAATTACTAGGTTTGAGATGTAGAAGTGTTTTATTGTTTTATGACTTCCAAGATCTGCAAACATCTGAGAGATATGTATTTTTCATAGATAAATGCTAAATTCTCTTAGTTTCTGACAATGGGAGTTTAGTTTGGGAACTGAAAGCCAGGTGACAAAAAGTGATGTCATCCACGTTAACCCAGCAATAATATTTGATATTAATTTAAGAACTTTCTCAGAGAGAGAGAGAGACTGCACATTTTGTATCATGTCTTTGACCTAGAAACATCCAGGCATCACCACCCACTGCACTTGCCTTGCTGTAAGTAAATTTTTAGGGCATAGTAACTCTTTTAGATTCATATAGAAATATAGTAAAGTATTGCTTAGATGTTTTCTTTATTTATTGAGACTGTCCTGCAATGTTGTTTTAAATATTTCCTGTGATTTTGAACTCTGAGGTAACTGATTACTTATTTAGTATTAAAAATAAAAATGTAATAGTGGAAATCAGGTGGTAAGTCCTCCGTTGCTCAAATAAAAATAAATATACTGAAAACTGAAGAAATAGCAACAGGAGGAGCCAGACAATAATAAAAATCCCAAGTCCAGGCAAAAATAAAGACAGTTCAAATCACAAATCAACTTATAGATGTAGAGAGTCAACTGGATGTAAAATCATAAAAAACTCCTTTATTGTAGTCGACCAGAGGTAAGCGCTTTCACAGTACAGCTTCATCAGACCATTGAACAACTACCAAAATGGCCCTGTATATAAACCAGCATAAATTAAGCAACAGCCAATAATCAAATCACTTCAATTAAATCATAAAATGAAACAATAAGAATGTAAAAACATAAAGACATAATATAATACATAACTATATAAATATACATCTATATAAAACACAAACACACCAACAATAAATGCAAAAACATATATAAAGAACACACAAGGACAGTATGAACCTATTTACATATGCAGCCTCCTTTTCTTCAAAACGGGCTTAATAGAGGCCCTCTCATTTAACCCCCTGCCCCTATCTGCATGGAGCATAATGATCCAACAGGCCTTTCTATGTTCAGTGTGTGTACACAAATCACCTCCCCTAATACTAGGATTAATGGTTTCAATAACCCTGAAGCTGAAGGTATGGGATGCCCCAGTCTCTAAAACGTGTTTAGAAAGTGCATTATGCACAGGGCCCTTCCTAATGTGATATATATGTTCCCTCATCCTATCACGTAGGACCCTGTTGGTTTTACCAACATAGAAGGAACGGCAGATGGTACATTCAGCCAAATATATCACATGAGGGGTCATGCAATCTGCAGAGGCATAGAAAACAAATTCCTTGCACAAATCAAGATGAAAAAAGGATGCAGTAGTGTTAATAAAAGCACAAAAACTACAGCTACCACAAGGTAGAGTGGAGCCAAGATGTAAAGAAACATTGCTATAGTTCTTCTCATAGCATAGAAGTCTTTTCAAATTCTTACAGTTCCTAAACCGAAAACTAGGTTTATCACCTACAATCCTACATACATCCTCATCCACTTGCAGAATAGCCCAAAACTGACTAAACAGCTGAGTAAGATCATAGTGATCACTAGTATAAAACAAGGGCACCTTGACTTCTGAGGTAGATGGCCTCTTCTCAGGGCCAACAAGTACATCTGATATAGGTCCAAAATACGGACTTGCTATGGTCGAGCTTAGTAAATCTAAGTCTGACCATTGCCTATCAATCTCAGATGAGGTATAACCTTGTGCCAGCAACTTACATCCCAAACTATCAATCTCCTTCAGAAAACCAGACGTAGTGGGGTTCAATCTAGAGGCCCTTATCCCCGGCCTGTAATCAGGTTCCTAAAAAATGTACCCTGGATGCATGCTAGATCTAAAAAGAAATGCATTCCTATGGCAGGTCTTACGATATACACCAGTGTTAATAATATTGCCTGGTAACTTTTCAATAAAAAGGTCCAAAAACTCAATATGATCAAAGGACCAGGTAAAAGTAAACTTCAGACAATCTATTAAATTATTCATCATATCATGGAAGGCTATCAGACTATCAACAGGACCCCTCCACAGCAAAAACAGGTCATCAACGAAACGTCGATAGAACAGGACATGTTCCTTAAAACCCTGGGTGGGAAATAGACTATTATTCTCCCAATGTGCTAAAAACATATTGGCGTAGCTATTTGCACAGGAAGTGCCCATAGCTACGCCATGTTTCTGAAGATACATATCATCATTAAAGGTGAAAATATTGTTTTCAAGCACCATCTCTAAAAAAATAGCAAATAAGATCTGTTTGTACTGGAGTATATTCACTATGTGATGAAAGATATTCATGTATGAACTGTATACCCAACCCATTGGGTATCATCGTAAATAAGGACTGAACATCAAACATGACAAAGATGACACCCTCAATATCAGAAATCGAGGAGGTACACTGGTAAAGATCTAATAAAAATTGTTTTGAGTCCCTCAGAACCACAGGGTTCAAATTTATAATTGGTCTTAAGGCCTTCTCAACATACAGGGAAAGTGGCTCTGTAACCCACCCACCACCTGACACTATTGGCCTCATTGGTGGATCAGTGGTGTGCTTGTGAATCTTGGGGAGGCCCTGTATGAGTGGAATTAAGGGATTAACTACCTTTAAGAAAGAAAAAACATCTTCTGTAACAAGATGGGTGGAAAAAACATCTAATATGCACTGACTAACCAAGGACATCACTCTATGTACATCCTCTATTGTAATCCTCTCATAAAAGCTACCATCGCTCAACATTAAGAGCATGGACCTCTCATAATGTGACCTATCCATCACTACTATCAGACCTCCCTTATCTGCTGGCCGGATCACTATATAGTTGTTATCCTGAAATGTTCTCAACGCTCCCCTCTCAGCATAAGACAAATTGTTCTTATAATGTATACGCTGATCATCGCGTGTATCATAATAATTAAACACTTGATCTTCAGTCAATTTTAAATACGCTTCAACAAGGGGGTGATTATTAGGAACAAAACTACTCAATTTCCTAAGACTTGAAGTGCCATAAGTTCCAACATCAGTAGAATGTATATTGGTAGCATCTCCATAAATCAAACGTAACATTATATTTCTACAAAACACTCTCAAATCCAAAATAGTGTCAGAGAGCTTACTCCTGCAAGTGGGAATAAAATTCAAACCTTTAATGAGGACCTGTTTCTCCACTAAAGAAAGCTCATATGTAGAAATATTTAATATTAATGAGTCGGGGCCCTCCCCCACATTTTCTTCAGGGTTTGGGACTGGCTCTGTTCGCCGGACAGTTTGCGTTTTTGACGCCCTCTGCTTGCTGATCTTGGATGCCCTCCCCCTATTTCTGACCGTACTGGTAGGGGAAAAGGAAGGTCATTAGCATTAACACTCCTCAGAACATTTAAGGAGTCAACATCAGTTAAAACAGTGCCACGTCATTTAGGTCTAACAACTCTCTCAAGCTTGTCAGAACTATCAGCATTATGATGATTATTACTATTATTATTAATAATAACATGAGGGTACAAATCTCTTGTTGGTGGTACCTCTTTAGGTGCATGACCAGTACTTCTCACACCAGGCACCTGTACAGGTTCATGTACTGCACCTTGTTCTTTAGTCCAACAATTGCTATCAGCATAAGCACTCGAAACAGCCTCACTACTACAATTATTATTAGAAACAACAACTTCAGCATTACCATTGTTAAAAACAGTAGCATCAACATCACCATTATTAAACTGCATACTGTTATGTACATTACTCAAAGCAGGACACTCAGTTTCTACAAAACACTGATTAAGAGTTACAGTATCATTGGTGCTGTCAACCTGAGTCAAAGGATTGACAGTACCATGTCCGTCAGAGTGTTGTCCATTGCGTGGCCACATAAAGACATGGCCCATTCTAAAATCGTTAATGTCTCGCAAAAGTTTAGATTTCTTCTGATAAACAAGTTTCCATTCAAAGACAGCAACGCCATCCAGCAGACTCTCAAACAACGGATTTAAAACATTCACACTGTAGTCCTTGAGAAGGGTATCTTGCCTTTCTCGTAAGGACTCCCTCAATTTCTCCTCTTCAGGATGAAAATAATCAATTAACAAGCGCATGTAACTGGCGCTTACCTCTAAGTTCAATTTTTGCCACCGGACAAGTAAATCTGGATTCTGTGCACCCTGATTTGGCATACTAAGAACACGCAAGCCTCGTGGCACAACTTTCTTTTACAGACAAATTTCGAAATGTAGACGCTGCGCCTGCAACCTCTTTAATTTCAAAAAGTCTCGCTCAATGCCCTCCATGATCTGTTGGAGAACCTCCAGATCTCCCATCTCAGCCTCAACATCATCACCAATGGCACATCAAGCTGCCACAAACAACTCCTCTCTCTCTGCAAATACAGAGAGAATCTCTCGAAAAACGGGGCTCCAGTTCTATTAGTTTTAACATATAGATTATAATCCAGTTCAATAGAAGACAACTGTTCTGATGCCATGTCCACCCAGATAACCACAAAAAATATAACAATAGCAGTAAAAATAAAAACGTAATAGTGGAAATCAGGTGGTAAGTCCTCCGTTGCTCAAATAAAAATAAATATACTGAAAACTGAAGAAATAGCAACAGGAGGAGCCAAGCAATAATAAAAATCCCAAGTCCAGGCAAAAATAAATACAGTTAAAATCACAAATCAACTTATAGATGTAGAGAGTCAACTGGATGTAAAATCATAAAAAACTCCTTTATTGTAGTCGACCAGAGGTAAGCGCTTTCACAGTACAGCTTCATCAGACCATTGAACAACTACCAAAATAGCCCTGTATATAAACCAGCATAAATTAAGCAACAGCCAATAATCAAATCACTTCAATTAAATCATAAAATGAAACAATAAGAACGTAAAAACATAAAGACATAATATAATACATAACTATATAAATATACATCTATATAAAAACACATACACATCAACAATAAATGCAAAAACATATATAAAGAACATACAAGGACAGTATGAACCTATTTACTTATGCAGCCTCCTTTTCTTCAAAGTGGGCTTAATAGAGGCCCTCTCATTTAACCCCTTGCCCCTATCTGCACGAAGCATGATGAACCAACTTATTTAGTATTGTCTTGTTCTTTTATTATTTATTATTAAATATATTCAGACCTTTTAATTGTGACTGGTCTGTTTAGATATATTTAAGCTCTTAAAGTACTTACATATCTATATGGTGACACTGTACAAGCCATTCCTAAATAGCCTTGCTCTTGGTCAGACTACCATTTGGATTAATAGTAACAGTACACAGTAATATTGGACACCCTTTGTTAAGGGCCTTAACGTAGTTGATGACAGTGGCTGGTGGCAGCTGGAACTACCTTATAGTAGGGCAGGAGGGGCATAGCTAGTAAACATGTGCCAGCCTTTCCCAGGTGTGTGTGTGTGTGTGTGTGTGTGTGTGTGTGTGTGTGTGTGTGTGTGTGTGTGTGTGTGTGTGTGTGTTTGCATATAAATCAAACTTCAAAGTGTGTGTGTGTGTGTGTGTGTGTGTGTGTATGTCAGCTACTTGGGCAGGGACACGAAGCACTGGTTGGACAGAGAGGGTGCTGGAGGTTTTGGCTTAGCCACTCAGCTGAAATCTCATCCCTATAGCTGTGCCAGTGGGGAGTCTTATTGAGGATCTGGAGAAAGAGGGAGAAACCAGCCCCAGACTAACTGTAATCTCTGTGTGCTCTTAAGGGAAATTGTACTTTACTGTGTGTGTACTTGTCATCCTCCGAGTGTGTACATTCTCCATTGTTGCCAGTGTGAGTATTGAGACTCCTTGATTACTGGGCCAGTAAAGGAGCATCACACCCTCTCCTACTATCAATGAGAATTTTATTCCTAAATACCAAACATAAACTTCTGAAAACCAGCACAGGTTTGTGAGTGTTTATAAAGAGAATTATTTGTGTTTGACTTTCTAATATCATAAATATATTCATACATTCTCTTTTTAAGTTTACATTCAGTCTTTCCCACATAAAAGGACTGACAAGTGTCACATGCTGCTAAATATATCCAACCTTATGAGTCACAATTACCTTTTTTGAAAAAAAATCTTAGTTCCACAAAAATTTTTAAGGACCGTAACATCGCTTTCTACAATGCATTTACAAAAATTACAATTTCAACACTTTATTGTCCCTCTCCTCGTCCCAACTTTACTAGACCAACTATAACCTCCCTTAAGACCCTCCAAAATTCTCTTAATATTTTTCTCTATTTTGAAGATAAAGGAGACTGAATTATCAACTACTTTGAAGATTTTATCTTCAGTTTTCAAAATGGCCCAATTGTTCCTGATAATATTTTATGTGTATAGCACTGTCATAAAATTGAATAAAATTAGTAAAGTCGGAAGTTGTTGTAAAATGTGTCATTTGGATGTTTGGCGAACCTAAGAGGGGAAGAAATGTTTTCTCCCTTTTTCTTATCATTTCTTTTCCATTATTGGTCAATAGACTAAGTAGGTATCCTCTCTTTAAAAACAGGTTAACCATTTTATTCAGTTCTACAAACAAGTCAGCATCTTTTGAAACCATTTGTGCCGCTCTAATAAACTTACTTTTCACCAGATTCTTCTTAACATACCATAGGTGACTGCTTTTGTACTGTAAAAAATGCTGGAATAAGTACTTTTTCTAAAAATATTAGAAACAAAACTGTCTCCTTCTATGGAAGGTCTGACATCTAAGTAATGAGTAGTGTTGAATGTGTTATTGTCAGTGAATTTCAAAATAATTGGTGGATTTTGAAAAATGTGTTCCAAAAATTGATTAAAGCATATCTCATTCTCTGTCCATCCAATAAAAATACCACCATTTATCTCCTGTAAAAATTCCAACAGTTGCAAAAAAGATGTAAACATATAACATTTCTCCTATGACAGCATCACCAAGTTAAAACAGATTGAGACGCAATATTCCCCTACTGCAGCACCTTTTTTCTGCTTGTAAAACTCACCCTCAAAATATAAAAATTGTTATATAGTACGATTTCCATTAACTGCATTATCAATCTTATTTCCTAAGTTTCTAATGTGTGAAAATCTAAAAGGGCTTTGTGAAAGTATTGCAACCCCTTGTCATGTGGTATAATGGTTAAAAGGTCAAGAATATCAATAGTGAGAAAACTAATATTGTTGTCATAAAAATCAGGTGATAGCTTCCTAAAGATATGGCAAGAGGGTAGGTCTTGGACTCCTGTGCTAAAGAATGAATCTGTATGGAGGATCAGTCATATTTTTATGTGTTTTAAGAATACTAAACAAGGACGGTATCACTGGGTGTTTGTTAGAAAGAAAATGAAATATGTCAGGTGTAATAAGACCCTGCAAAAGACCATATTCTAAATACATATCTATTTTCTTGGGTCCACGTCAGAAGAATGAAATGCCGGATCACCGATGACCACATCGCCGAGACAACATCGCCGACAGTAGACATCCCCGACAATGGTAAGTCAAGGTATTACAGAATGGAACACATTTCCGTTCCCGTAATACACACAAAAAACACATAAAAATGTGTATAGCCCCCCTGCACCCCCCACACCCCCCCTACTTAAATACACCAACTCTGAGATCACACTACAGTAAAGGAATGGCACTAACTCCCATTCTGCACTACTCACTGTTGTCAGGGATGTCTGCTGTCGGCGATGTTGTCTCGGCGATGTGGTCGTCGGTGATCCGGCATTTCGTTCTTCTGTCATGGACCCATTTTCTTATAGGCTATATTGATTTCATTCCTAGAAGTTATTGAATATTTGGTTTCATCCTGCAATAGGACAAAAACTTTACTAAAATATTCAGTGTGTTAGCTATAACAACCCTTCTGCCCTTGTCCGTCTTTATAATTCTGATAGATTTGTCATAGACTAAGTTATTCAATAACTTCTTTTCTTCAAGGGTTAGGTTATGCCAAAATCTATGTTGATTCTTGAATTAAGAATAAAAATCTTTCTTACAAACTTTTTCAATGGTTTGAAGAGTTTTGTTCAAGGGGGGTTATAAAGACCGTTTTTCTTAAAAGGGTCAGTAGGGGTCAGCATTTTATCAGGATTCCCAGAAGTGTGCAACACTGAAAGATTTAACTTTTGCACAGTTTAAAGTCCATAATGATTTCAGTAACTGATGTTTTCCTTTTCGGCACAAACTTGAACCCCTTTTCAAACAAAGTAAAAAATACTTTAGTGATGACAATATTACTAAAATTGTATATATAGAAGCCATTACAGATAAAATCTTTCCTTCATATAGATATGTAATCTCTCCTTCCCTATTATTACCATTAATTGTTGAAGGGGTCAAAACCTGTTGGGAAAGTTCCCTGTTGTGCATGTCTTTCAACCGCCCCTTCTGCACTGGTCCCAATAGTTCTTGTGTGGGTGTGTGCTGTACAGGGGATGTGTATATTGATTCAAATGTTTCCCTCTCAACCTCTCAAACCTCCTTGGGAGCCAGGGAAAATACAAACTGTCAAAGGGGTCAACTACAGAATCAAGCACCTGTGGATTGTTAAATGATGGTAAATAGTTGTCTACATTCCCCTGGGAACTACACCGTAGTTACCATTACTTGTCCCTACCCTCTTAATACTGTGAGTTTCTGAGTTATCCCTTAATGGGTATGCATTTCCTTCTTTGTAGTCCTGTTCATCCCTTACCAACTTCTTCAAGTCACACTATGTAACCGGGTAATTTGACACGGTCTTTAGAGATGTTATCTGACCAGTGCAGTCAGATTATTTCAACTTTGTCTTCTGTTTCTTCCAAATCAGCTTTAGATAGTTCTCAGCCAAGACATAGTCCTATACAGAACAGCTCCAATCCTATCATCTCTTCAAAGAACGGCTTTAGTCCCTTCTGAAGTTTTGAACATACGACATTGCAAGAAGAGACAGTTACTACAATTAGCACTCAAGGCAGTCATTCAGTCACACATGGAATGGAATGCACTGTAGAACATCCCTGTTCGAGGCAATTCAATATGCAAAAACAAGACGTTTTTAGGATGGTTAGTATAGGTGCACAGTAGAAGAAAGATGGGAGAAGGTAAGTAATGGGAAGAGTTGTCTTGGTGTTGCTAAGGAAGTTTTTATACCTGTAGAGTATTCCTAACCTTTTGGTGAATCTTTTTTATGTTATTTTGAACATGTAGGTCAAATTAAGGTTATCATCCATAATTACTTAAGAAGTTTTTGGTGAGACACTACATCAATTTCAGTTTGTTTACTGAAAAGATTTTGAAATTCAGTTTATTAGGTATGTGTGATTTGGAGAACAAAATAGCAGTAACTTTTATTTATTTTTTTTAATGGCTGAGTAGTAGCCGTGTAGTTTATACAAGAATTTAGGGTGAGAAACTGTATTGAAAGCTTTTGTCAGGTCAAGGAATAAGGAGGAAACAGATTTGCTTGAGTCCATTTCTTTGTTTACGGTGAATGATAGTAGAGCAGTATTTGTACTGTATGTTAGTTACATGTTAAGAGCCATTCTGGTAGAAGTTAGTGGAGAAGTTGCTTATGGATACATCTTTCAAACATTTTAACAGAGGTTATAATATTGCAATAGTCTGAAAGTTAGAGACATCAGCCGAGACCCCACCTTTATGAAAATCGATAATATAGTATTTTTTCCATACTGAAGGTACATAGGATTCAGATATTGATCTATTGATAAGCATAGAGACTGGGCATGCTATGGTATTGGCAGCTATCTTTAGGTATTCAAGTGGAAGGTTGTCAGCTGCAGTGAAGCAAATTTTTTGTTTAAGTAGTTTAATTGTTTTTATGACTGATGTGGAGACAGGTCCTAACAGAAAGTAACTAGCAATGGATATAGAGGGTAAATTAGGTTCAGTTGAGGATGCTGGTGGGAGTAAAGGAATTGGAAGTGTGCATGATACATGGAGAATGTTGGTTTCAGTCTAACCTAAGGCACTGTACGAGCACATCCACTCATGCATGAATCGTGCCATCCCAAATAGAACCAAGATGCTCTCCTCCAAAAAAAGGAAGCCAATCTGGTGGTCGCCTGCCATAAACAAACTTTACAACAAAAGAAAGAAACTGGTGCAGAAAAGAGGAAAATCCCAGGATGCAAAAAACTCCCTTACCAGCCTCAGTAAGAAGTTGAAATCCCTCATAAAATCCTCCAAAGCTAGTTACGAAAATAAATTTGCCAAAGATTACAAAGACAACCACAAGGCATTCTATAACTATGTCAAGAATCTAAATGGCAATGCTCATATCTGCTCTGAGTTACAACAGAATGGCATTAAATGTACTGATCCCAAGGATATTGCCAATATCCTGGCAGATCAATTCAGTGCCAACTTCGCCCCCCTCTCACCCCCTAAACGGCCCATCTCAGTACCGGAAGATTGCCAAATTCCAGTAATAATGGCCACACAGGTAAAAAAACGCCCTGTCCAAAGCTAAGAATACAGCATCCATGGGACCAGATGACATCCTGGGCTGTGTACTACATGAACTAAAAAATGAACTGGCACCTCATCTAAGTGTCATGTTTAATCATAGCCTCACCTCAGGCTTCGTGCCCACTGAGTGGTGCACAGCTACAGTTATCCCACTCCACAAGGGGGGATCCACCTTGGATCCCGGGAACTACTGCCCCATCAGTCTGACAAGACTGATCTGCAAGGCCATGGAACGTATTATCATGGAATGTATAAACAAAGACATTGGAAACCTTCAAACACTGGACCCCACTCAGTTTGGGTTTGTGAAGGGCTGATCTTGTCTCCTGAACCTAACTGACTTCTTTGAATCAGTCTTCAGAACCGTGCACGAGGATAAGGCAGTCCACACAGCCTACCTGGACCTCGCTAAGGCCTTTGACACCATCCCCCACTCTGGAATCATAGATAGACTTACTAAGCTGGGCATTAATCCCTAGGTCACTCAATGGCAGAACTCACACTGTAAAAGTAGCTGACTCCAAATCCAGCTCCAGACAAGTGACAAGTGGAGTACCTCAGGGTTCAGTCCTGGGACCACTCTTGTTTGGCATCTACTTCTCTGAAGTACAGGCCAACACTAAGGGACTCTGGCTAACAAAGTTCACAGATGACTGCAAACTGGGAGCCACTACTGAATCCCCAAATGATGTGGATACTCTACAAAAGGGCCTTACAGAAACAGATGCTTGGTGCCAAAACCATGGGCTCAAGCTCAACACCAAGAAATGTATAGTTATCCCCTTTGGGAAAAAACATGTACCTGTGAATTACCACATAAGTGGCAGTACACTAAACACTGAAAGTGTGATAAGAGACTTAGGGACACAGGTGGACAGTGGTCTCATCTTCGATAACCACATCACCACAACAGTCAGGAAATCCTTCTATGTGGCACACCTCATCACTAAGGGCTTTTCATCCAGAAAAAAAGGAGATCATTGTCCCACTGTACTCATCCCTCATTAGACCCATTATAGAATACAACACACCACTTGGTATGTACCTCTCAAGACATCTGCAACAACTGGAAAGGCTGCAGAAATACCTCACTGAAAGAATCACAGGCCTAAAGCAGATGCCCTATGCTGACCACCTTAAAAAACTCCAGCTATACTCTGTCGCATATCGTCTACTCAGAGGCGATCTCTGCTTAACATACAAGGCCATGTCAAACCCAGAGCTGTTGGACACGCTACACTTAAAGAAATCCCAATCCCTCAGAGCTACACGCTCCAGGGATCTAAACCTTGTCATCACAATAAACAAAACATGCTGGAGGGATAGGTTCCTGACCCACAGACTCCTCTGACTCTGAAATAGACTGCCCATACATGTCAAGCAGAGCGCCTCTTTGGCCCTCTTCATAAGGAACCTTGACAATTGGATGGGAGAAAGGAAATTCACCCCAGGGATCACGTCAGTTGCCCTGCTAGACAGGGGTCCAGGGAAGTAAACAGTGTGAGAAGAAATAGCCAGGGAATTGTTATGGCTAGGCTTGTATAGGCCCTAGGACCGATAGCCTAGTACCAACCTATGAACATATGAACCTGTTGTTTCCTGAAATATTAGGATGGGTGGTATGGGGGGAGCACTGGATTGGGGTGAAGAGTTTTTAGTTCAGGATGTAATACTTTCTATGAAGTAAATATTGATTAAGGTTGTAATTTCTAGTGGAGAGCTATTATGAGAAGGGTTGTGTCCCATGTTCGAGCCCGAGTGTAACAGGTTACGTATTGATGTCCAGAATTTTTTGGGGTAGTTTTTACACTGAAGTTGTAATTGTTTTCCAAGTGCATTAAGTACATTAAGTGCTTTTATCCTGTTCAGTTAGGAGTCCTAACTGAATGTAACAAAAGCGCTTAATGTACTTGGAATAAAATTTATATTTGAGTCTTATTCTACTTCTCCTTTAGGCTCTTAGGAATTTTCACACTACACTGTCACAATGATGTGATTATTTATATGGATTTTGGTGACACTGTTTCCTTTTGTGTTTGTTTTGAATGGTTTTCTATGTGTTTAGACTTTGTTAAATTTTTTATTCTTTTTGTGGGGGGGAGACAAACCTTCCTGCACCCCCCACATTTCCTGTTAATTATATATAGGGGAAAGGGCATAAGCCACTCCCCAGTATAAGTTCAATTTTGTCAGTTTTTTTTTTTTTTTTTGTGTTTCAGTCTTTCTTTTTTTTCATTATGTGTACCATTAATAGTTCATAGTTTAGTGCTAGGCTATCTACCTTTGTGGGCCATTTTAAGCCTAGCCAAGTTTCCTAATGACAGTGATGGGGCCAAAACAAAAGTCACCCCAAAGGATTACAAGAACAGAAGAGGAGTGCACTGGGAAACAGAAAAGGAGATGAAAGAGGTCCACTAGAAACAAGCCTAAGCACAGCAGCAAAGACATTGTTTCAGTACAAACTGTTACTCTCATACATGCAGTGTCATGGAAAATGTAGCTGTGCACGTCCTAGACATTACTCATCTATGTTAATAGGTTGGATGGAGTGTTTTTCATTCATGCTTGGCAAAATAGAGAATAACCCTAGACTACTAAAAATACAGCAGTAGTTTTAAACAAGAGCGTCTGCTAAACTTAAATCATGCACACACCAGTTTACTGACCTGCATGTAAAGTCCAGTAATTCATTTTTGCCTTCTGATCGACTTCTAGACACATGCCACTTGTATGCATAGTAACTCCATGTACTATTCCACAATAAGCATTGCATTATGCCCTACCCACAGCCATACCTTCCCTTGCTACCCATTCATATGAGGTAACAGCAACATTACTAAATATTGAACTACTCAGTCCCATAGATTTCAGACAGACAAAAAGGGGACTGCTCCATCCTCAAATTATGAATGCATTTCACAACTTGCAGCATTCGATCACCGAAGGTCAGCAGATCACAGTTTTGACAAACTAACCAATGAATTCTTCAACCTAAAGAAGAAACACAGCACAGTTCAACAAAAGCAATCAAGACTGAAGTAACCTGTTACCACTGGACAGAAACTTGACAGAAAATAAAAAGAAAAGCAATCTTTAGAAACAGGCTGCTGCACCCTCACACCTCTTAATTTCAGCAACTGCCAAGTGCACAAACTCACATACAATGCTGCCATTTCAGTTCTGAATTGCTTGTAAGTGGACGTGTGATTGGCTTTCTATTTTCACTTGTTGCTCTTAGGCTGTAATACCCTGTGGTAATGGCCAACTTTTGGCTTAGTCACCACCAATATATTTGCTTCCTTTTCACATATGCACAGAGGTTTCAATCTATAAATTTTAGCACTGAAATTTTAAAATAAAACATTGTAAATCCAACCAATATTATGTTCCAGACATCTACAAGAAGAACAAAAGCTGCATGAAATTCCTTCCAAGTGAAAAATCTTTAGTATGCACTATATAACACAGATTCACCTAGCAAATGCACATACGGCCCTATGAAATTCCAAACTATTAAAAGTAAATTATCCCCTAGCTGTCATGCAATTTAATGTTGAAGTTATTTTTAACTTCTGACTTGCTTCTGTTATTTGCGCGTGTGTGTGTGTGTGTGTGTGTGTGTGTGTGTGTGTGTGTGTGTGTGTGTCTGCATTTGTGAGCTTATGTATGAAAGCTGTTTGCTAAGGAAGCAGTGCCTAACAGAATTAGCATTATAGAAAAACAATGGACCCCCAGTAGATTTTGCTTGATGACCAATGCGATAAGCAGAGAGATTCCATACCCTGAATGGTCTGTTATATCCATGTAAAACCCACTTTGGACAGCACTACTGCATTTAGAAAATGGTGCTTTCATTTGCCTTTCAGCTGAGTTTTTTATACTTTTTTATTTTAAAGGAGGTTTCTGTTTGCTGCTCTGTAGTTTTAAATAGTAACCACTTTATTTTGTTTATTTATAGTGTCATATATAGCTTATAATAGTGAATATGTTTAAATGATTTATATATATATAACTAATTTCAGAAGGCAGTACTTGGCACTCCAGTACTTTTTTGACTCTAAGAAATAATCACAGGTAAATACAGCTTTGTTTTAACATGTTTTTGGCCAAAATATAAGCTCTAAATATATATTGTTTGGCTCTTAATAGTATAATACTATATAGTCTTGATAGCTAACTTAAATATTCCAGTAGGCTGTGTGGGAGTGATGAGACTTGGGGAGGGGAAGGGTGTGGCATATGGGCAGTGGAGTGGGGGTGGATGATGAGAGGGATATGGCTTGGTGCCCCTAAAAATATCACAAAGTGTACCACACAGATGCTAAGGTAAACCCTGATATATAACACATACTTTCTGTGTTTAATATTTCCAAATGCCACCATTCCTAAATGGTAAGATCTAGCATAGGCTTGTGGCTAGCAGGTCATATTAGTCCAGTCTTATCCAGTTCTACAGCAGGGTTACAGTGCAGTACATCTTTAACTCAGGCCAGCATAGCAGACACATAGTCAAGCTGAAGAGAGCTATAGAGAGGAAGGCGTAACAAAATGTACAGAAGGGTGACTGAGTACCAGAACACAAGCGCTCTGATCAGAACAATGCTCATGAAACGCAGAGTGATGGGGAGTAGTATTCTGCAGGGAGCTCCTGGTGCCCAATACTGTTTAGTATATTTGTGTCAGATGTCATAGAGTCCTTGAGTGGAAGATCAGCCTAATTGTGGGTGATACTAAGATACAGACTGGGGTAGCAGTGTGTTGGAGCCTAAGACTGCAGAGTGAGCTAGGGAGGAAAGCACATTGAACAGAGAAATGGCAACACCTGTTTAATACTGAGAGATTCAGGATGTTTCACCTGGAATGAAAGAAACCCAAGGATGAAGTATCACCTGTGTGGAATCACCCAAAAGAGCATAAAACAATAAAAGGCCCTGTGAGTTATTGTGAATGCAGAAAGGAACTTTGGTCATAATCTCATTATACTGTTGTGGTCAAGCATGTTAAGACCTTCAGATATATCAACAGGGGGAATGGGAATGATTCAAGAAGCAAAGTAGTTAAACTGCTAATATGTAGATATCCCATCATGCCTCAGCTGGAGACTGAGTGCAATTCTGATGCCCATTCCAAGAGAAAGTAATTAAATAGTTGAGACAGATTAGAGGAAAGCTGCAAAACTAATAAGAGGATTAATGGCAAAGACTATGTTGAGAGACCGGAGGAGTAAAACATTTTTTTTCACATGGAAGAAGAGGAAAGAGGGACATAATACGTTGATTATGGGTTCACTGTGAATAATCACATCTTGTTTCACTGACTGGAAATGATTTGACCCCTAAACATCTAAGACTTTGGAAGGTGCTTGCCAAAACAATAAAACCTTCATGGCCATAAACCTCAAAATACATTTTTCTTCATGTTGCAGGGAGCCAAGCCTCCCCTGCACCTAATGACATGAAAGCAAGCCCTCTGCCCCCCCCCCAAACTCTATATGTACTAATGCTAAGATCATACAAAATCATAAAAGATAGAGAAAGTGAGGAAAATGCAACACTCACGTTCTCAATCTTCTCCAAGTCTGGGTACCATGACAGATCATTGGCAATCATTTTGGTTCAATGCTTGAGTATAAATCACTGCCACAGTGATAAACAGTAAGACCCACACTGAGTTTACTGTATGATTATAACTCACGTTTAACATGTCGGACACTTCTCCTTACAACACTGCTCTTCCATATAATGTTCTATTTATTATATCTTTATCTGTTTTGGAGCCCTTTTCTTCTTTATTGAAAATAAGACTTCCTAGCAGAACATTCCTGGTCAACAAATATAATTAAAGATTTAATTTCAACATTTGCCCATTCATCTGCTAGGGGTTTCCCTTTTATGTCTGCTGCTGCAACCTAACTCTGTGAGGCTTAGATTCCTATAAATCTGATTGTCTGTTTTAAGGAATTTGCATGGTATGTTTGGTGTAGACTTCTGCGCACCAGAAAACTATAACAGCTGCATCCAGTAGTGAAACACTGCATGGAGATGAGGTCTATAAATCTGTACTATTATCTAAAGGTGTCAATATGCCTAAAAACATTTAGTGATGTCTGACCAGGTCCCCAACAGCTGAAAACAATCTAGACAAATGCAACCAGATCCCCAACAGCTGAAAATAATTTGGACAAATGCACCTGGTCTGTTGCTCAGTCAAATGGTGTATAAATGTACTGCAAACAGGCAATTAATATTATTACCAGAAATAAACATAACAGGCAAGTGTATATGAAACCTACAGGAAATCTTGAGGGGCATATCACTCACACCCCAAAACAGAGAAGTAGTGCGACATGAGCATTGCCTTCTTACAACACGCAGTAACAGTGAGGTGTATACTTCTTATATAGATATTATGAGCATTATCATCCATAATTAAAAGACATGTAGCTATCACTCATATATCTCCTACACAAAATACACTCCATGAACATAGCTATCACTCGTATAACTCCTACACAAAACATGCTCCATGAACATAGCTATCACTCGTATAACTCCTTCACAAAACACTCTCCATGAACATAGCTATCACTCGTATAACTCCTACACAAAACACACTCCGTGAACATGCTTTTCACTGCTTAATGCAGTATACTGCTTTACTGCTTTACCCTATATATCCCCTGCACACCTGAACACACATAAATACTGTACAAAAAAATACACACACATACACAAACACACATACATACACAGAGTAAACTCTCAGTTAACTTGAACTCAAGCAACCAGAACTCTCAAGCAACCAAAAAAAAATTGAAGAAATACAGTACAGTATGAACAATTTCGTTTTTCATGTGTTGCCCTTTGTTTTCCCCCAGCAGAAACATACTTACGTTTTTACAGTTTTCGAGTTTTAAAAAGGAAGATACAAATAAATTCCCTCTCTCCCCAGAGAACAAGTCAAACCAAACAAGTCATATTGCTAAATTGCCAACACTCACTCTATACTCAGTCAGTTTGCATCAGATTGCATATTCTCTCTCCAATCTCTCATACACACAGTCTCTTCAGCTTTCATACATGCATTCACTCACTCATTCTCTCTCCGATCTCTCACACACACTCTCTTCAACTTTCATATATCCTTCCGATCTCTTACACACTTTCACACATGCATTCACTCACGCTCTCTCCGACCTATCACACACAGTCATTTCTGCTTTCATACATGCATTCACTCTCTCTCTCTCTCTGTTCAATTACTTCAGTTCCAGTCCACTCAGTGTGCCACTGAAGACCGTTCCACATGCCACGCTTTCTAGCAGAAATATAAGTTTAAAATATTATTATTCCAGCCAGGCTTTTAATTACTGTAGTTCAATATTAAAATCAAATCAATACAGTGTTTATAGTATGGTATGGTATGGTATGGTATAGTGGGATCTGGACACATGCTCGACTAGCATATGTCCGAATCACAAAACATCGAACACACATACACAAAAGTGCTTAACATCAACAAGCGCTTCCGTGTATGTGTGCCTGTTTCGTAGATTGGACTACAGTGCGGGTAAGGGAAAATTCCCTTTCCCCACTGTAATGCGATCTCAGAGTGAGAATAATAAAGTAGGGGGGTTGTGGTTGTGCAGAAAAGTAGATTTTATTGAACTACACATACACGGAAGCGCTTTTCAATGTTAAGCGCTTTCGTGTATGTGTGTTCGATGTTTTGTGATTCGGACATATGCTAGTAAAGCATTTTTTTGCGACCCTGAGCGAGTTACTTACCCTCATTTTGTTCCCCTGAATACAGACCCAAGGTGTCTCTAGACTTATTCAGTTAATGACAATTAACATAAATATAAAGTGTAATAAATAAATGTTCACCCCACTTGCCTTCTGTACCCTTTTACTGCTTTTATGTAATAAATGCTCAATTTTGTTGACCATTTTTTATAAATCACAATATTTAAGATCTAAATGTCAGCAATGTTGTCATTATATTACTTGTGTTAATTCCTTCCTAATTACTGTGGATCATGATTTGAGGACACAACTAAAAACAAGCCTTATGTTAGAGTGCTAGTCCCAGTTTCAGATTAGTTTTACTTGACGACTTCTGCTCATTTGTACTGCAAAAAGCATTTCTGTATTTCCTCCAGATCTGTAAAAGCAATTCAAAATTCTGTCCAGTCTATGTTCAGCAAACAAAATTCTTCCATCACAAGGGAAATACAGTAAAAATGAGCAAAATCCTATTTAATTCACAGTCTGGCACAAGGGAACAGAGAAGAATTATATTTTTTCATGTCATTATACATCATTGCAATAATATACTAAATTATAAATGATCGTGCTACACACTAGGCTATTTCACCATTTATTATTTTCAGCATGAATAAAGAATGATGTTCAATTACTTCTGGAAGTCATTCAGTCCGAGAAGATGATATTTCACTATTATATGTGCATAAATTTCAAATATGATGTTTCTGTCACTCAATAAAGTGAACACATCACGAAAAATATTTTTCTTATAAGGTGCTAACTGTGAAAAATACATGAAGTGGAATCAGTATTTCTCCATACTTGAAGTAAATGTTGACAGATTCTGAGTTTTATTGTCTTAAAAAGGCTTAACATGCTGCAATCTGTAGTGAAGCATACCAAATGGAAACACCAGAAATAAAATGCTTCTTAAGACACTGTCTCATTACTCCTTTGGATTCATGGCATGAAATGATAAACAAAGATGAGTTATCCAAAAGAGGTAAATTCTGTCTACATACAATTTGTTTCTTATCCAGAAATAAAAGCTGTTGGTAAAGTTGGTAGAGCAGGTAGTACTTATCCACCTTAAAAGTCTCAAATTTTGGAAGGTCATTGCAGGGTTTGTGTCCAAAAGTCGTGTCTGGAAAAAAACAACTAAAAACATTATTATCAAATGAGTCTTCTAAATCCCTTCAGTTTTTTTGTGGGGCTCTCTGCTCTGATTCTACATATCTTCTGCAATAATCTATGAGCTCCTGAAGCTATCTCTGCTAGGTTATAAGCTACTACTAACTGCTAAAATGTCGGCACTTGAAATGTCTGGAAAAAGACTGAAAACATAGGAGAAGAGCGCATCTTGAAACTCGCGCTTCTCCTTTAAGGGGGGGGCAAGAAGCCTCTGCACCACGCCATGTGGCAGCAAGCCCCCCACTCCCCCCAAACTTAGATATACCAACTCTGAGATCACCATACCTTGGAGAAAAGGGACTAGTCTGATAAATGGCATCTCGGACTCAGTATATGTAAGTCCGAGCTTTAGGATATTTAGTCTCCATATTTTGGGACTCAGTCTAGCAGGTCCTGACATTTCAAAATGTTACCATAAAGGCTAAAGCATGGTGTCCCTTTCTAGAAGCCACACTTCAGAAGGAATAGAAACTAAATTTATGTGGTCCAAAAGAAAATAATTAAAACAGAGGAGAAATTTTATAAATTGCCAGTTGCAGGAATAATAATCTAGGAAGTCTGCCTTGGAATAATAATGATTACAGGAAGACATAGTAGTGATCATTTAATGCTCTATATGTAAACAGAGAGCAAAAGCATTTGTTTTAAGGAAGAAACTTTTTTCTTCAATTTTTTCATGCCCAGCGGCCCAGCCCAGTAATGGGACGACCCCCCCTGAGTCCTCCCTCTTTGCCATCACTTCAGTCCTGACCCAACCCTCCTGTTGCCATACCACAGTAAGATATGGGTTCCATTACAGCTAAAGCAGATAGCTTTTTTGTTCTTTTGGGCTTACATGGCAATGGTTGGCTGCCAACTTGTACCTTTGTGGTTGAATTATACCATGACTGTTGATGTCTTGTTTTGAGTTTCCTGTCTGTATTTTATGTGGATTCCATGTTGGATTTATATTTATTTTGCCTGTTTTTTATATCAGCTTTGCATGAGTAAAGAAGCTTGAAGACTTCAGCTTCAGTTTATTCACTTTTACTTGTTCTGTGCCACCTATGTGACATCTCATATGCATGTGTGTCACATATCAGCATTTCCAGGCCAAGACAATAAACCACCTCATTATTTAAATGTTGGCTCCATCAGCCAGAATGGTATGGATATCAGCTTGTATGGATCATACATCTTTGAGAGCGCCTGTCAAAAACTAGTATGACAATTATTTTTAGCCATGTAGATTCATCAAACAAGTTTTTTTATATTGTCTTAGACTGAATGATTTGGAAGCACAATCCCATTTTAGTTTTCATCGTTTGGTTTTGTTTGGAATTGTGAACACGGTCTGAGTCTCTCCTCTTGTGTCTCCTTGGATATCATTGATAGAAACTAACCACAGACAATTTTCTCTGAAAGACTGTTTAATATTATTGCCTTTTGCTGCTTTCTATTGTCTTCATATCACATGCTTATTTATCTAGCAATTGGTCATGTGTTTACGCACGTCCATCTTTGTGGCTAAATGGTTAGTATACTTTCTGATCAGATGTCACGCACTCAGTTTCTACAAAATCAAATGGAAATAATTTACGAACTAGAGACTAGAGATACACTCACTCACTTACAGTTGAATGATCCCAGTTCCATCACTTGAACATCTTGACATGTTACTTCTTCAGCCATTTTGGCTTAATTTCAAGAAATCAAGATGAAGGCATTAGAGTGTGCATTTTGTCTTGTTGCATTTAAAAGTTATTTGCATTGTTCTAGTGTGTGTGGTCTTGTTAATCTCTAAAATCTGTTTTAGTGTTTTATGTAAAATGTTTATCTTGGGTGCTCACGTTCATGGTGTTTATGTATTGTTTTATCTTGACATTTACTTATAACTGTAAACTGGTTAGACTAAAGCACTCTTAATCAACTGGAACTTGAACTAAAGGATTCTGATAGATTTTATCCTGTAACTATTAACATCAGCCAGTTGCAGTGCAACCAAGCAAGCTATGATACTTGCACACTTGTGCTTGTCTACAACTTTACACTTTACCAGCATCCAATCAGGATGGGTACTGGTCAGTAGAGAGCAGAGAAGCAGGATTCTTTCCGATAGGCCATAAGAGCACAGGAAAATGAAACATATATATGGGCAATTTAGTGTAACCTATAACCATGTTTTTTTTTTCATTTGTTTGTTTGAGGGTAGGAGAAATTAAAGTACCTCAGAAAAAAAGCAGTCACTTTGGGAAGAACGTGCAAAACTCTGAATGTAAAGTGACCACAGGTGAAGATTGAACCTGGAACTGGGAGGTAGAGTTCTTAACACACTGAGCCATTAAGTACACCACTCATTGTTTCTACAGCACTTACTTTGGGCACATGTGTAGGAAAGCAGCAGACAAACTGGTGAAGAAGGTTTGGGAGGTACAGGAAGAAGGCAAGAGTAAATGAGGATGTCCAGCAAAGAGATGGATGGAGTGCATGAGAGAAGACCTTTGACAATCAGGAATGACCATTAAAGAAGGCAGGAGAGTGGCACTGAATCAAGAAAGATGGCAACAGTTGACACAATACCAGCCTTATGTAGAAAATGGGAGAAAAAGGTAATTATGATGATGATGACAATAATTACTACATTTATCACTGGCTAGCAAACATAGTGTAAATGGACTATTCAAGTGAAGAAAGGAGTAATTACATAATAATAACAGCCAAAAAAGTGCAAAGGAGCATAGCCAGACAGCTGGTTTTGTGACGGATATTCTGATAATAATGGGTTGAGTATTGTTCTAGTGCAGTAAAAGGTAATTTTACTACCAGATGGTTTTGATGGCATCTGTAAAACAGGAACAAGACAAAGACTATCCATAGCACTGTTGTCACAAATTGTAATTCAGTAACTGGATAGTGGTCTGTCAATGGGGAGTTTTCTATTTATTGGACTGATCCATCTCTGGTTAGTTTTAAAATCCCAAAGGATTGAAACCAGTATCTTTCACATTAAAGATACCATTTCATCAATCAAGATTGCAGGAATATGAAATGTTTTCATCCTCTGTCATGTACTAACCTTGAAGTTGACATTATAAAGCTATGGTGTGCAGGAGATGAGCTTGCCCTCCAGATTTTTTTAATCATTTTGTTTGCCAGCACCTGTTGGGTATCAATAAATTGGATGTCAACAGACATTTTGTCAGAAAATAATCATATTTTCCTGTTCATAATACAGACAGATGTCATGGGCAGCATAGCTGTAACTAGGCTCTCAGCTTCCCCAGTCAAACCTCTATTTGACACCACCCCAGGCTAATTGAGGAACAAATTTAAAAGTAAAAAGTCCTCAAATCAAGTTGTCAAGTTGAGGACTAAAAAAAATCGGCTTCTGTGTATACTGGAAGGAGCAGAAAAAATGTCATTCAGGAGGTGTTACAAAGAGCTCTGATAGTAATGAAGTTCTTGCTACAGTTCACAAAACATATTCAATTGTCCTTCTGTGTCATTTTAAGCAGCATTGTGATTAAAAGTTGCTGTTGTTTAAATGTTTTACCCTTCAAGCCGTCATACAGCAGGGGCAGATCGGGAGTCAGTTGGCACATACAATAAAATGCCGATCAGACCCACTATTATCTAGCCTGGGCAGCTGCTCCTCTTGCCTTGTTCTTCCTGTGTCCCTGATCGGTGCTAAACAAAAGCACTTTTATCAGTCAATGGAATTGTCATTAACTCCTGTTTCAGTCATGGGAACTGCACTATTAGCTCTGCATTTAATGAAGTGTAAAGGATAGGGGAAATTCTTCCTTATTTCCAAGGTTCAGATATCTTAAAGAGTTCATATATTTAAACATGTGGGTGTGTGAGTCTGAAGAAGGGTTTATCCCCAGGTATATTTGTTGTATTTACTGTTTTCCTTCTGTTTTAAGGATTTTTAGTACTCAGATAGTAATCACAAACAAATGGCAAGAGCATTACAAAACAAGACAAACAACCAGCCAAACTTAGAAGTAGCACTCTGGTAGACAAGAGGAACTGTACAGTTAAAGAAGAAAACAGGTTTTAATAAGTCCCTTTGAGTGCTTTCATCCCAAAACAGCCAATGGACTTTATTAGACTCCAAGACAAAGAATACCTCACTTCCTTTTATACTCATACCTCATGTCATCATTAGACATTTAAAGCTATCTCACCCATTAATATAAGACATACCAGCAAAAAACATAACTAAAAAATTATATAAAATATAAATATGCCATGTAATCAACAAATATCAAATAGTTATCAAAACTTTAAAAGCAATAAATTACAATTTTGTTGAGTGACGTTTCAGCACCAGTTGAATGGATAAAGATTCACTTGAACCCAGTGAGGAGTTTGCATTAATCTTGAGTTGCAGAAATAATTCCTTTTATTTAAGTTTTGTTTTCCAACCTTCCCCACATGGGTTCACATCAACTTTCTCTAAAATGGCAAATTTGAATTCATTATGTCCATCACTCATCTGCACATTTAAATATAGGGCATTATTGCTGTTCATATTTATATTATTGTAGTGCTTCTAAGTTGTCTTCCTAAGTGGCCTTTTAGTCTTGTCCACCTAATAACTGGGGAAGGCTAAACACTTGGCCACATACACTATGCCTGGAGTTGAAAAATTACCTTTCAGAAGTAACAGGATGGAAATTAAACAAATTGTCAAGTGTTATAAATTCATCTTCCAAAATAAATGAACACTGTACACAGAAACCACACGTAGTGGACCCTGTATTTTTTATTACTTTTAATAACTTCACTACTTTTATTATTCACAAAAACATTCTTCAAATTATGTGCTGTTTTAAACACAAAATTGGGATATGGTCCCATCACTTCATATGCTGTTTGCCCTCATAATACTCCAATTCCTACTTACAATATTTTTAATATATTTTGAGTTGTCATTATACTGTATCACCAAAGCTCCTTCAAAAACTGAATCATTTTATTTAACTTGCAAACTACTAGATTCTTAATTTTCAAACAACCCTATACTTAAAAGAGTTTGTATCTTTTAACCCATTCCCCCAATGTTTTCTTACTAATATTTCTTACAAGGTCACTTTGGTAAACTCTTTTTAAAAACATAGCACAAAGGTTGTTAATTTCTTTACATGCCTCTCCAAAGGTAGAGGTCGTTCTGCCAACTCTTATATATTGCACTTTAATTAAACTTATTTAAAAGAGAAAGGATGGACATTTGTATAATATAAGTAGGAATTGCTAAAAAGTGGTTTCCTGTACATTTTGTATGTAAATCCTTCTTTAGAATGCCCAGTCAGGGTATCTAAGTAGTTCATAACATTCTTGTAAAAATTAAAAGTGAATTTAAAGTAATTACTTGTGCTATGGTAGGCCACGGTGGTGCATCGGTTAGTGTTGTTGCTCAAAGCAAGAGGTTCTCCCGTTTGATTCTCAGCTGGAGTACCTTCTGTGTGGAGTCTGCATGTCCTCCCCATGGTTGAGTGACATTTAAGACATGCAAGTAGGTGCGTGCGTGAATGGGTGTGCCTTCTTTGAAGGTTGGGCCTCGGGCTGGCAACTCGGCAGCGTAAAAAATCCACTGCCAATCATGAGCGGACCGGAGTTCCGTTGTGGTGACCCCTAGCCGGGGAAAGCTGAAAGACATTACTTACTTGTGCTATTATCAAACAGTCAAAAATGAGCAAACAAACTTGTAAAAATGTGTAGAAACAGGCAACCTGATGTCCAGATAGTCAATACTAACCACAGGAAACAAAGTCCAAGTTTCTTCTTTAACGTAAAAGTATTTTATTTTTCAAAAAGACAACGTTTTCGCCGTGACCCCTGTCACAGCTTCCTCAGAAGAAGACAAGTAAAACAGCTAAACTGGTCTGTTCAAATACTCAGTTAACAGGAAGTGACAAATAATTGCACTTCCTGCACTAATTTGACTCAATAAAAATAATGAATAAAATCATGAATAATCATAAAACTCCATTGAATTATCTATAAATATTGTATGATAAAAGACAACATAAAAATGTTCTTACTAGTGCATTTACATTAACATTGTAAAAAATTATGCATTAAACCCACAAAATAATGTACATATAGGCATTACCTAAAGTAGCTCCTTAGTTTAAGAACACATGAAATGTTACAGTTCTCATTGAGGCCATCTAGCCTAAATGCATCTAAATTCAACTGCCATAAAAGTTCGACACACTCAAGAACTATCTGAAAGGGGCCTCCCTATCGGATAAAGGTACTTGATCAATACCCATAAAACAAAAGAGTGGTCAGGGTTACTGCTAACATGTTTTGCTAAGGCATTCTCTAAAGAGGTTTTTATGGCATAAAGGTGCTGGTATATTCTCTCTTTTAGTTTACGATTGGTTTTCCTATGTAAAAGGAAGGGCAGGAATTACACAAAGCAATGTACACCACTGACTTTGAATCACAAGTGATCCTCTGCTTGATGTTGTATTTTTTATTCCTAACTATAAAGGAATTTCCAGTTCTCATCACTTTACACATGTTGCAGCATCCACATTTAAATGAACCTCTAGGTCTTATGTGACCATAAGTGTTAGAAGTATGCTGTAAAAGTTCTTTCAAATTATTACTTCTCCTGTAAATTACATAGGGCGCTGACCTAACTTGTCAATCAAGTTAACGGAATTAATAACTAGTGGCCAGTTTTTTAAGATAATGGCCCAAATTCCTGTTGAATTCAAGTTAAATTGGGTTATAAAACTTAAAGAAAAGTTTCTCTGCTGATTTAGTAAGGAATTTTGGTGTGCTAATTCATTATCATTAGTAGACCTACCTACATTAGATTGATCAAGTAGTGGTTTATACAACCCTTTTGTTCTTTTAGTGTCAACTTCATTTATAAGCCCTTCTAAAAGAGGGACAGGGTATCCGCGGTTTATAAACATACCTTTCAAAAATTGGCACTCAGCTTTAAAATCGCTGTAAGTGCTACACATCCTGCCTGCACGTACCAGTTGTCCTTTGACAATAGATTTTTCTGCCTAGGTGGATGTAGACTAGTGTAGTGCAGGAAAGAGTTGCAGTACGTCTGTTTCCTGAAAATGCCAGACAAATAAATCTCTTCATCTACTTCTTTAGTTAGTCTCACGTCCAAGTAGTCTGTTTCTATTGTGGAAAACCTATAAGTAAATTTTAACCATTGTGTAGAATTGTTCAAATAGTCTACAAAAAGTTTTGCTTCAACTTCAGTCCCTTTAAAAAGGATAAATATGTCGTCCAAAAACCTAGTGTAATATTTTATCTTCTGCATTACAGTTTCATTAGATAGTATATAAAGGTTTTCCCAAAAGGCTACAAACAGGTTAGCCACACTGGCTCCGCAAGGGGAGCCCATGGCTATTCCACATTTTTGTAAATAGAATTTATGTTCAAAAACAAAAAAGTTTGATGACAGTACTATGCTCAACAGTTCTGTTACAATGTCAATCTCCACTTGTGGTGCATTTAAGTCTTTAAGAAGCAGTTGAATCCATTCAACTGCCTCATTGTGAGGGATGGATGTATATAAATCAATGACATCCACAGTCAAAAAGTTACACTCAAGGTCAAACTTAATACTGTTGATGTCACGTAAGAAAGACCAAGAGTCTTTGCAAATAGTAGGTATTTTCTTTACATATTTTGATAGAATACTATCTATCAATTTTGATAGATTCCCCCCAAGGGGGGAATGTGTATTGGAGGAAACGTTAACAGACAATGTTTCTCCCACAGGTCCGAGGGATTTTTTGCAAGGCCCTGTTATATATACTAACACAAGGAAAGACTTTACTATCTATAACTTTTCATCTTTGGAACTAGATTCTGACTTAGTTGAATTGTTAGCTCTTGGATACACTTTTATTCCAAGTACCTATGGAAGTTTAGCTAAAGTTTTGATTGATCTGAAATGCTACATACGCAAGTTAAATTTAAAATTATATTTTAACAATGAAACAACAAATGTTAATGACAAATTGAAACTGACTAGCGTTTTAACCCTCCTACACAACAAAATTTATTACTATTTGAACAAATGTGTGAATTAGATATAAGACATCTGTTTTCTACACAAAAATCAAGTAGTATTTTGAATGAGATGAATATTTCACTTGCACAACGTGAATGGCTAAAAAACCTGGGCTCTTTAACTGTCAGGTTTTGAAACCTGACAAAGGAGGGGCTTGGTAGTGTTCGACAACGTTCAATACACAGAAAAAATGATGCAAGTGTTATCATCTGATGCCTATGTTACTTCTTCCCTTAATGAGATTAATGTAGTTCAAGGTCGTACCCGTGGGTATTTCCGTGACCTTTTCCTAGCAGGCAAAATAGACTTAGAGACATACAACTATATTGACATTATTCAGCCAAAGTTGCCTGTAATGTTCGGAATACCCAAGATACACAAAGACCAAAAGAATCCTCCCATGAGGGCATTAATAGATGGTAGGTCTTCTATGACCTACCCCTGTTCAAAATTGATAGATAGTATTCTATCAAAATATGTAAAGAAAATACCTACTATTTGCAAAGACTCTTGGTCTTTCTTACGTGATATCAACAGTATTAAGTTTGACCTTGAGTGTAACTTTTTGACTGTGGATGTCATTGATTTATATACATCCATCCCTCACAATGAGGCAGTTGAATGGATTCAACTGCTTCTTAAAGACTTAAATGCACCACAAGTGGAGATTGACGTTGTAACAGAACTGTTGAGCATAGTACTGTCATCAAACCTTTTGTTTTGAACATAAATTCTATTTACAAAATGTGGAATAGCCATGGGCTCCCCTTGAGCCAGTGTGGCTAACCTGTTTGTAGCCTTTTGGGAAAACCTTTATATACTATCTAATGAAACTGTAATGCAGAAGATAAAATATTACACTAGGTTTTTGGACGACATATTTATCCTTTTTAAAGGGACTGAAGTTGAAGCAAAACTTTTGTAGACTATTTGAACAATTCTACACAATGGTTAAAATTTACTTATAGGTTTTCAACAATAGAAACAGACTACTTGGACGTGAGACTAACTAAAGAAGTAGATGAAGAGATTTATTTGTCTGGCATTTTCAGGAAACAGACGTACTGCAACTCTTTCCTGCACTACACTAGTCTACATCCACCTAGGCAGAAAAATCTATTGTCAAAGGACAACTGGTGCGTGCAGGCAGGATGTGTAGCACTTACAGCGATTTTAAAGCTGAGTGCCAATTTTTGAAAGGTATGTTTATAAACCGCGGATACCCTGTCCCTCTTTTAGAAGGGCTTATAAATGAAGTTGACACTAAAAGAACAAAAGGGTTGTATAAACCACTACTTGATCAATCTAATGTAGGTAGGTCTACTAATGATAATGAATTAGCACACCAAAATTCCTTACTAAATCAGCAGAGAAACTTTTCTTTAAGTTTTATAACCCAATTTAACTTGAATTCAACAGGAATTTGGGCCATTATCTTAAAAACTGGCCACTAGTTATTAATTCCGTTAACTTGATTGACAAGTTAGGTCAGCGCCCCTATGTAATTTACAGGAGAAGTAATAATTTGAAAGAACTTTTACAGCATACTTCTAACACTTATGGTCACATAAGACCTAGAGGTTCATTTAAATGTGGATGCTGCAACATGTGTAAAGTGATGAGAACTGGAAATTCCTTTATAGTTAGGAATAAAAAATACAACATCAAGCAGAGGATCACTTGTGATTCAAAGTCAGTGGTGTACATTGCTTTGTGTAATTCCTGCCCTTCCTTTTACATAGGAAAAACCAATCGTAAACTAAAAGAGAGAATATACCAGCACCTTTATGCCATAAAAAAACCTCTTTTAGAGAATGCCTTAGCAAAACATGTTAGCAGTAACCCTGACCACTCTTTTTGTTTTATGGGTATTGATCAAGTACCTTTATCCGATAGGGGAGGCCCCTTTCAGATAGTTCTTGAGTGTGTCGAACTTTTATGGCAGTTGAATTTAGATGCATTTAGGCTAGATGGCCTCAATGAAAACTGTAACATTTCATGTGTTCTTAAACTAAGGAGCTACTTTAGGTAATGCCTATATGTACATTATTTTGTGGGTATAATGCATAATTTTTTACAATGTTAATGTAAATGCACTAGTAAGAACATTTTTATGTTGTCTTTTATCATACAATATTTATAGATAATTCAATGGAGTTTTATGATTATTCATGATTTTATTCATTATTTTTATTGAGTCAAATTAGTGCAGGAAGTGCAATTATTTGTCACTTCCTGTTAACTGAGTATTTGAACAGACCAGTTTAGCTGTTTTACTTGTCTTCTTCTGAGGAAGCTGTGACAGGGGTCACGGCGAAAACGTTGTCTTTTTGAAAAATAAAACACTTTTACGTTAAAGAAGAAACTTGGACTTTGTTTCCTGTGGTTAGTATTGACTATCTGGACATCAGGTTGCCTGTTTCTACACATTTTTACTTGTGCTATTATGATAGTCAACAAAACTATGAGAAGCATTCTCAGGGCCTTCCTATAAAATAAAAAATGTCATCCAGGTACATCAAGTAAAGTCTGCAATAATTAAAAAAAAACTGGGAATTGAACACATAAAGCTTTTCTCAAGCTAACAAAACCAAATTAGTGTAAACTGCATAGCAAACAGCCCCCTTGGCTACACCCTTGATCTGTTTGAAAATCTCCCCTTTGAAAAATATGAAATTATTATCAAGTACCAAGAAAACCAATTCCATTATTAAATTAATCCTAGATGTTGATAAAAAGTCACAGTTGACCAAAATATTATGTAATAGATTCAAGCCTTCTTTAACCGGTATAGTGGAGAAAAGATCCACCACATCGACAGTAAGAATTCCTATTTGGACAGCACAGTGGTGCAGCAGTAGCATTGTTACCTCACAGCAAGAGGTTCTCTAGTTCGATTTTCAGTTGTAGTGCCTTCTGTGTGGACTCTGCATGTCCTCCCTGCATTTGTGTGTGTTTCCTGTGGGTGCTCTGGTTTCCTCCCATGTTACAAAGACATGCATCTGGAGTGTTTCTCCCAGGGCCTCCATTGTAAATTAACTTTGTACCAAGTCAGACTTTCCTGGTAAACAAAGACATTTCATTATTTCACAAGTCAGGCATAAGCTTACCAAGAAAGTCCCACAAGTCCTTTAACATGTGGGACTTATTCTGAAAAACGGGCTTAAGAAGCCTGTCAATAAAGACAGCTAAGGGATATATTTTGGACTCTTCTGCCACTACAGTTGGTCTAAATAGAGGATTTATTATATCCTTGTGAATCTTCAGAATTCCAAAAAATGTAGGGATCGTAGGTTTATCCATCATCAACAAATCATTTGTTTCACAAATTCTATTATCTAATAAAAAGTTATATAATGCCATGTTAGTTTTATTATAGGCAATATTAACTTTATTTATCAAGACTGGAATATATGTACTGGTGTCATTAAAAATGTGAAGTATAGCACATTAATAATTAATAGCACATTAATAATTAATAGCATCAAACAGCACAACCCCCACCCTTATCAGCTTCATAGGTTCATAGGTTGGTACTAGACTATCGGCCTTAGGGCCTATACAAGCCTAGCCATAACAATTCCCTGGCTATTTCTTCCACACTACTTACTTCCCTAGACCCCTGTCTAGCAGGGCAACTGACTTGATCCCCAGAGTGAATTTCCTTTCTCCCATCCAGTCATCAAGGTTCCTTTTGAAGAGGGCCAAGGAGGCACTCTGCTTGACATGTATGGGCAGTCTATTCCAGAGTCTGGGGAGTCTCTGGGTCAGGAACCTATCCCTCCAGCATGTTTTGTTTATTGTGATGACAAGGTTTAGATCCCTGGAGCGCATGGTTCTGATGGATTGGGATTTCTTTAAGTGTAGCATGTCCAACAGCTCTGGGTTTGACATGGACTTGTATGTTAAGCAGAGATTGCCTCTGAGTAGACGATATGCAACAGAGTATAGCTGAAGTTTCAAATTGTCATGTTCTTAGGCAGGGAATCTAGGACTGCACATTTTATTTAAATTAAAGTTTCTAGGATATTTACTTTCCCAAAAATGTTGTAGATATCTTCAACACAAGCCTTCTCAAAGGCTTGAATAACTGGGTGCATTATAGTGTTGTAGAAGCTCCTTCTTCTAAAGGTTTCCCCCGTCTTTATGGGTATTATAACTCAAATCTTTAAAATGAAACCCCTTTCAAATATAGAAAAAAATGCTCTAAAGTGACGGGGACATGGCATGACTGTAATTAGATATATTGTACCCTTTACGGGAGAAAGTAATTCCATCAGAGTTTGCTATGATTATCATTGCTTGTTTTTCCCTTTTTCTCTTGATGGTAAATAACGGGAGAGTTTCTCTGTACAGCCTTCCTTGGGCCCTGGCCCATGAGTTGCTGGACTCTGTTTGCCAGTCATTTTGATCTTCATAATATAAAATCAAAAGGCTCCTGCTTATACAGTTCTCTATTTTCTGTTGCCTCAGACATGTTAGGTAAATCCGTATGGGTGTTCAATACCAGAAGGGGTCTGAAAAAAATCTTCACCAGAAAACTTTGGTGAATCAAAATCTCCCCTTATTTTATTCAGGGGATATGCTGTGTTACCATTATATTGCTTAATACCATAGCTTAGTTTCTTATTATTATGCTTCAAAACCTCTTCACACTTTTATCTAGTCATGAAAACAAATTATTGTAATGAGATGTGTAATAATGTAAAATGAATGTTTGCCTACTCATTCAGTGCTGAAACTTGGTCCAGCAAAATTGCAGTTTATCACTTTTAAAGTTTTGATAACTATTTCATATTTGTTGATTACATGGTATATTTATATTTTTATATAATGTTGTATTTATTTTTTTATTGTGTGTCTTATATTAATGGACAAGATAACCTTAAATGTCTAATTGATTACATGAGGTACTAGTATAAAAGGAAAATAGGAACTTGTATAAAAGGAAGTGATGTATACTTTATCTTAGATTCTGATAAAGTCCCTTGTTTGTTTTGGGAAGAAAGTACTCAGTTCGATTTATTAAAAACTGTTTGCTGCTTTAACTGTACCATTTGTTGTGTGTTATCCCTCTTGTCTCCCAGAGCATTACTTCTCAGTTTGGTTGGTTATTAGTACTCAGCTAGTCCATTTCTCTAAATCAAGAATCAACTATTGTTGCACTGATCAATATGCATGGATCGTTGTGTTGATTAATACTTAGTTACATGGGAAAGTTGAATATTTAGAAGATGGGGCCAAAAGAATCAATATAAGGATTGTGGGGTGCCAGAAAAAAATGGAAGCAGACAATATGATTCATTTTCTAACAACACGGTTACCTAAACATATACAGGTATGCTTTCAGATATAGAAAGGACACACAGATCACTGGAGAGGAGTTTATCAATTTCAAATTCCAGAGCTATTATTGTTAAATGCATTTCTTTATCATACAAGAGCTGATCCTGAGAACTGCTCAGTCTAACTCAGATATTAAAATAGACAATAACATTGTTAGGTTTGTTAATGGTTATGCTGTCATATCTATTGAAAGGAGAAGACGCAGTTGGCCTTTTGCTAAATTACTCAAAAAAAGCAATAAAAACATACATATTTTGTATCCACCAATGGTATTGTTTCTATCATCAGGTGAAAGAACTTTTAATACGCTGGAAGAGGAGACTATGGGCCATATTCAGAAAGGTTACCCTTCTGGTAACCACTGTAGTCCTTCTGAATTTAGAGACAGCCCTAACCATGTTGCTTTTGCACAAAGACGTGCAGTGCTATGGGAGGCTGTCTCTGTGGCTATGCTAGATGCTAATGAGGCATTTTAGGGGAGAAGCATATCCTAATTAGCCCCCTTCCCCACTGGAACTGCCTGCATTAAGGCCTTTATGCGGCTAACTGATTCAGAGAATCATTTGGCTGCACTGAGTAGCACAGCCACTCCTGGTTGCTCATGGCAATCGACATGACCAAAAGGCTGTGATAATCCATCATGATAAAGGTAAGTGCTGGGGAGTTTAGTGTTAGGGCATGTGTGGGTGAGTGTACGTGAGGGACTGCATGTCTGAGTGTTTATCTGCCTGGGATATCACAGTAAGGGGTTAATTAGAGAGTATTCTATGTGTGTGTGTGTGTGTGTGTGTGTGTGTGTGTGTGTGTGTGTGCGTGTGTGCGTGTGTGTGTGTGTGTGTGTGTGTGTGTGTGTGTGTGTGTGTGTGTGTGTGTGTGTGTGTGAATTTGTCTGTGAGTGTAATTGGGTGGGGAGGGGTGTGTGTGTGTGTGTGTGTGTGTGTGTGTGTGTGTGTGTGTGTGTGTGTGTGTGTGTGTGTACGTGTGTGTGCGTGTGTGTGTGTGTGAATTTGTCTGTGAGTGTAATTGGGTGGGAGGGGTGTGTGTGTGTGTGTGTGTGTGTGTGTGTGTGTGTGTGTGTGTGTGTGTGTGTGTGTGTGTGTGTGAATTTGTCTGTGAGTGTAATTGGGTGGGGAGGGGAGTGTGTGTGTGTGTGTGTGTGTGTGTGTGTGTGTGTGTGTGTGTGTGTGTGTACGGGCAAATCTTTCCAAGTGTCATCGGGTGGAGAGGGGGCTGTGTGTGTGTGTGTGTGTGTGTGTGTGTGTGTGTGTGTGTGTGTGTGTGTGTGTGTGTGTGTGTGTGTGAATTTGTCTGTGAGTGTAATTGGGTGGGGAGGGGTGTGTGTGTGTGTGTGTGTGTGTGTGTGTGTGTGTGTGTGTGTGTGTGTGTGTGTGTGTGTGTGTGTGTGTGTGTGTGAATTTGTCTGTGAGTGTAATTGGGTGGGGAGTGTGTGTGTGTGTGTGTGTGTGTGTGTGTGTGTGTGTGTGTGTGTGTGTGTGTGTGTGTGTGTGTGTGTGTGTGTAAGGTTTGGGAAGACCATTATACTTCCACTCATCCCTACACTAATGAACAAAGTCTGCAAAAGTGGGTTGGGGGGAACCTCTAGCCACCAGCGACAGCTCTTAAATTTCATGCCTGAATGGCACGTAAGCAGAACACGGATTGGGTGGGGGACAGTAAACACCAAAGAGAACTCTTACATCTTGTGCCCTAATGGCATGTTAACAGAATGGGGATCTGAGAGAAAACACCATGGGTACTCTAGCGAATGGTACTTATTAAAGAAAAAAAAAGAGGAGTAGGAACCATTAGACATTTCATACACTATAAATAGTGCACCTTAATGGCACTAAAGTGAAGTCTAACCCTATACCATTAAAGGCACTAAAAAGTAGAGAACTCTGCAATCTCTCACCTCCCACACAGGATGTCAATCCACCTACACCACCACTGGAAACCAGGAATCATGCGTAAAACATACTATGAAAAAATATAAATAAATAAAACTGTAAAGTGCAAAGAAGTTAGTGCAACAGTTTTTTTAACATAAAATGAGTAACTTGGGTATTATTCAATGCCTGCAACAGTTTGTGACATACAAGGGCGACAGACAGGGAATATTGAGCATACCTCACATCCTCATAGCACAAGAAATGAAGACAAGGCAAAATTAATGGTGGGTGGAAATTGGCGACAGATGTTACATAGTTCTACAAACATAGTCAAAGATATGAAGTGTAAAAATCTAACTTCTGACACTAATGACTGACTGTAATCATTTGTGATTAATTTATCAGGGCTGAACAAAGGAAACATTTGGGACTTTGACAACACAGAGACAAGTATAGGGTGTGTGTGTTTGGGGGGGTGAATGGGGGGCTGCTGTGTTGTGCTGCAGCCCCTGCCACTGTTACCTACTGCAGGAAAGTATTGATGTGCACTTGCAGTACTTACTGCCGAATCAGAGACATGCAAATTAGCTGATAATGAGGTCCTTCCACCTTACAGCTAATGTTTCGCTGAATCCCAGAAAACTACAGTTTAGCACAGACGGCCTTTTTACCGCAGCCCTTAATATGAGGGCTGGAGTTCTTTCTGACTCCCCTGAGTGTGACTTTTAAATAAATAAATAACTTAATCCCTAAAACTGAACTATTCTTCTTTGCAAAGGTATTCAGAATGTGAACATTATAATTCAGTTACTGCTTCTAAAAAGCTTCAGGCTAGTTAAGTATGGGCTAAAAATATGAATATATATTTATTTTGTATACAGGTAGAAGCTATGTTGTAATTTTGTTATGTGTCAGCCTTGCTTAAATTAACAAAATTAATAGTTGTTCAGTTTCATAAATTTCTCAGTTACTGAAGACCCCCCCCCCCATTGCACTTTATGTTTTTATTATTTATTTAGTTAGTTAGTTAGTTATTTTTATAGTGTGTTTTTACACCTAGTCCCTATTAGTGGATATGATGATTGATATCCTCTATCAGAAGAGGAAGGGCACAGGGTTCTAATCCTTGTTAGTAAGCCAGTTTATTAACAGCATGCTTATTACTTTATTTTTTTATTTTCTCATTCTAAATAAATTATATATATATATATATATATGTATATATATATATATATATATATATATATATATGCAAGATATATAGATATAAATATATTATTTGTATAGTTTTAGCAATTATGTTAATTTATATACTCACCTCTTTATATAGGAACATTTTTTTCTTGTTGATGTGTTTTTTTTTTTAGCATTAGTTCATAAATGTTTCAAACGTATGCAGTGAATTTTGATTACACTCATTTTACATTTTAAAATACCTTCTGACTTGGGTCTCTCTTTTCCTTCCTGCCTTAATCAGTTTAAAAGAATCTGCATTTAAACAAAGACAGAACACAGTATCATAGATTCTTAATAGGTATACGGTCTGGGTGGCCATATAGACCCTAGCCATGCAACTCAGAGTTTAGTAGACAGATTTGTCCCTCTGCTCAATGAGGGCCATATGTTAAATCCAGGAGTAAATTTTGCAGGTACCCATCTACTTACAAGGTAGAATTTGAAGAAAATAAATATATACCATTGTTTGATATGCAAGGGAAGCTTGTTCCATTGGTAGGAGATTGCTTGGGTGAGAAACCTATCTGTCTAAGAGGTCTTGTTTAGGTTGCAATGAAGAATGAGTCCTTTGGAGTAAGAATTTTTAGTATTACCAATATTTCTAAAGTTAAGGAGGAGACAAACATACATACATACATACATACATACAAATATTGCAAGCATGGGCATTAATGCCCTTCTAGCTTGCCAGTATGCAAAAACACTTGTTCCCATAATAAGTGTCCAGGCTGTTCTTAAAAATATCTAAACTAGTGCTTACTTTAATGTAATTTGGTAGTCTGTTCCAAGCATCAGCTACTCTGTCAGAGAACCAATTAGTAAACTTCTCATTCCAATAGAATCTTCTACATAGGTTATCTGACACTTCTCTAGTACTTTTTGATAACCCCAAACATTCCCAGAGGTAGTTGTCTCTAAATGCCCTATATACCTGAATAAGATATCCACTTAGATATCTGCAAGAGACACTATACAAGTTCAGATATTTTAGTCTTTCATAATAACTTAAATTTTCACATCCATAGATGCCCTTGGTATATTTCCACTGTACTCTTTCCAGTTTACTCATGCTTGTTTTCTTATAGCGTTTCCATATTGTTATTCTACAATCAAGTTTGGGTCTGATGTAACTAACAAACAATGACTTCATTATTTTTGATTTCCTAGACTTTATAAATCTTTTTATATAACCTATAGTTCTATAACTATCATTAACCAATGGTTGACATGATTAGAAAAAACTCATAGCTGAATCTATCCATATACCCAGGTCCTTAAATGAGTCTACAGTTTCAATCACTGTGTGCTGTATTAAATATTTACCTTTCAATTTATGTCTCCCAAATCTCATATGCTTAGTTTTTGATGTATTTATCAGCATATTATTCTCCTGAGCCCAAATGGTCAACTTAGTCAAGTTATTTTGAAGACATACATTATCTGTAACACATGTAATTAGTTTACCCAATTTCAGGTTGTCTGCATATAGACTGTAGAACAACTCAGATGAAAAAGTTAGGTCTGAAAGGTACAATCTAAACAAGTAAGGGCCTAGGACAGAGCCCTGTGGGGCACCCTAACTGTAACCAAGGATTTCACCTGTCCGGTTACTGTATGATACTTGCCATGTCCTGTTTGTAAGCCATGCAGCTATCCATCTTATCAAGAGTGCATCAATACCTAGTTGTACTAATTTATTGATCAGTGTCTTGTGTATGACCTTGTCAAATGCTGAAGTTAAACCTATATAAATTACATCACAGCGCAATTTTTCATTCATAGCTTTTATATTGTTATAGAACATCATGTTACAGGTGGTAGTACTTTTCCGTTATCAGGGAAACAGGTCTAATGAGCAGTTGGAGTGTTAGCATGCTATCATGTCTAAAATTCTTTAGCAAAGAAGACAAAGCCCTAACTAATAGGTGGACAAATTTTAAATGTTGCTCTTGTACCCTTAGGAAGTTGCTAGCATAACACAATTTGTGTTAGCATACATTTTCTGAAGGAATAAGGATATAAAGTCTGAAAGAAATGTATGTCATTATTTAGTGACATCAGTCCTCTTGTGATTTGTCCAAAAAATACACCTTTTATGAGGAATAGATGAAAAACATGAGGTAAACGTTTGAGCGTTCTACAAAAATCTGGAGAGTTGGGATGTATGGCTGTTGTGCTACAGTCATGAACATTATGATTTCGTAGTGCAACGTGCAATGTTTTTTCCCAATGTTAAGGGGTACTGATTGCTCGCGTGAGAATATGTAGCTGCCTGTGAATTGATTTTATCCCTATGTTTGAGGAAGAAGCTAAGCCTGTCTGGTACAAGGCTAGATGTTAATGCCCCGTAGATGTGCTATCAGATGGTTTCTGATTCTCAATAGCTTCAGACTTACTTTTACTCTTGCTGGGCCTTGTAGTATTCTTTATGTAGGCTGTGTGCTCCCTTCCACCCACACTAATCCACTTTTGTGGATTGTTAAAGTTTTGGCATGTAATGCATGCATGGAGTGGGACGTTGCCACATCAGCCCTGTGGACACCCACTGTGTTATGTTTTTCCAGTGTTATTATGCCACCGAGGTGAGGCTGAAACAGGAAAAGGGGCTTTAAAAGGGTTTAGGAAGTAAGACTAGTAGCTGAAAAACCTTTACATGTAACTGTTCTATCTTGTCTTGTAGATTTTGCTTTCTTTGCAATAACAGTCTGCAAGGATAGTATAACTTTTGGTATGTACATCAGCGGCAGCAGTGTGATCATTGCGACACAGGGTGCTAACATTCCAACTGCTCATTAGACCTGTTGCCCCAATAACGGAAAAGTACCCAGGTGGCAACAGATCTGTTTTCAATATATTCTTACTGATATATAGTTTCAAGTCCCAACCTATTCTTTTCTGGCAATAACTCAATAACTTATCCAATATTACCTTCTCCATTAGTTTTCCACAACATGAAAGTAGACTTAGGGGTCTATATAACTCTGGGTTAGTCTTACTCCCCTTTCCCTTAAAGACAGGTTTAATAAGCGCATGTCTCCAATCTTGAGGAATCTCCCCATATTTATATGACCTAGTGAATAATAGATATAACTGTACCATAAGTTCTTGCTGAAGTGTTCTCAGGTCATTGTTACTAATTCTGTCTCCTGCCTGTGCTTTGTTTAGATCCAGTTTGCACAGTTAATTTTCAATATAATCTAATTTGATTCCACTATCTGGAGTTACCTGGATGTCACTCAGACAACTTATCACCCCTTTTGTGGAGCCAAACTGTTTTGCATAAGATTTTGTAAATATATCTATAATCCATTGAGTCTGAGAATACATTTTAGAATCTGCACACAGTTTATTAATTTGTCTGTCTTTACTCCTTCCACATCTTATGTATCTATAAAAAGGTTTCCTATTATGCTCAATATTTTTATATAAATTTTCTTTACATTTTTCTTGATCTTGTCTAACACTATGCTTAATCTGTTTTATTTCAGTTTTCAAAGTTATAATTCGACCTCTCTTCCATTTCTTATATTTTTTGTCTCTCGCCTTAATCAGATATCTTGTTCTTATCGAAATATATCCCCCTGTTGTTGTATGCCTAGATCTTGATGTTTTAAACATTTTTTTTTTTTTGCAAAACTATTTCTCTTTCAAAACTCTCCGCATTCCATCTGCAGTTTTTCCACTGAACACCTCACTCCAGTTAGTTTTACATGGTGACTGTTTTGCTTCCAAATAATCTGTAATTAACCTTCTATGCATTGGCTTAGATTTCAGTTTGGCAGAATTATCTAGCAACAAATTAACCTTTGTAACCCCATGATCACTGCACTTCAATGGTAGCAAAACTTGACTTGACTTGAACAAACAATGTCTAGTATGTCCTGTCCCCAAGTAGGTTTTTTTACAATCTGAAACAATTGCTGTTCCTGAATATATGCTGTGAATAATTTCCTTACTAACATTGTCTAATCAATATTATTCCAGTCTGTTTCTGGTAAATTTAAGTACCCAGCTAATACTATTGTTCCCTCCTATGTTTCATGCAAGAAATATACGAATTCCTCTAGGTCATCTGCACTGGACTTTGGTGGTCTATACACTCCAACAATCGTTATATGTTTCAGGGTAGTCTTTATTGTCACAGTTACACAGTCTATAGTATTGGTGTTATCATTGAACATGTAATAATCACAGGTCTCATAGTTATCTTTAATCCTTATCATAACGCCTCCACCTGATTTTTTGTTTGAATGTCTGTTACAGTAAAAACATTTATATCCAGTCATTGTTGTTTAACCATGTTTCACAAACAATAACAGCATCAATCTTGTGGGAATGTAGCACATTTTCCAATAAAAAACTTTATTATTAATGCTCCTAGCATTCACAACCATCAGAAATGCATCACATTTTGCTATCTGTGAACTGTTACATTTTTCGACCTGGCAACAATCCTGCCTAGTGTGTGACAAATACTGCAAAATATTTGCTGCAAAAATTCTCTCCCCTGATCTTAACAAATGTACACCATCCTGTGTGAACACATGTGAGCCCAAAACTAGGCTTGGATGCTCTACACATTTCCATTTTTTAAAACAGGATATTTTTTCCATGTAGGTATTTACCCCAAAAATCTTTTCATTCACAGTGACCTGAGTATCATTTCTATAGGTGATTTGTGAAAAATACAGCCTAACACCAGTACAGACTATACTATCTAAGAGGGCTGTCAGTTCCCAACTAACAGTCAGAGAATCCTTGTGGGTGACATCATTTGTAACAGCATGAATAAAAACAGATCCATACTTCCTTACATTAAGGCATTCCAAGGCTTGTCTCACATCTATTTTTGCTCCTGGCAAGCATAACACTACTCGATGTTCATTATCATCTCTGCAGATATAAGTATCAGTTCCTCTAATAATTGAATCTCCAATTACAAGAATATCTTTGCTGGCCAGCTCTGAAGAATCTTCACTTTCTAGTACAGTAATATCTGCTCTATCAATTGTTATGAAGGATAGATCTTCATCACTATTTGTCTTAATCCCACTGTTTACATTGTGTGTTAAATTCTCATCGAGCTGGTAGTGTAAATCCACAGCTTGAAGTTGAGCCCTGTAGTCAGTATTTGTCTTTCTCTTCTCTTTTCTAACATTAATGCCCTTCAATCCTTCCACATTCAGTTTTGATTTCTTCCTTTTCACCTGCCCCTTGCCTCTTTTTTTCTGCCTTCTCCATTGGAAAAATGATGCCTTTTCCTGTAGTCTGAAGGTTTCCTGTAACCTATGTGTCACATAACAAAGCAGTATCTGTTTTACTACGTATTCTCTTTCCTTTAAAGTCATTAATCAGTTTCTTTTTCTTCTTTGTTATTTGTTGTGAACTTCTTCCTTTCTTTCTTTTTTGTTTCCTTCTAAACAAGCCGGATTCTCAGATTGCTGAATGTTTGCATCCAGGATTCCAAAGTTGTCAGGGGCATCATCTTGTTTCATAGGGGTTGAATGATCTTTGCAGAAAATATATGCATCATTTCCTAAATGTGTTCCATTTGTTCTATGTCTAACATTATTTATTTCACCAGTCCAGACATTAATATATGAAACAACAGTTCTCCAAGCCATACCAATTGCACAAGTGCAATCATCATCATTAAGTCTAGATTTACTTCTAACAATGGTAAGCAAATCATCCAATGTTTGACATGAGGAACACAGATCACCGGTGTTATCAGCTGTTACCTTTAAGTATGCATAGCATTTATTACACTGTACAAGATATTTGTGCATTAGCAAATCATTAATTGCATAATCATTTAAGGAATCCATATTCAGCTTCAAGTGGATAAAATATTGCAAAAGAAAAGAATAATCAAAATCAGTGACCACAGAATTCAAAGAGAACTTAAATCAACTTATATGACAAAAATAACATTAGCAATATACAACTAAATAATAAAGTACAGAAAATTTGTTCTGACCATACAAGTTCTACAAGCCAGACAATAGTTGTGATTCCTTTACGTCGTGCACGAAGGCTCGCAGTCACACTTCTTTTTAACAGTAAAGCTAAATAAATCACAAACCAAGATAGGATTGTTTAGATATGCTCAGGATTTTATTTTCTGCAGTCTGTGTAAATTTATAGCTGTCTAGGCCCCTAGGGGTGGCTAGAGCTTGCCTGTCTAAAACCTATGCCTTTCTAACAACCAATAGTAAAATTAAAGGTAAAACAACAAAATATGAATCAACAAGCAAACAAACCTATGAGTCACTAAAGTTAGTTCAAATAAACAGCACAAACAGTAGGAAAAAACTCAGACGTACCACCGCAAGCACTTGGAGATAAAATCCTTTAATGACTTAAAATGAATGAAGTTAAAACACCAAGTCCCAAAACATAAAACAAAATTTTCTCAATAAACAAATAGGATAAGTGCTTTTGGCCTTAGCCTTCTTCAGATCCTTAGAAACATATGTCATTCTCTATCTTAAAGGCGACAAATCACTTCTCTCTCTATCACTCAGGGACTCTAGGACTTTGAGGTAATACCTCTAATATAAAAATTGAATTTCTTGATGTAAAAATACATCTGGACTCAACAATGGGCATTGATACCAGTCTTTACAGAAAAGAATACCTGGTGAAACCACCTGTTACACAAAACAAGCATGCATCCCAGGCATGTTTTTTCTAATATTGGCATAACCAAGTCCCCTGAGTTTCAAGACTATGTACAAATGATGAGACCTTTGTACAACAGCTTAGAAAATTGATTGGTAATTTTCTAGATAGAGGCTATAACTATACAGACACCGAGACAGACCTTAAAAAAATTGAGGAATTAAGAAAAGGAAAATGCCATCCACATTATTTTAGTAAGATTTCACAGCACATGGATCAACAACCATTTAGAAATGAAAGACGTGGATGCACTTTGACTTTCAGTTCAGAAACCTCGCAGGTATATGAGGTTATTAGGAAATACTCGTCGGTCCTCACGATAGATGATAGCCTCAGGAAAATAGTTGAAGATGCTCCTCATTTTGTTTTTAAAACCAAAAACGAACTTAAAAAGACTCTTGTGCTTTAAAGATAGAGTTCCACAACCCAAAACTAATATATGAAAGGGCACCTATAAATGTGGTAAATGCAAGGCATGTCCTTTTGTTAATACTAGCAACTTTTTTGCCATCTGATTATGAAAAAGGAGTTTCATTGTGGGGGTTATGCTGATTGTAACAGCAGGAATATAATTTATCTAGCAGCCAGCTGAGATTGCCCAGCTTTTTACATCGGCAAGACCACTAGGTGTTTTAAGGAAAGGATACTTCGCCACATAAGGCATATAAGGAACCATATAAAAAACAATGCTTTAGCTAACCATGTTATGGCTTTTTCTAAACATTCCTTTAGTTTTATGGCTTTAGAAATGGTAAAAGAAAATAAAAGAGGTGGCGATTTGAAAACATAACAGAAACTATAGAAGCATGATGGATCATGGATTTAAGAGCCAATCGTTCCCCAAGACTTAATGAAATATTCCTGTTAAAACCCATTTCAGAAGGATGATTCCCCCTTAAGCCTTCTATTGGTTAAAGAAAAAGGTGCTTGTTTATGCTCACTTAGGGATAGGCTGAGTGGTATTGAGAAGTGATTTGTCAAGGAAAGAGGCGCCGGAAGGAGATCAAGTAGTTGACTGGTTGATGTCAACTTTAAGATAGGGAATGACATATGTTTCTAAGGATCTGAAGAAGGCTAAGGCAGAAAGTGCTTATCCTATTTCTTTATGCAGAAGAATTTGTTTTATGTTTTGGGACTTGGTGTTTTAACTTTATTTATTTTAAGTCATTAAAGGATTTTATCTCCAAGTACTCGTGGTGGTACGTCTGAGTTTTTTCTTACTGTTTGTACGGAATATGAATCAAAGTAAGTCTTGTTAACAAGCAGTCCCTTCTTAACTACAAACAGTGAAAAATAGTGATAACAAATACAAAATAAATTTTAATAAAACTTGTCTTACCAGTCAACTCAACAGTAAATCACAAACCAAGATAGGATTGTTTAGATATGCTCAGGATAAAATAAGAAGTCTTTTAGTCTACCAGTGTAGCTAAAGTAATATAGTCCTTTGATTTTTTAAGTTAGAAAATGGAATGACCTTTCTTGTTGGGCAAGGTATTTTGAAAATGTACATTCCAAATGGTACATCATAGCTTATGCTTGCTGTGATAAGGGAAAAATAAAGAGGAATTATGACATTGTTGGAATATGAGGATATATCTTTGATAATTAATTGGGAAATATTGAAGTATTTCCTAACTGTAACTGATACATAATGACTGAGGTCATTGACGAACATACCTAGACCTCTTAACATACCCCATTAGGCTAAGGCTGCTCTCCATTGATTGGGTACATACCTCATTAGGCTAAGGCTATTCTCCATAGATTGGCTGCATACCCCATTAGGATAAAGCTACTCTCCAGAGATTAGATGCATAACTCATTAGGTTACGGCTGCTCTCCAGAGATTGGGAGCATACCCCATTAGGCAAAGGCTGCTCTCCAGAGATTGGGTACATATGTAATTAGGCTAAAGCTGCTCTCCAGAGGTGAGGTACCTAGCCCATTAGGATAAGGATACTCTCCAGAGATTGGGTGCATACCCCATTAAGATAACGCTATTCTCAAGAGATTGGCTGCATACCTCATTAGGATAAGGCTCCTCTCCAGAGATTAGGTGCATACCCCATTAGGCAAAGGCTGCTCTCCAGAGATTGGGTACATACCTAATTAACTTAAGGCTGATCTCCAGAGATCGTCTGTGTACCTCATTAGGCTAATGCTGCTCTCCGGAGATTGGATCCATACCCCCATTATGCTAAGAATACTCTCCAGAGACTGGATGCATACCCCATTAAGCTAAGGCTGCTCCCAGAGACTGGGAGCATACCCTATTAGGGTAAGACTGTCCTCTAGAGACTGGGTGTATATCCCGTTAGGGTTAGTCTGTTCTAAAGGGATTGACAAAGGTTTAGCAATGTTATAGTAACTAGGAGACAGCCTGGTGTATATAGTCTGGGTGCATGGGGCTATTGTATTTGGTTTTGGAGAAAAATTCCGGGATTTGATCTACAGTGATTTTGAGGGGGAAGTGGATGTTAGTGAATCAAGGAAATAAAGAAAGGGATAAGTAGAAGAGACAAAACTAGAATGAATTTTGTCAGCTAGAGCACTAACTATGCCTTTGGGATTAAAATAGGTAGTGTCATTTGACTGAAGCTCAGGTTAGTATTGGCTATTGTTCTAATACTCATAATATACTTAAAAGGCCTTACAGTTATCCTTCCACTGGTTTAGATTGAAATAGCAGTTAAAGGTATATGTAGCAGCCTTAGTGACTTGGTCAGTGTAAGGGGTCCATTTGAATTTCTTCAGGTGCTTAGACAAGAATATTAGGGTAGTAGAGTCATTAGATAGGACGGAACAAGATTTGAAGGACAAAATGGAAGTCTGTGGTCAGATATTATCAATGAGGGTATGGAAACTGTAGGAGTGCAGGCAGAGAAAATATCTGTAAGTAAAAATACATTCAAAATCACATGAATAATTACCAATCTCTTTAAAGGCACAAGTACAAAATAATTAACAGTAAAATTAAATTAAATGTGATGCATGTAAATCCATCCATCCATCCATCCATCCATCCATCCATCCATCCATCCATCCACACCCTCTATTTCCCCTTTTTGCACATAGGGCCATGGTATTACTTCAATAGTGACAATCTACAGCCAAGGTTTATGCACATAAATATCAGTGTTAAAATGTAAGCATATTAAATACGGATTTTAAAATACATTTAATATGTCATACCCTTTAATTATGGTGCTAGATCAGCATCTATGAATAACTGCCAATACAACTCCTTACATTGAGCATGTTGTAAAAATCACCAGCAAATAGATTCATAGATTCATAGATTCTTAGACTGTTACGAGGCTAATGACCTGGGGGGCCCTTCTAAGCCTAGCCAAGTTTTCCTGAAAAAAGAATGATGTCCTGCATCCAAACAGAACATTGAGGTCCAGGCATTTATAAGCTACCTCTGTCCATAAGGGACATGGATGCCAGGTTTGGTGTAAATTTTCTATTCCCCATCCACTTGTCTAGGTTGTGCTTAAACTGGGTAATAGATGAACTCTGCTTCACATGGATGAGAAGCCTGTTCCATAGGAGGGACATATATCTGTCTCTCCAGCATGTTCTGTTTAAGTCACAGATAAAATTCAGGTCCTTAGACCTTATATTTCTGGTACACTTTGACTTGCAAATATGTAGGAGATTCATAAGTGTGGGATTTGTGGATGCCGTGTAAGCCAGGCATACATCACCCCTCAGTAATTTATTGAAGACTGAGTAGAGGGAAAGGGCTTTAAGGTGCTATTCACAGGGCAGGTTTATTACGCCTTGTATTATTTCTGTGAGGAACCTTTGAGTTCACTCTACCTGCTGCATAGGTCTGGTCAGATACATATCAAAAGGAGCATTGTACTCTATGATTGGCCTGATAAGGCTGGAATACAGTAGGATAATGACGACTTTGGACCGAGATGCCATGCCCTTACTTATAAGTTGCTCAACTTAAAATGACTTCTTTACCACTGTGGCCACATGGTGGTTGAAGGTAAGGCTACTGTCTATGTACATACCCAGATCCCTGACCACTGAGTCAGCCATTGCGGCATATTACCAACATGATAATTAGCTGGGATGGTTGATTTCCCAAAGGGTACAATTATGCATTTCTTAGCACTGTGTTTAAGACCATGGCTTGGCTTTGGCACCATTTGTTAGTCAGCGATAGACCTTCTTGAAGAATGCTAGTGTCTGTAGGAGAGTTGATGACAACCCCCAACTTGCAATCATCTGGAAACTTAGTTAGAAATAAATCATCAGCATTTGTTCCCATTTCAGAGAAATAGATCCCAAAAAGGAGCAGGCCCAGTACAGAGCCCTTGGGGACTCTGCTAGTGACTGGCCTCTTGGTGGAGGTGGCCTCACCAATTTTGACCTCCTGGATCCTATCAGTGAGCCAGTTGGCTATGCAGTGGTTGATAATAGAGTTTATACCTAAATTAGTGAGCTTGTCTATAATGCCTTAGTGACATACTGTATCAAAGGCTGTGGCCAGATTGAGGTAAGTTGGGTGCACAGTCTTACTTTGATCTAATAGGCATGACCATCCTTTAACAAAGCCGAACTGTGATGGGTCCAGCATTTGCAAATTACCTATGTCTTCATTTATCATGTCCATGGTGATTCTTTCCATGGTTTTGCATATGAGGCACATAAGGGCTTATACTTACCTGGATCAGTGTAAATAAGTTACTCAGATCAGAATAAATTAATATTAATAATTTATTCTAAAGATGTCCTGGGATGTAAAGGATGAAAGCACTCAATCAGTTGATAATAAAGGTCATTTTTGATAATACAATCGGTTGGTTTACTTAAGCCACAAGCATTACTTCTTTTTATACTTTTTCAGTTGTTTTAAGTAATGCTACACCTTTTGGTTTTACATTGAGATAGGTAGTATGGGTTTCCTGGGACATGGACGGGCACCGATATATTGCAAGGATATGGTATGACACCCCTTTTTATGGTGAGTTGCACATGTATGAGCTCCAGTGGGCCATACGTTTTAATTAGTCTGGATGTGAGATTAGTCTTAATATAGATTGACACTCTTCCACCTTTAGTTCCCTCCTATGCAATAGCTGGTCTAAAGGTGTGAAAGGCATTATAACCTTGCATTGCTGGGGTACTCTCAGTGACTTTAAATCATGTCTCTGTTACTACACCCTCCAAGGAGAGGAAGGCTTGCAGGAAATGGAGTTTCTTGTTAAGATTTCTTGCATTGAGCAGTACCACCTTCAGACAGTCCTTCATAGGTTCAATTAAGATGGTAGGTTTATCAGTTTGGTATTACCAAAAAAGACACTATGGGAGTGGAAAAGGTCTTTGCCGATATCCAAATGCTTAGAGAGTGCAAGGATGTCAAATACTGTTCTCTGTGCTAGCATAACTGGCTGAAGTTTTGTAAATAATTGTAAATTACCCTGTGTTACATATGCCAGCATGACTAGCTATAATTTTGTAAATAACTTTATGTCTTTTGATTATTTGAATGTCAAACACTGTTCTTCTGGCTGACCAAATGTACATATTTTTTAGAGAATTCTTTATGTATGTTATGCCAGAGTCAGCTGACCTAGACATGATGTTATTGTGTGCCAGGGCTGGGAGAAGAGAATCTTCATTGCAGCTGTTTGTTTACTTTTCAATGTCTGATATGAGAGAGTAGAATTCTTATAGCAGCTTCCTGTTACTTTAAAAAACATCGGCTATAAAAGCACATTCTGAGTCAGTTGTTCAGTTGTTAGTTTTCCAGGGGTGTAGTAGTCCAATTGTTTCCAGAATAGTTGTTTCAGTCACTGAGGACAGCAACAGCCTGTGGTGTGGACATAATTCCTCATCTTGCTTGCTGAAGTAAGAGCATAATCTTGCCTTGCTGAGTTATTTAGATTAGACAGGAAATGTTAATCTTCTTGCAATGAGCAGTACCACCTTCAGACATTCCTTCATAGGTTCAATTAAGATGGTAGGTTTATCAGTTTGGTAATTGCCAGAAAAGGCACTATGGGGTGGAAAATTTCTTTGTCAGTATCAGAAAGCCTAGAAAGGATAAGCACAGACCATCCTTGGCAAAGCAGCATGGTCTGTCAATCATGTCCTCCCAGGCTGTCAAATATTGTACCCCCCTAGACTGACACCAGAAGCTAAGTCAATTGTTAAAATCAATAATGTTCTGTTGGTGATGTGGCATCATCTTTGGAGAAGGTAGTATGCTGCTCAGTGCTGGGCTCATACCTGCCTGAGACACATAATCAGTGAGTCCAATCATGTCTCAATTCATATCGTCAAGGGAGGTACATCTCAGATCATTAACACCCACATGGACTAAGATAGAGTCATACTGGCACCTGTGAGTGCATGTATGACTTGAGAGATCCTAACCATGGAAAGGCAGCTAACCATGACTCTCTCCTTACTCGGTCTGGTGAAGGGGACATCAGTGTGCATCACTGTAGAATTATCAATGACCAGGAAATTTGGCTGTGTGCTGGTTTACCTTAAAGGCTTAGCAGTAGAGGCATTGGATACAGTGTTACTATGTGTAGTTGGAGGTGGTGTTTTAATGTAGTGTTTGCATGATGGCTGAGGACCCTTCCTTTGATTGTGCTGTGCAGGAGGTCTTAGTGCTTTAGGAAGGTTACCTATAGGTGCCTCAGCATAAGTAGTTCTATGTGTAGGGTATTTACCCTGTGCAGTAGGCATGGTGCAAATATCACTGACACCTCCATATGATTAGTTTTGGTTGTATAAGAGAGTTTTGCCTCCAGAGTTAAAGTGCATTTACACCTCTTGCATACATTATCTGATTTAATAATAATAAGTGGGTTGTTAGTGTACATGAGGGAATTGCTACAATGTCTCAGAATACCCATCTCAATGAGACTGGCCACAGAGAGAGTCAGGACGTGCATATCCATGGCCACTGATCTACTAGGGAAAAGTGAGGAAAACTTAAATATCGAACAAGTCAATAAGATAAGCAACATAATGTGCAACACTCAGGTATGAGCAAACTAGATGCTCTAGTAGTTAAAAAAATCTATCTAGACAGTAATACCACAAGAATGCAGACCACAGACCAGAACAAAGGCACTTAGAATAACAAGCACAATAAGCCTTCACCAGCAATTGCTAGTTCAGAAGAGTGAAGACTACCCTCTCTTCCCACAAGAGTGTAGATCACAAACCTTCCTAATGTAAAATAACCAGTTTGGAACCCAAGTGCTTAAACCAGCACAAACACACTTTTAGAATAACAGACACAATAAGTTTCCAACCAGCAATTCCCATCTCTGAAGGATGTAGGCTTTCCTGTCCTTCCACAAGAGTGTAGATCGCAAACCTTCCTAATGTAAAATATACTGGTTTGGAGCCCAAGTGCTTAAATCAGAACAAAGACACTTAGAATAGCAGGCACAATAAGCCTTTCCCAGCAATTCTAAGCTCAGAAGTGTGGAGGCTACCCTATCCTCCCACAAGAGTGAAGACCACAAACCTTCCTTATGTAAAATAACTGGTTTGGAGCACAAGTGCTTAAATCAGAACAAAGACACTTAGAATAACAGGCACAATAAGCCTTCCCCAGCAATTCTAAGCTCAGAAGGGAGGAGGCTACCCTATCCTCCCACAAAAGGGTAGACCACAAACCTTCCTTATGTAAAATAACTGGTTTGGACCCCTAGTGCTAAAACCAGAACTAAGACATTTTTAGAATAGCAGTTACAATAAGCTTTCAACCAACAACTTTTAGCTTACAAGGGTGTAGGCTATCCCCTCCTGCCACAACAGTATAGACCACAAACTTTCCTATTGTAAAATAACTGGTTCAGAGCCCAAATGCTTAAACCAGAACTAAGACACTTTTCAAATATCAGACACAATAAGCCTTGAACCAACAATATCCAGCTTAGAAGGGTGTAAGCTACCTCACCTGCCACAAGAGTCTAAACCACAAACCTTCCAACAATGACACTTAGAATAACAGCAACAATAAGCCTTCACCAACAATTCCCAGTTCAGAAGGGGAGAAGCTACCCTCTTCTCCCACAGGAGTGTAGACACCAAATCTTAATGTAAAATAACTGGTCTGAAGCCCAAGCACTTAAACCAGAACTAAGACACTTTTCAAATAGCAGACACAATAAGCCTTGAACCAACAACATCCAAATTAGAAGGATGTAAGCTACCTCTCCTGCCACAAGAGTCTAGACCACAAACCTTCCTTATGTAAGATAGCTAATTTGTAACCCAAGCCTTTAAATCAAAACTAAGCCCAAGTGTTTAAATAAAAACTGAGAGGCTTAGAATAACAGTTATAATTGATCACACTACTAACAAACAGTAATAAATGCAGCAGATAAAATGCAACTGAACTTTTTAAAATCATGCAGCAAAAAGCAAAATAAGTAATAAAGTAGCAAGAAGCACAAATACAGTAAAAGCAGCTGAATAAAACACTTTTTTCTTTTTTTTAAGTAAGTGGAAAGGGAGGAAATAAAAGATAATTCAAGTTTAAAAGACTAAGGGGTGGACTTTTCCAGCTGATCTCTCAGTAGAATGAGGCAATGAGATGGGACTGGGAGAAATGTCCAAAATCAGATTTATAGCAGGGGCGGGCAACTCAAAAGGCACAATTTTAACAGTGCAATAGCAGTGGGGCAGATGGTGGGAAAAATCAAATGCAGGCAGAGATCAGCAATAAGCAGGCAGAGAACAGCAAGTCAGACAAGCACTACAGCTAAGATACCTCCAAATATTTCTAGTTAAATGAGGAATGCTATTCCTCACCTCCTCCCACTACTTAGCTGGATGTTGTTCAATGTCTGCAAAGGAATTCTTTTCTTTTTTTTAATTTTATTTGGTTTTAAAGTGATAAGTAAACAAATCAATTATAAAACAAATAATTAACTTTTGTCCACAGCTGATCAATGCATCAAAGTTATATATCAACAACAATTAATATTTTTCAAACAAGTCTTTAGGTTTAAGCCAATATTTATATGAATGTGTAATACTAGAAGTTCTCATCTTTATAGTATGCAGTTCACTACTGTAAACAATTTCTGCCATACTAATAAATTCAACACTAGAGGGGGTAATTTATTTTTCCAATTTTTAGTAACTACTTTTCTGGCTATAGCAGGAATAGCACAAAGAAAAGGCACTTGGACTTTTGGAATTATCTCAAGAATCAAAGCATTAAATAAAACTAAAGATTTAGAAATATTACATCTATCTGACCATAGAGCTTAAATAAAGTTACTAATTTCTTTCTGAAAAGGGGAGATGACTTCACATTCATATACCACATGTGTCCAATCAGCTATTATTTCAGAATGACATCTCCAGCATTTAATTCTATTTGATTTATACATAGCTGTGATTTTGTTAGGAGTTACAAAAACACTGTGTAAAAATTTCCAAGTGAAAAATTGCCAGTATAATGAAGATGTAGTTTTATCTGTAGATTTTAACATTAATTTCTTATATTCTTCAGAGAAGTCTTCATTATTAATTTTGCAGAGTAGTTCCAATAGGAATTGTCTAAATATGTGAAATCTAACTTAAGAATTTTATAGATTTGTGACAAATATGATTTATTTTTTATTGCATTATTACTGATATTGATTAAGAATTCCAGTAATTTGGGGAATGATTTCTTATCCAGGTTAAATATCGTATTACCTTTGTGTTCACAAAGCCTGTAAATATTTGTAAAATTAACCAATTCTCAGAATCTTGATTATATTTGGACCTTAAATTTTCAACAGTGGATATATCAGTATCATTTTAAGAATTGATGCCAATAAATTAAATTACCTTGCTGTTTTAATGCTACCATTTTGTTGACATTATGAGTGTCTAAGCAGTCATTGGTATATGCAATTGGAAACATAAAAAACATTAAGTCTTTAATACAATGGTTAGAATATGTAAACTTTTTGAAAAAGGAAATTATGTTATCTAAATAGGGAATTTGAGAAGATGGTGTAATACCATTTAGGCAAAATATTTTAGTACCCAGATAAAACTATTAGGTACTGTTTGTTTATGACTGGTTGTAAGATATTTATTATTTACTAATAATATTTTTTGATGTATTTGTTTCCATTTTGAATCATAAGATGAATTTATCCACAACGGTATAACTTTTACAATTGCTGAAGTAGCATACAATTTAATATCAGGGAATCCTATTCTACCATTATCACAAAATTGTGTGTGCCAATCAAAAGAAACTCTTGGTTTACTACGATGTCAAAAATTTATGAAGAATATTGTTTATCGTCTTCATCAATTTTTTTTTGGTGGAGATAGTACTAAAGACTGTAAGATAAATAATATTTTAGGGAGAATTACTATCTTGATAAGCATCAATCATTCTTCCATGGTAAAGAATTTGTTCCAGTTAGTGACTAAACTTAAAACCTTACCAACAACCTGTTGAAAGTTTGTTTGTATCATTTATTTGCTATTAGACATAAAGGTTATACCAAGGTATTTCTTTTTATTGCTACTCCAATTTTTCAATTTTTTATTAATTAATAATGTACTTGTTTTATTATGATTATATCTTAAGTTTGAGATGTCTTCAGACTGACTCATAGAACTAACTATATGTTCTAATGAATTTTCTGTATTTCCTATTGTTAGAAAATATGATCAGCAAAGAGTTGAATCTTTAGTTCAAAATTGTCTTTTATTTCAATACCATTAATGTTCTAATTATATCTAATAATATTAGCAAAGGGTTATATAGCTAATGCAAAATGTAAAGGAGATAATGGACTGTTTTGTTTTGTGCCTTTTTGTAATTTAAAGGAATTGGAAAGAAAATAAGCTATTTTGACATAAGCACAAGAGTAATTGTATAACTTAGAAATTAATGCAGTTAGTTCAGGAGAGAAATTATACACTTTAAGTGGTTTAAACAAGTACAACAATTAACTGAGTCAAAAAAGTCTTATCTAAATCGAGACTAATGATAGAACATTTTATTTTTATTTGAATAGTCTATTAATATGTGTATTCTTATTATATTATCCTGTACTTGACTATTTTAAATAAACTCCGTTTGATCATTGTTAATTAATTTAGGTATAAGTAGATTAATTATGTTACCTAAAATGAACATGAACATCTTATAGTTCACATTAAAAAGTGCAATGGGTCTGTATGATGAACACTTTGTAGGATCCTTATCTTGTTTCAAAGGGAATATTTCCATGATGGGGGGACTTCAGCAGTTCTTTTATTTCTCTATAGACCTTATGAAATACTTTAACTGCTTCATCCAGTAGTATTTTATGTAGTTCTGGTATAAGGCCATCTAAGTCCAGCACCTTATTATTTTTTTAACTTTTTATTTGATTTTTTATTTCTGTTAAAGTGAATGGTCTGTCAGTTTTTTATTTGTTCACTTGTTAATTTATTATTTATGTATTATAGGTTCATAGGTTTATACTAGGCTATCTGCCCTAGGGCATTTATAAGCCTAGCCAGAGTGTGTTTGGCTTTTGCCACCCATTTTAAATTAATTTTGCTATGCCCTTTTTCGAGGTTAGTATACTGTGCCTCTGTCTAACAGTGACACAGAAGTGATACCCGGGGTAAACCTACGATCTCCCATCCACTCATCAAGATTCCTCTTGAAGAGAGTCAATGAGGGACTCTGCCTAACCTGGACTGGGATTTTATTCCAGAGTGAAAAGAGCCTCTGGGTTATGAATCTGTCCCTCCAGCATGTCCTATTTATTTCAGTGCTGAGGTTCAAGTCTCTCAAGCGTGTAGCTCGATGGAATTTGGATTTTCTGAGGTGCAGCATGTCCATTAATTCCAGGTTAGATATGGCTTTATACATCAGGCACAGATCGCCTCTGAGCAGGCGGTATGCCACTGAGTAGAGCTGGAGTTTCTTTAACCGGGTAGCATATGGCATCTGTTTGAGCCCTTTGATCCTCTTGGTGAGGTACTTTTGGGGTCTTTCCAGTTGCTGCAGGTGTCTGGTAAGGTACATCCCAAAAGGGGCATTGTACTCAATTATGGGCCTGATGAGGGATGAGTAAAGAGGCACGATGACCTCCCCTGATCTAGATGTGAATCCCTTCATGATTAGGTGGGCTATATAAAATGTTTTTCTAACCACTTTGGCCACGTGGTTGTCAAATGAGAGATTGCTATCAACTTGGGTCCCCAGGTCCCTAATTACTTCTTCTGTACTTAATGGATTACCACCTATGTGGTAATTTGTGGGCACTTTGTTTTGCCAAAGGGATGACTATACACTTTTTGGCATTTAGCTTGAGGCCATGGCTCTGGCACCAGTTGTCTGTTTCTATGAGGCCCTTTTGGAGGATGCTTGTGTCGGCTGGAGAGTCAATTATGGCGCCCAGTTTGCAGTCATCTGCGAACTTGGTCAGCCACAGTCCTTCCATGTTGGCCTGTACCTCCGAGATATATATACCGAACAAGAGAGGTCCCAGGACTGAGCCTTGTGGGACGCCAGTTGTAACTGGTTTGGAGTCTGACATGGCTCCAGCAATTCTAACCATGTGGATTCTGTCCTTGAGCCAGTTTGCAACCCATCTAGTGACATAGGGGTTTATATTTAAGCTGGTGAGCTTATCTATAATGCCCAAGTGGGGTATTGTATCGAAGGCTTTTGCGAGGTTCAGGTAGGCTGTGTGGACCACCTTCCCCTCGTCAATGGACTTGGTGACTGTTTCAAATAAATCAACCAGGTTTAAGAGGCAGGATCTGCCCTTAACAAAGCTGAACTGGGTAGAATCCAGTGTCTGTAGGTCCCCAATATCTTTATTTATGAGGTCCATGATGATCCTTTCCATAGCTTTGCAGACCAAGCTAGTCAGGCTTATGGGGTGATAGTTTCCAGGATCCGTTGAGGCACCACCTTTGTAGAGATGGACCACTGTTGCTGTACGCCACTCTTTGGGTACATATCCTGTAGTAAGGCTGAGATTGAACAGTAGTTTTATGTTTGGGTTTAGCTCTTCTTGGAGTTCATGTAGGATGCAGCCCGGGACACCGTCTGGTCCCATTGATGCTGTGTTTTTTGCTTTGGAGAGGGCAGCTCTTACCTGAGCATCTGAGATGTCAGGGGGGCAGCACTCTGCTGGGATATATATTTGCCCTTTTGGTGGGGAGGGGGGTAGAGTTTGCACTGAACCTGTCAGCTAGGATGTTGGCAATATCTGTGGGTTCAGTGTATTTGCTGTCATTTTGGACTAATTCTGAGCATATCTGGGAATTCCCACCCAGGTTCCTAACATAACTAAAGAAAGCCTTGTGATTATCCTTAGTGTCCTGTGCAATTTTTCTCTCGAAGCTGGCCTTAGACGATTTTATGAGTGCCCATAGTTTTTTGCTAATACTGATCAGAGATGCCTTCCCTTTTTGGGATTTTGCTCTATCATGTAGTAGCTTCCTCCTTCTATTGTATAGTTTGTTTATGGCTGGGGTCCACCAGACAGGACGTCTGCCTTTGGAGGATTGGGTCTTGGTTTTATTTGGGATTACATGATCCATGCATTCCTGAAAGCGTTCATAGAATGCATTTATAAAGGATTGTGCGGTCTGGGCCATATTTTCCACAGGCCCAGGGGCTTTGAAGGATTCCACCTCGGTTTTGAGGAGTGTGAAATTTGCTTTAGAGAAGTTTTTCACTGTGATTTTCAGGGCAGGGGGTGGAGTCGGGATGTGAATATCCAGTGAGATTAGTTTATGGTCTGATCTTACCAGTGAGGGATACACTTCTGGTCTGGAGCATAGAGTCCCCATGCTGGTGATGATCAGATCCAGTAGCTTTCCCCTCTTGTGGGAGTGGTAACAAGTTGTTCCATAGCATTTGAGTTTATAAATTCTGGGAACCTTTGGGCTAGGGTGTTGGAGCTAGAGTAATGCTCCCAGTCTATGTTTGGGTAGTTGAAGTCACCCAATATAATGGTGTTTGGAAAGACCTTCATATTTTCCAGTGTTCTCAGGAAGGCCGAGTGGGGTTCCTGGGTTTGGGAGGGTGGTTTGTAGCAGGCTATAAACTGGAAGGCAGTTTTACCCACTGTTAGTTGCACATGGATAGTCTCTGATGCTTCGTGCTGTGCCACCAACGTGGAGGTGTGGGTATCTTTGACGAATATTGATACTCCCCCTCCTTTTGTGGTTCGGTCTAAGTTTTGGGGCTGAAAAGCATGGTATGAGGTATAACCTGGCAGTGCTGGGGTGCTCTCGGGAGCCTTGAACCAGGTTTCTGTTACTGCACAGATATCGATCTTCTCCATGCTAAGGAGAGTTTCGAGTGCATGCATCTTGAGGTTAAGACTTCTGGCGTTGAGTAGCATTACTCTTAGTTTCTTATCCCTTGTGATACCTATGGAGGTGGGTTTGTCTTTTGAGCCTTGCCTAAAAAAGGCACGGGTAGCAAGAGCCTTTGCTAATATCCGAAAGCCCAGAGGTGACAGGTGCAAGCCATCCCTAGTGAAGCATCGTGGCTTGTCGAGCATGTCATCCCAGGCTGACAGGCATTGGATCCCCTTTGAATGACACCAATACTTAAGCCAATTGTTGAAATTGATCATCTTGTCTTCATATTATGGCATCATTCTTGGTGAGGGTAAGATGCTACTCAAGGTCAGGGTCATACCGGCCTGGGCTACATGCTCAGAGAGCTCCTCTATGTCTCTTTTCATGTAGTCCAGGGAGGTACATCTCAGTCATTCCCACCAGCATGGACAATGACTGAGTCATATTTGTACTTGCCTTGGAGTGACCTGAGTGCTTGTGTTATGTGGCGGATCCTAGCACCCGACAGGCAGCTCACCGTGACCTTCTTCTTGTTCAGCCTGGTGAGCGGGATGTCAGTGTGCCTGATGATAGAGTCACATATTACAAGTGTATCAGGTGTGTTGTTTAGCCTTAATGGCTGTGACTGTTCAGCACACTGGCTTTGTGAGCTATGTGTTGCACATGTTTTGTTTTGGGGTAGCGGTTGCTTGGGTGTCTGCTTTGGAGGTCTCTGCTGCTTAGGCAGATTTTTATTTAGAGCCTTCGAGTATGTTTTTGTGTGTTTATGTGTTTGGTTTGCTGTCGTGGTAGGTTTATGTGAGACTGGAATTGTAGTGAGTGTGGTTTCCTTCTCCTCCTGACTGGTTTCGGCAGTACTGAGTTGAGAGAGCTTAGCCTCCAGTATGGCTATATGGTTGCATCTCTCACATGTGTTGGAATTTGTTGGGAGGAGGAGAGGGTTGTCTGTGTACATGAGGCAGTTGTAACATTGCCTCAAGATTCCCAGATTCACCAGCTGGACCAGAGAAGAGATTGACAACTGACCTTTGGACATGCTAGAATAGTATTGGGAATTCCTTTATAATTGAAAAAAAGGGCCAATGGGGAACGAGGTACTCAAGGGGAGTTTGTGAGGGTGTAGTGCTTTTAATATTTTAGTGCTGACTTATATAATTGCTTTAGTGAGCAAGTGCCAGGTAACTTAAATGCAATGTGTTACATGTAACTTAAATGCACAAATGACAAACAGTAACTTTCTTTCAAGTGAAACAAGGAAATAAGTACAGTAAGCAATGCAGATATCACTAGGGATCCACAGAAGCACTGAAAAGCCGCGTTTTAGGTGGAATTAGCGTTTCAGGGAAATAGCAAGCAAACAAACAACAAGTATACAAACAAAGCTAGATTCAGCAGGCCTGGATCTAGTCTATGCTACAGCAAACAAGGTGTACCAATTTCAGTAAGAAACAGTTCAGATATGCAGGCACTATAAGCCTTTAACCAGAAATTCCCAGCTCAGAAAGGCAGAGTCCAGCCTCTCCTCCCACAAGAGTGCAGACCACGAACCTTCTTAATGTAAAATAACTGGCCTGAAGCCCAAGTGCTTAAACCAGAACTAATACACTTTTAGAATAACAGACACTGAGCCCTCAATCAGCAGTTCACAACTTAGAAGGATGTAAGCTATCTGTCCTGCCACCACAGTGCAGGCCACAAACCTTCCTAATGTAAAACAACTGGTCTGAAGCCCAAGTGCTTAATCCAAAAGACTTAGAATGATAGCTACACTTTAATCAAGTTACTACCAAGCAGTAATAAATACTTAGAAAAGTTTTAAGTTCCCATACATGTCAAGCAGAGCACCTCACTGGCCCTCTTCAAGACAAATCTTGATGAGTGGATGGGAAGTAGAAAGTTCACCCCGGGGATCCCTCCAGTGGCTCTACTTGATAGAGTCACTGGAAACTAACATCAGGCAGCATGATGCCAGGGCACTTCTATGGGCTAGGCTTGTAAAGGCTCCAGGGCCATTAGCCTAGTACACACCTATGAACCTATGAAGTATTATTATCTTATTATTATTATATTATTATCATTATCTAGGTTATTTGTATTATAATTTATATTTTGATAAAATATTTTAAAGCCCTCAAGAATACATTTAATACATGTTCTACTTTCCTTTTTATTATTTATATGTGTTAGTTTCTTTGATATGATTTATTCATTTTCTTTGATCTAAGAACAAGTTTATGCAAGCTTAAAGTGTTTACTTAATATGCCTGAAGTTTAAGTTTTTCCAGGTTTATTAAAACTTCATAATTTAGGATTTCAACATATTTTGTATATAAGTTTTTAAGTTCAGACTGACTGATAATGTCATTTGGTTTTAGATTTAACTTTAGTGTGTCTATTTTGGCCTGTAGCATATTCAATTTGTTGTCCCATTCTTTTGTTTTACTAATATACCAGCTTGTAATGCTTCCATTTAAGTAAGCCATTAGTGAAACCCACAGGACAATGTCAGTTACTTCACCATTCATGTTTATTTCTAGGAAATGCTTGATTTCTTCAACATCACAATGCTTGAATCATTTTATTTTAATATTGTACACTGGTAATTTCCTGTGATATATTTGATTGTCAGTCTTTAAAATAATATTAAAGATTATAGCATTATGGTTTGATAATGGACATGAAACTATTGAAACGTCTCTGATATGTGATAGATTCAGACAAAAATATTATCAGTATTTGTGTTCCATATCTATATGAATAATGAGTAAATTGAAGTGAGTTTGGTTTCCTTAGCTCATATAAATTCATCAGATTTACAAAATTCATTAAGTTTTTGGCTAAAGATGTGATTCTCAGCTTTCTATCTGCAGTGAAATCATTATCTGATGTTGTTGTTGTTTGTCTTTTGGCTTTTCCTGGTTAGGGGTCCCCACAGCGGAACTCCGGTCCGCTAATGATTGGCAGTAGGTTTTTACGGTGCCGAGTTGCCAGCTCAATGCCCAACCTTCAAGGAAGGCACGCCCATTCACGCATGTCTTTTGGAACACCACTCGACCATGGGGAGGACATGCAGACTCCACGCAGAAGGGACTCCCCGCACTCCAGCTGAGAATCGAACGGGAGAACCTCTTGCTGTGAGGCAACAATGCTACCGCTGCACCACCGCTACAATTAAAATCACCAGCCATCATGACTTCATCTTTCATGTAATAGGCTATAGTGTCTAAGTAATTTTTTGCATTTTCAGCTCCAACCCCTGGAATCGAATCAGAATCGATCAACGTATGTAGTTTTCTGTTCCACTCAATTATAACAATGCTTAACATACCGTTGTCAACATAGGTATCATTTACTTTAGGCAGTGCTGCTGAGTTCTTCAATAAAATGAGAGTGTCTCTTCTTTTAACTCAAAAGCCAGAACCTGCTAAAACCAAATAATTATTTAATGAAAGTAAGCTGATTACAGCCTCCTGAGGGATAGTATGAAAGCTCTACAGCCCCCTCCCCCTCTCTAGGAACTGGCGCCAGTATCCAAAACTATACCAAATTACTATACGAACATTTATATAGATGCATGGAATCAGGAATACCTCACAGGGCTAAATCATCCTCTGCAAGGAAGAGTAAACCTGCCTGGTGGACATCTGCAATAAATAAAATCTATAACAAAAGAAAAAAATTGCTGTCCAGGACCAAGAAGGAGCAGGTGCCCAATTGGAAGCAATCCCTCCTTAGCCTAAACAAGCAAATAAGAGCACTAGTGAAATCCTCCAAAGCAAACTTTGAGTCCAAATTGGCCACATCTACTATAGGCAATCATAAGGCCTTCTTCACATATGTCCGTAATCTCAAAGGTAGCACCCTGATCTGTTCATAACAGGTGGACAAAGACACCACATATATAAATGCCGTAGATATAGAAAACTTGCTGGCTGACAGATTCAGTGAACATTTCACCCCTCTGCCCCCATAAGTAAATCAGAACATTTCCAGTACCTGCCCCCTTCCCCTTATAAACTAGTAAATGGTAATCGCCAAACCAAACAAGAAACACTCCAAAAAGGAAATTCAGGCACAATGTCCGGATCCAAACAAAGCAATTTAATGAAGTGCTTTTCGTCCAAACTATCATTGAACTTCATCAGATAAAAGAACTATACTTTCCACCACATTTAAATATCTCTCATTAGAGGTCACATGACATTCATCTTAAAACATTTAAAGTGCAATACTCAAAATAACCAACGTAATAAGAACAATATAAAAGAACACAATATAACCAAAAATATCATATTATAATAACATATAGACAGCAGTATAGCAAAATTCTAAAACTCCCTATTATAATTGATACACCTTTCTATAAAATGTATTCTTACAATCCCCTTAATATATACATTATTGAAATATATTAACCAGGGCTTAAATAAAGGCTTCTCTATATCAATGTGCTCGATCTTATCAAGTTCCTCAATTTTAATAAACACATTATTGAGCACATATCATTAAGCCCCGGATAAGTATAAGCATTTAAATGGGTCCGCCGCACTAATTCTAATCTTTCCAATACCAATGGATTAGGCCCACCCCTAGGATTTTGTAATTCCTGGGTCTATCACTCGAAACTTAAAATTGTGTTCCAGGTACATAACAATATGTTTAGCCAAAGCATTATCCAACTTTTGTTTACTAATACTGTAAAGATATTCATATACCCTGTCCCTTAATCTATGCTCAGTTTTGCCGATATAGAAAGATGGGCATAACTGGCACTTGGCTACATATACAACCATCCTAGAATTAGTTATATTTCATTCTGCTAGTTATCTTATAGTATTTAATAAGTATATTACGGCCCAATTCCATATGTCTACAGTAAGGACAATTACCACACTTTGCCATACCAGGATTCTTTACAAGGAGTCTATTATTTCCTTCAAGGAGGCTTTTTAAATCTGTGCCTTTCCGTAATATAAACTCAGGAACTACACCTAGTTTTGTTAACTCTGTATCCTCAGTAAGGATGTTCCAATTTTTATAAACAATATCCCTAATATACTTAAAATATATAGTTTATGTCATAACAAAACCCAAACTATATTTTTGGGTGTGATCACTTATAAACACTGATGGATAATATATTTGTGTATTTAAAGGAAGATCAGTAATTGTAGATCCCATAAGTATTGGGGTATAAAAAACATTTTACCTATTCACTTTTACCTCATCTATTAGTTCATCTAGCAAGGGTACTGGGTAAGCTCATTTCAAAAACATTTCTTTAAGGTGAGCACATTCATTGTTGAAATCATAATCTGTGGACACCTTTTGTGCACCTCAGACTAGTTGTCCTTTAAATACTGATCTTTTTTGATGATTGGGATGGGCACTAGTATAATGTAGGAAGGTGTTGGAATAAGTCGCCTTCCTAAATATTTTAGCTTCCATTCTGCTTTCATGTGTGTTTTTATAGAGCTGCACGTCCAAATAGGAAATGTCCTGTTCGTGAAAAGTATGTGTAAATTGTAAAACACTAGTTGTAGAATTAAAATATTGAACTAAATCTTTGGCTATGGCTTCATTACCTTCGATTAACTTAGTCCATCTCGGATAAGATTAATGTTATGAGGGGACAATTTTATAGGTCAGCAAGACTACATAATAGAGATAGTGACATGTATACCCATTTTGATACACTGTCAAATGAATATAGACAGAGAGGTTATTCGCAATCTGATATTGTATTGGTGTAGAATGATGTCACCTCCCATAGGTTAGACAGAGCTAGACCCTATTATTGTACATATAATGCTAATGTGGGTGAGAAAGGCTTAGTATGTGATCAGCTTAGAATGTCTATTACCTACTCGACTGATGTCAATCTTATATGTGATATTATCAGGAAACACTGGAAGGTTATTACATCAGACCCTAAATATAGCCAGGTCCTTGATGGGCAGCCTCATTTTGCTTTTAAGAATAATGCTTCCTTAAAGAAATGATTGTGTTATAAACCTCTTTTGATTAGTGGTTTCCACAATAATGCTATGTGTGTTCCCTATGGGACTCAAGCATGTGGGGGTGTAATGTCTGTTTTATTAGGACTGACAACACTTTTTTACATCGTTTGAATGGATGTTTGTTTACATTCAAGGTCTCTGCTGATTGTGACAGCAGTAATCTTGTATACTTGGCAGCGTGTGAGTTGTGTCGTTCCCATTATGTAGATATACCACTGATGAAAGCAATATGCTGAAACCAGTCTGGTCTCTTTAATAAACATTCATGCTCCCAAGGTACTGGCTTTCTTTTCTTGCTTCATTATAGTTTGCTTGGCCAGTGCACCTACCGTACTTGCTAGCCTGCTCTCCAAGGTCATTGATGAACATACCTAGACCTCTTAACATACCCCATTAAGCTAAGGCTGCTCTCCATTGATTGGGTACATACCTCATTAGGCTAAAGCTATTCTCCATAGATTGGCTGCATACCCCATTAGGATAAAGCTACTTTCCAGAGATTAGGTGCATACCTCATTAGGTTACAGCTGCTCTCCAGAGATTGGGAGCATACCCCATTAGTCAAAGGCTGCTCTCCAGAGATTGGGTACATATGTAATTAGGCTAAAGCTGCTCTCCAGAGATGAGGTACTTACCCCATTAGGATAAGGATACTATCCAGAGATTGGGTGCATACCCCATTAAGCTAAGGATATTCTCCAGAGGTTAGCTGCATACCCCATTAGGATAAGGCTCCTCTCCAGAGATTAGGTGTATACCCCATTAGGCAAAGGCTGCTCTCCAGAGATTGGGTACATACCTAATTAACCTAAGGCTGATCTCCAGAGATTGGCTTTGTACCTCATTAGGCTAATGCTGCTCTCCAGAGATTGGAACCATACCCCATTAGGCTAAGAATACTCTCCAGAGACTGGGTGCATATCCCATTAGGGCAAGGCTGTCCTCTAGAGACTGGGTGTATATCCCATTAGGGTTAGTCTGTTCTGCAGGGACTGACGAAGGTTTAGCAATGTTATAGTAACTAGGAGATAGCCTGGTATATAGTCTGGGTGCATGGGGCTATTGTATTTGGTTTTGGAGAAAGATTCTGGGATTTTATCTGCAGTGATTTTTGGGGAGAAGTGGATGTTAGAGAATCAAGGGAAGAAACAAAGGGATAAGTAGAAGGGATAAAATTAGAATGGATTCTGTCAGCTAGAGCACTAACTATGCCTTTGGGATTAAAATAGGTAGTGTCATTTGACTGAAGCTCAGGTTGGCATTGGCTATTGTTCTAATACTCATAATATACTTCAAAGGCCTTACAGTTATCCTTCCACTGGTTTAGACTGAAATAGCAGTCAAAGGTATATGTAGCAGTCTTAGTGACTTGGTCAGTGTAAGGGGTGCATTTGAATTTCTTCAGGTGCTTAGACAAGAATATTAGGGTATTAGAGTCATTAGATAGGATGGAGCAAGATCTGAAGGACAAAATGGAAGTATGTGGTCAGATATTATCAATGAGGGTATGGAAGTTGTAGGAGTGCAGGCAGAGAAAATATCTGTAAGTAAAAATACATTCAAAATCACATGACTAAATACCAATCTCTTTAAAGGCACAAGTACAAAATAATTAACAGTAAAATTAAATGAAATTAAATGTGATGCATGTAAATCCATCCATCCATCCACACCCTCTATTTCCCATTTTTGCACATAGGGCCGTGGTATTACTTCAATAGTGACAATCTACAGCCAATGTTTATATACATAAATATCAGTGTTAAAATGTAAGCATATTAAATATGGATTTTAAAATACATTTAATATGTCATACCCTTTAATTCTGGTGCTAGATCAGCATCTATGAATAACTGCCAAGACTACTCCTTACACTTGAGCATGTTGTAAAAATCACCAGCAAATAGATTCATAGATTCATAGACTGTTACAAGGCTAATGACCTGGGGGGGGGCTTCTAAGCCTAGCCAAGTTTTCCTGAAAAAAAGAATGATGTCCTGCATCCAAAGAGAACATTGAGGGCCAGGCATTTATAAGCTACCTTTGTCCATAAGGGACATGGGTGCCAGGTTTGGTGTAAATTTCCTATTCCCCATCCACTTGTCTAGGTTGTGCTTAAACTGGGTAATAGATGAACTCTGCTTCACATGGATGGGAAGGCTGTTCCATAGGAGGGACATATATCTGTCTCTCCAGCATGTTCTGTTTAAGTCACAGATAAAATTCAGGTCCTTAGACCTTGTATTTCTGGTACACTTTCACTTGCAAATATGTAGGAGATTCATAAGTGTAGGGTTTGTGGATGCCGTGTAAGCCAGGCATAGATCACTCCTCAGTAATTTATAGGAGACTGAGTAGAGGGAAGGGGCTTTAAGGTGCTCTTCACAGGGCAGGCTTGTTACAACTTGTATTATTTATGTGAGGAACCTTTGAGGTCACTCTATCTGCTGCATATGTCTGGTCAGATACATATCAAAAGGACCATTGTACTCTATGATTGGTCTGATAAGGGTGGAATACAGTAGGATAATGATGACTTTGGACGGAGAAGCCATGCCCTTACTTATAAGTTGCTCAACTTAAAAGGACTTCCTTACCACTATGGTCACATGGTGGTCGAAGGTAAGGCTACTGTCTATGTACATACCCAGATCCCTGACCACTGGGTCAGCCGTTGGGACATATTACCAACATGGTAATTAGCTGGGATGGTTGATTTCCCAAAGGATACAATTATGCATTTCTTAGCACTGTGTTTAAGACCATGGCTTGGCTTTGGCACCATTTGTTAGTCAGTGATAGACCTTCTTGAAGAATGCTAGAGTCTGTAGGGGAGTTGATGATAACCCCCAGCTTGCAATCATCTGGAAACTTAGTTAGAAATAAATCATCAGCATTTATTTCCATTTCATAGAAATAGATCCCAAAATGGAGCAGGCCCTGTACTGAGTCCTTAGGGGCTCTGCTAGTGACTGGCCTCTTGGTGTAGATAGCCTCACCAGTTTTGACCTCCTGGATCCTATCAGTGAGCCAGTTGGCTATGCAGTGGTTGATAATAGAGTTTATACCTAAATTAGTGAGCTTGTCTATAATGCCTTAGTGACATACTGTATCAAAGGCTGTGGCCAGATTGAGGTAAGTTGGGTGCACAGTCTTACTTTGATCTAATAGGCATGACCATCCTTTAACAAAGCCAAACTGTGATGGGTCCAGCATTTGCAAGTTACCTATGTCCTCATTTATCATGTCTATGGTAATTCTTTCCATTGTTTTGCATATGAGGCACATAAGGGCTTATACTTACCTGGATCAATGTAAATAAGTTACCTAGATCAGAATAAATTAATATTAATAGTTTATTCTAAAGACGTCCTGGGATGTAAAGGATGAAAGCACTCAATCAGTTCATAATAAAGGTCATTTTTGATAATACAATCGGTTGGTTTACTTAAGCCACAAGCATTACTTACTTCTTTTTATACTTTTTCATTTGTTTTTAGTAATGCTACACCTTTTGGTTTTACATTGAGATAGGTAGTATGGGTTTCATGGGACATGGACGGGGACCTATATGTTGCAAGGATATGGTATGACACCACTTTTTATGGTGAGTTGCACATGTATGAGCTCCAGTGGGTCATACACTTTAATTAGTCTGGATGTGAGATTAGTCTTAATATAGATTGACACTCGTCCACCTTTAGTTCCTTCCTATGCAGTAGCTGGTCTAAAGGTGTGAAAGGCATTATAACCTTGCATTGCTGGGGTACTCTCAGTGTCTTTAAACCATGTCTCTGCAACTACATTCTACAGGGAGAGGAAGGCAGGAAGTGGAGTTTCTTGTTAAGATTTCTTGCATTGAGCAGTATCACCTTCAGATAGTCCTTCATAGGTTCAATTAAGATGGTAGGTTTATCAGTTTGGTATTGCCAAAAAAGACACTGTGGGAGTGGAAGAGGTCTTTGCTGATATCCAAAAGCTTAGAGAGTGTGAGGATATCAAATATTGTTATCTGTGCTAGCATAACTGGCTGAAGGTTTGTAAATAATTGTAAATTACCCTGTGTTACATATGCCAGCATGACTAGCTATAATTTTGTAAATAAGTTTATGTCTTTTGATTATTTGAATGTCAAACACTGTTCTTCTGGCTGACCAAATGTACATTTTTTTAGAGAATTCTGAATGTATGTTATGCCAGAGTCAGCTGACCCAGATGTGATGTCAATGTGTGCCAGGGCTGGGAGAAGAGAATCTTCATAGCAGCTATTTGTTTACTTTTCAAAGTCTGATATGAGAGAGTAGAATTCTTATAGCAGCTTCCTGTTACTTTAAAAAACATCTGCTATAAAAGCACATTCTGATCCAGTTGTTCAGTTGTTAATTTTCAAGAGCTGTCCAGCAGTAGTAGTCCAATTGTTTCCAGAGTAGTTGTTTCAGTCATTGAGGACAACAACAGCCTGTGGTGTGGACATAATTCCTCATCTTGCTTGCTGATGTAAGAGCATAAACTTGCCTTGCTGAGTTATTTAGATTAGATAGGGACAGTTAATCTTCAGATAGTCAGAAATTACAGCTAGTGAGTTGGGTGTTTTCTGAAATCAATGTAAGATCTATCCTACAGTATTATTTTCATATTTCCTATGGGTAAAACTCTGTTGTTTATTGGAATCAGTTATTCAGCATTTACATATTTTAAATCCTTTTATTTATTATTAAATGTTGTACTACATCTCACTGTGTTTGGTAATTTAGTGAATATTTCTAATAACTTAAGAGTGTTTATGCTTATTGTGATAACACCAGGGCCACTCCAACAAGTCTTACTGCTTGGGATACATGCCACCATTTGTTTAAATATCTATTTTACCCAATATAATTGAGCACACCTTTTGAAGGGTGTTGTGGTATTTGACTGGTGGTAGCCATTACTTTATAATTTGGGAAAATAAACACAGGAGGTAAATCTGTGTCTGTTTTTCCCAAGTGTGTGTGTATGTGTAAATATCAGACATTTACAAGTGACTGTGGCAGGTACCTAGAACTGGGACACAATGCTTTGCAGTGGTTAGTGTGGAGACTCATTTGGGGACCTAGAGTGAAACATATAGTCCAGTCCCAGGTTTGGAACCTGTTCCTGGTGTACTCTTAGGGGAACTTGCGTATTTCTATCCCTGATTTTAGTGACACTCACTTACTGGAGACAGTGGTGAGGATTGAGACTCCTTAGTTACCTTGCACTGCTGGTGTATTCTCAGCAACTTTAAATCATGTCTCTGTTACTACACTCTCTAGGAAGAGGAAGGCTTGCAGGAAGTGGAGTTTCTTGTTAATATTTCTTGCACTGAGCAGTACTGCCTTCAGACAGTCCTTTATAGGTTCAATTAAGATGGTAGGTTTATCAGTTTGGTAACTGCCAGAAAAAACACTATGGGGTGGAAAATTTCTTTGTCAGTATCAAAAAGCCTAGAGGGGATAAGTGCAGACCATCCCTGGCAAAGCAGCATGGTTTGTCAACCATGTCCTCCCAGGCTGTCAAATATTGTACCCCCCTAGACTGACACCAGAAGCTAAGTCAATTGTTAAAATCAATCATTTTCTGTTGGTAATGTGGCATCATCTTTGGAGAAGGTAGTATGCTGCTCAGTGCTGGGCTCATACCTGTCTGAGACACATAATCAGTGAGTCTCAATTCATATCATCAAGGGAGATACATCTCAGGTCATTAACACCCACATGGACTATGACAGAGTCATACTGGCACCTGTGAGTGCCTGTGTGACTTGAGAGATCATAATCCCAGAAAGGCAGCTAACCATGACTCTCTTCTTACTCAGTCTGGTGAAGGGGACATCAGTGTGCATCACTGTAGAATTGTCAATGACCAGGAAATTTGGCCGTGTGCTGGTTTGCCTTAAGGGCTTAACAGTGGAGGCATCAGATACAGTGTTACTATGTGCAGTTGGAGGTGGTGTTTTAATGTAGTGTTTGCATGATGGCTGAGGACCCTTCCTTTGATTATGCTGTTCAGGAGGTCTTAGTGCTTTAAGAAGGTTACCTGTAAGTGCCTCAGCATAAGTAGTTCTATGTGTAGGGTCTTTACCCTGTGCAGCAGGCATGGTGGAAGTGTCACTAACACCCTCTATATGATTAGTTTTGGTTGTATGAGAGAGTTTTGCCTCCAGAGTTAAAGTGCATTTACACCTCTTGCATACATTATCTGTTTTAATAATAATAAGTGGGTTAATAGTGTACATGAGGGAATTGCTACAATGCCTCAGAATACCCATTTCAATGAGACTGGCCACAGAGAGAGTCAGGAAGTGCATATCCATGTCCACTGATCTATTAGGGAAGAGTGAGGAAAACTGAAATATTGAACAAGTCAATAAGATAAGCAACGTAATGAGCAACACTCAGATATGAGCAAACTAGATGCTCTAGTAGTTAAAACAATCTATCTAGACAGTAATACCACGAGAATACAGACCACAAACCAGAACAAAGACACTTAGAATAACAAGCACAATAAGCCTTCACCAGCAATTGCCAGCTCAGAAGAGTGAAGACTACCCTCTCTTCCCACGAGAGTGTAGATCACAAACATTCCTAATGTAAAATAACCGGTTTGGAACCTAAGTGCTTAAACCTGCACAAAGACACTTAGAATAACAGGCACAACAAGCCTTCACCAGCAATTCCCATCTCAGATGGGTGAAGGCTACCCTCTCCTCCCACAAGAGTGCAGACCACAAACCTTCTTAATGTAAAATACCTAGTTTGGAGCCCAAGTGCTTAAACCAGAGCTAAGACACTTTTAAAATAACAGACATGATAAGTTTCCAACCAGCAATTCCCATCTCTGAAGGATGTAGGCTTTCCTGTCCTTCCATAAGAGTGTAGATCGCAAACCTTCCTAATGTAAAATGTACTGGTTTGGAGCCCAAGTGCTTAAATCAGGACAAAGACACTTAGAATAACAGGCAAAATAAGCCTTCCCCAGCAATTCTAAGCTCAGAAGGGTGGAGGCTACCCTCAACTCCCACAAGAGTGTAGACCACAAACCTTCCTTATGTAAAATAACTGGTTTGGACCCCTAGTGCTTAAACCAGAACTAAGACATTTTTAGAATAGCAGTCACAATAAGCTTTCAACCAAAAACTTTCAGCTTACAAGGGTGTAGGCTCTCCCCTCCTGCCACAACAGTATAGACCACAAACTTTCTTAATGTAAAATAACTGGTTCGTAGTCCAAGTGCTTTAATCAGAAAAATTTGCAAATAAATAAATAACTCCCAAATGCTAAAGGTGGTCTGTCACAAAAACAGTCAATATTAGCAGAAAAAAGATAGAAAATCCACCCAAGGATGGCCAATCAACGAAATCCACAAGTGTTCCAATTAAAATGTAGTCCTTTAATACGAATAAAACTTCGACTTGAAAATAAAATGAAAAATAAAAAAGCTCAAAACTGTCCCTTGAAGATATCCGATAAGCGCTTTCGACTGTTGTCTTCCTCAGATCGTATAAGACACTAGGGACTTCCATTTCCTTTTATATATGAAATTCTATACTGTTTGACCAATCACCATTGATGAATACTTGGCAACATCCAATCCTGTCTTGTTATCTCAAGATTAATCAACTCTATGCTTCTGTTTCCCACCTTTATTGAGTATGTAAATTAGATGTTCCAGTCCTTCATTTTGATTGGATGTATATTGTGTTATTGATGGTAATGTGAGAAAAGTGAGTATTACTCTTCCATTTTCCTTTAATTCTCAAGACCAATAACAGGTGGCACTGTTCTAAATGATATAGTATCCATAAGTAAATAGCAGCATTCATAAACACTCCAAATATTAAATCTTCGAAGAAATTTGTGAATATAACTTTCTATTCATTACAATGCTATGCAGGTATGATGGATCTTTACCTGCATAATCAAAATAATGCCACTTAAAATTATGGAATTACAATAAGTATCCTTCAACTGAATTATATCACATTTCGAAAAATACAACCAATGACTGCTTCAGATGTTATCTCTAAAATACCAAGGTCTTGCCAAAAACAGGAAAGCGTGTGGATAGAACAGCAATGCTAACTGTTCACTTTCCAATCTCTTTCAAGCAAATGAGGGAAATTACTTCCCTTTTTTCATAAATATTTTAGTTCTTTCAACAACAGCAAAGACTTTGATTTTGTCACTGAAAGTGACTTCAACATGTATTAAACCATTGGTAGCATGATCTTATTTTTCATTTAATCATTAATGTAAGAGTTCATTCCTTTTAACAATAAAAAATATATAAAATGTGAGGAAAATGATGTTGTTCGATAAGCAAGCAGTATAATATCCTTTAACAATGGCTAGAATAAATTTGGCCTTAATCAGGTAAAATTCACTTGTTGTTACTATCATCAGACAAAATTCAAATTACAGGTTTGTCATATAGATAGCGCAATAGTTTAGTTGTTATATACTTCTTCTGTTCTTAAATATAAAAATAACTATCATCATTATATTCTCTTCATTCCTTAATATAAGGATGTATTCCTTTTATTAATAAAGATACGAAGAAGATGGTGCTGGCCAATAAGCGGGCAATGAAATGTCCTTTGACAAAAGCTGAAAAATGACTTTTGTCTCAGTCAGATAATGCTCACATAGTATTGTCTTTGTCAGTTGACTTTAAAGTCGTAAATTTATAGATGGCACAGGGGATTAACTACACTTTACATCTTCTGTTCTTTAAAACAGGTTTAAGGGGGACTATGCTATTTAAACCAGGGGGTTGATCTGCCCTCAGGTTAATAATCCATTTTGTTTCTTTCAGCTCTGTCAAAGTCTCAATGTCCCCTTTGCGTGGACCAGAGAAAGCTCTATCAATGACTTTAAATAGAAACTTGTGATTTTTATTAGTAACAACATGTTGTGCCAACGCATTATGTATTTCCTTGTTCTTAATATCCAATTGATGTCATTGTACCCTTCTTTTGAAGCATTGGTTAGTTTTTCCTATATAGAATGATTACAAACCTCACAGGTAGCTAAATATACAACATCTGAGGTTTTACATGTTGCTTTGATGTTAAAAATATAGTCTTTCCCTGTAACCGGATGTGTAAAGTGGTTGCTGTCATCTATCACACAACAGATATTACAATTCCCACATTTTATTGTTCCTTTCCATCCTATTATTGTATTTGGTGTCTGGATGTTAGTACATAATAATCTTTTCATATTTTTCTTGTTTTTGAAACAGAATCTAGGTCTCTCTCCAACTATAGCTTTTAGATGTGGATCTTGTGTTAGCACTGGCCAAAATTGATTAATTATCTTAGTAATCTGAGCATTATCTGAACTATATGTTAGAGATAGTCTCACAAAGGTATCATTTGATTCAACATAATTTTGTCTTATGTTCCCATTGGATTGTAGGTCTTTCTCCTTATAGCCACGGGCCTTCAAGTTGTTACGCAAGAAGTTTATTTCTTTAATTCTATTTTCTTCTCGATTCCAACATTTGTGAATCCTATTTGTTTCATTCTTCATGATGTTCTTGGTTACATGTCTCGGATGCATGCTGCTTCTATGTAAGTAATGATTTCTCCAAGTATTCTTTCTGTATAAATCAAAATTCAGGAAACCTTGAGCACTCAAACTGATACTAACATCTAGAAAATTGATGTTAGATCTAGAATATTCAGAAGTGAATGTAAGATACAAAGTAGTTTGATCCAAGTATGTATGAAATCTTGTAAATTGTTCTCCATCTCCTTCCCATAGGATAAACAAATCGTCTACAAATCGACTGTAGAATAAGATGTGTTTTTTCCACGGATTATTCCTACTAAGGACAAAGTGTTGTTCCCAACCTACTAGAACTAAATTGGAATAACTATTTGCACAGGGGGTGCCCATCGCAACCCCCCATTTTTGTAAATAACAGCTATTACCATAAGTAAAGTAGTTGTTCTCCAATATTAGTTCCAGCATATCACAAATAGTTCTGGTTTCACTGGCTGAGATCTTACTGATAAGTACTTGTCTCACTGTCTCAATACCAATGTCATTTGGAATACTAGTAAAAAGACTGTTTATATCTAGAGTTGTCAGTAATAAATCTTCTTTATCAACTACATCATTCATAGCACCATTCACTTTTTCCAGAAAATCATCAGTATCCCTTAGCACAGAAGTGAAGGAGCTTAAGATCTGTGTCAATTCCTTCTCTACATATAGGGATAAGTTTTCAGTAGCCCATTCCCATCCTGAGATAATTGGACGTAGGGGAGGGTCTGTTAAATTCTTATGTATCTTTGGCAGACCATTGATGATTGGAATAGTTGGTTTGGGAATAACTAAAAACGCATATAAGTTCATTTCTATCTTGTAAATATGAATTGATCCTGTTAATTGCTTTAGTTATTTCAAAATGAGAAACTTCAGCATAGCTTTTGGAATCCTGTAACATCGTCAGCATTTTGTTCACATACCATGACATATCCAGCATTACTATTGCACCTCCTTTATCAGCTGGTCTAAGTGAGATCAAATGGTTATTTTGTAAACTTGAGATAGCTGTTTTTTCCTCAGAAGTGATATTGCAATAATGTCTAGTATCTGGATCTAATCTCAATTTCTCAACTTCATTAGTGCAAAGTCTTACAAATAGATCTACTGCTGGATGTCCAACTGGAACAAAAGTGCTTGGTTTCCTCAGTATAGTCCTATCTGTTGTTTGATTCATATTAAAGGACTACATTTTAATTGGAACACTTGTGGATTTCATTGATTGGCCATCCTTGGGTGGATTTTCTGTCTTTTTTCTGCTAATATTGACTGTTTTTGTGACAGACCACCTTTAGCGTTTGGGAGTTATTTATTTATTTGCAAGTTGTTTTTTTCTCCCAACGCTTATGGCTAACGATAACATGACTAGAACAAGGTCTAGCCTTGCCAGTTTGGATTTTTTACATGGATCTATCCCTGAAGAGACTGGTAATTTTGTGAAACCACTATTGAATCTTCATTTTGATAATAATAAATCCATTATATTGGATGAAGCTGGTGAAGAATGCAATAACGCTGGTTTTGATACCATCTTTCAAGAAGTCGAATCTGTGGCATTTAAACTAAAAAGATTAATGTGGCAGAGATACCACTTGGAAGCATGCATACACTATCAAGTCATCCCAAGGGGAATGCGAGTCAAATGCATGCCCAGCTATGGCAATCAACATCCAGGACTGTTGGCAAGCTGGCAAGCAATAAATATGGAAACCAGCTTTAAATATATAAGATTACTATTGGATTATTTTAAACCAGAGGAAGAGAGGATTGCTCAGATAATAAAGGATAAACAAAGTAAATTAGAGTTAATGACATTATTCAATCAACAAATTAAGAAGTTAGAGACATTAGAATTTAATCTTAATATATATGAATCTAAGATTAAAGAACAGAAAATAAAAAAAACTAAACAGAGATGTTAATGATTTTAAACAAGGAAGAATCTTTGAATGCCCCAAAGAAGGTACATCGAATGAACAGAGACCACAGTTGTTAACCAACAAGAGAAAAAAAATTGCCTATGGACAGTAGTTCTAGCTCTAATACCATGCCAGATGAAGAACAATGAAACACATTATTACCACAGGATAATCAAGAAGCTGCAATAAATAATGATAATAATAGTGATATTTCAGGGGTATCAGCTACAGGAACCATACCTAATAGAAATGGTTCACATCTACCACCTAATACCACCTTACCAATTTTTTTGAAACAACATCAGTTCAGAGGACAACGACTACCAAGTCAAGACCAAAAAAGGAAGAAACCATTCACGGAGAGGAATCATTGGTAGTTAACCTTTCCAAACATGATATTACACCATCAGAACTCTCAGTTTTACAAAAAGGTTGAACATTCATCCCTTCATTTAGATCATCTTTAGATGAATTTGTTCTGGATATGAAATATTTTGGACGAAATGTCACCCTAAAGCATATTTTTGGAAATCAAACAACAGATAGGACTATACTGTGGAAACCGAGCACTTTTGTTCCAGTTGGACATCCAGCAGTAGATCTATTTGTAAGACTTTGCACTAATGAAGTTGAGAAATTGAGATTAGATCCAGATACTAGACATTATTACAATGTCACTTCTGAGGAAAATTCAGCTATTTCAAGTTTACAACATAACCATTTGATCTCACTTAGACCAGCTGATAAAGGAGGTACAATAGTAATGCTGGATATGTCATGGTATGTGAACAAAATGCTGACGATGTTACAGGATTCCAAAACCTATACTGAAGTTTCTCATTTTGAAATAACTAAAGCAATTAACAGGATCAGTTCATATTTACAAGATATGGTATTACATAGACAAATAGAAATGGACTTATATGAGTTTTTAGTTATTCCCAAACCAACTATTCCAATCATCAAAGGTCTGCCAAAAATACATAAGAATTTAACAGACCCTCCCCTACATCCAATTATCTCAGGACAGGGATGGGCTACTGAAAACCAATACCTATATGTAGAGAAGGAATTGAAACAGATCTGAAGCTCCTTCACTTCTGTGCTAAGGGATACTGATGATTTTCTGGAAAAATTGAATGGTGCTTTGAATGATGTAGTTGATAAAGAAGATCTATTACTAACAACTCTAGATATAAGCAGTCTTTTTACTAGTATTCCAAATGACATTGGTATTGAGACAGTGAGACAAGTACTTATCAGTAAAATCTCAGCCAGTGAAACCAGAACTATTTGTGATATGCTGGAACTAATATTGGAGAACAACTACTTTACTTATGGTAATAGCTGTTATTTACAAAAATGGGGGGTTGCGATGGGCACCCCCTGTGCAAATAGTTATTCCAATTTAGTTCTAGTAGGTTGGGAATAACACTTTGTCCTTAGTAGGAATAATCCATGGAAAAAACACATCTTATTCTACGGTCGATTTGTACACAATTTGTTTATCCTATGGAAAGGAGATGGAGAACAATTTATAACATTTCATACATACTTGGATCAAACTACTTCGTATCTTACATTCACTTCTGAATATTCTAGATTTAACATCAATTTTCTAGATGTTAGTATGAGTTTGTGTGATCAAGGTTTCCTAAATTTTGATTTATACAGAAAGAATACTTGGAGAAATCATTACTTACATAGAAACAGCATGCATCCGAGACATGTAACCAAGAACATCATGAAGAATGAAACAAATAGGATTCACAAATGTTGCAATCGAGAAGAAAATAGAATTAAAGAAATAAACTTCTTGCGTAACAACTTGAAGGCCCATGGCTATAAGGAGAAAGACCTATAATCCAAAGGGAACATAAGACAAAATTATGTTGAATCAAATGATACCTTTGTGAGACTATCTCTAACATATAGTAAAGATAATGCTCAGATTACTAAGATAATTAATCAATTTTGGCCAGTGCTTACACAAGATCCACATCTAAAAGTCATAGTTGGAGAGAGACCTAGATTCTGTTTCAAAAACAAGAAAAATATGAAAAGATTATTATGTACTAACATCCAGACACCAAATACAATAATAGGATGGAAAGGAACAATAAAATGTGGGAATTGTAATATCTGTTGTGTGATAGATGACAGCAACCACTTTACACATCCGGTTACAGGGAAAGACTATATTTTTAACATCAAAGCAACATGTAAAACCTCTGATGTTGTATATTTAGCTACCTGTGAGGTTTGCACATCATTCTATATAGGAAAAGCTAACCAATGCTTCAAAAGAAGGGTACAGAGACATCAACTGGATATTAAGAACAAGGAAATACATAATGCATTGGCACAACATGTTGTTACTAATAAAAATCCCAAGTTTCTATTTAAAGTCATTGACAGAGCTTTCTCTGGTTCACGCAAAGGGGACATTGAGACTTTGACAGAGCTGAAAGAAACAAAATGGATTATTAACCTGAGGGCAGATCACCCCCTGGTTTAAATAGCATAGTCCCCCTTAAACCTGTTTTAAAGAACAGAAGATGTAAAGTGTAGTTAATCCACTGTGCCATCTATAAATTTACGACTTTAAAGTCAACTGACAAAGACAATACTATGTGAGCATTATCTGACTGAGACAAAAGTCATTTTTCAGCTTTTGTCAAAGGACATTTCATTGCCCGCTTATTGGCCAGCACCATCTTCTTCATATCTTTATTAATAAAAGGAATACATCCTTATATTAAGGAATGAAGAGAATATAATGATGATAGTTATTTTTATATTTAAGAACAGAAGTATATAGCAATGAAGCTATTGCGCCATCTATATGACAAACCTGTAATTTGAATTTTGTCTGATGATAGTAACAACAAGTGAATTTTACCTGATTAAGGCCAAATTTATTCTAGCCATTGTTAAAGGATATTATACTGCTTGCTTATCAAACAACATAATTTTCCTCACATTTTATATATTTTTTATTGGTAAAAGGAATGAACTCTTACATTAATGATTAAATGAAAAACAAGATCATGCTACCAATGGTTTAATACATGTTGAAGTCACTTTCAGTGACAAAATCAAAGTCTTTGCTGTTGTTGAAAGAACTAAAATATTTATGAAAAAAGGAAGTACTTTCCCTCATTTGCTTGAAAGATATTGGAAAGTGAACAGTTAGCGTTGCTGTTCTATACACACGCTTTCCTGTTTTTGGCAAGACCTTGGTATTTTAGAGATAACATCTGAAGCAGGCATTGGTTGTATTTTTCGAAATGTGATATAATTCAGTTGAAGGATACTGATTGTAATTCCATAATTTTAAGTGGCGTTATTTTGATTATGCAGGTAAAGATCCATCATACCTGCATAGCATTGTAATGAATAGAAAGTTATATTCACAAATTTCTTCGAAGATTTAATATTTGGAGTGTTTATGAATGCTTCTATTTACTTATGGATACTACATCATTTAGAACAGCGCCACCTGTTATTGGTCTTGAGAATTAAAGAAAAATGGAAGAGTAATACTCACTTTTCTCACATTACCATCAATAACACAATATGCATTCAATCAAAATGAAGGACTGGAACATCTAATTTACATACTCAATAAAGGCGGGAAACAGAAGTATAGAGTTGATTACGTGCAAATTAATCTTGAGATAAGATAGGATTGGATGTTGCCTTTGCTTGAAAGAGATTGGAAAGTGAACAGTTAGCGTTGCTGTTCTATCCACATGCTTTTCTGTTTTTGGCAAGACTTTGGTATTTTAGAGATAACATCTGAAGCAGGCATTGGTTGTATTTTTCGAAATGTGATATAATTTAGTTGAAGGATACTTATTGTAATTCCATATTTTAAGTGGCATTATTTTGATTATGCAGGTAAAGATCCATCATACCTGCATAGCTTTGTAATGAATAGAAAGTTATATTCACAAATTTCTTTGAAGATTTAATATTTGGAGTGTTTATGAATGCTTCTATTTACTTCGGATACTACATCATTTAAAACAGCGCCACCTGTTATTGGTCTTGAGAATTAAAGGAAAATGGAAGAGTAATACTCACTTTGCTCACATTATCATCAATAACACAATATACATCCAATCAAAATGAAGGACTGGAACATCTAATTTACATACTCAATAAAGGCAGGAAACAGAAGCATAGAGTTGATTAATCTTGAGATAACAAAACATGATTGGATGTTGCCAAGTATTCATCAATGGTGATTGGTCAAACAGTATAAAATTTCATATATAAAAGGAAATGGAAGTCCCTAGTGTCTTATACGATCTGAGGAAGACAACAGTCGAAAGCGCTTATCGGATATCTTCTAGGGACAGTTTTGAGCTTTTTTAATTTTCATTTTATTTTCAAGTCAAAGTTTTATTCGTATTAAAGGACTACATTTTAATTGGAACACTTGTGGATTTCGTTGATTGGCCATCCTTGGTGGATTTTCTGTCTTTTTACTGCTAATATTAATCAGAACAACGACACTTAGAATAACAGCAACAATAAGCCTTCACCAACAATTCCCAGCTCAGAAGGGCAGAAGCTACCCTCTTCTCCCACAGGAGTGTAGACACCAAACCTTAATGTAAAATAACTGGTCTGAAGCCCAAGCACTTAAACCAGAACTAAGTCTATTTTCAAATAGCAGGCACAATAAGCCTTGAACCAACAATTTCCAACTTAGAAGGGTATAAGCAACCTCTCCTGCCACAAGAGTCTAGACCACAAACCTTCCTTATGTAAGATAACTAATTTGCAGCCCAAGTCTTTAAATCAAAAGTAAGCCCAAGTGTTTAAATCAAAACTAAGAGGCTTAGAATATCAGTTATAATTTGGTCACACTACTAACAAACAGTAATAAATGCAGCAGATAAAATGCAACTGAATTTTTAAAATCATGCAGCAAAAGCAAAATAAGTAATAAAGTAGTAAGAAGCACATATACAGTAAAAGCAGCTGAATAAAGTACTTTTAAGTAAGTGGGAAGGGAGGAAATAAAGCTTAATTCAAGTTTAAGAGACTAAGATGTGGCCCTTCCCAGCTGATCTCTCAGTAGAATGAGTCGATGAGATGGGACTGGGAGAAATGTCCAAAATCAGATTTATAGTAGGGGCGGGCAACTCAAAAGGCACCAGTTTTAAGAGTACAATAGCAGTGGGGCAGATGGGTGGGAAAACTCAAATGCAGAGAGAGATCACAATAATCAGGCAGAGAACAGCAAGTCAGACAAGCACTACAGCTAAGATACCTCCAAATATTTCTAGTTAAATGAGGAATGCTATTCCTCACCCCCTCCCACTATTTAGCTGGATGCTGTTCAATGTCTGTAAAGGAATTAATTTCTTTTTTTTAATTTTATTTGGTTTTAAAGTGATAAGTAAGCAAATCAGTTATAAAACAAATAACTTTTGTCCACAGCTGATCAATACATCAAAGTTATACATCAACAACAATTAATATTTTTCAAACAAATCTTTAGGATTAAGCCAATATGTATACGAATCTGTAATACTAGAATTTCTCATCTTTATAGTATGCAGTTCACTACTGTAAACAATTTCTGCCATACTAATAATTTCAACATTAGAGGGAGTAATTTATTTTTCCAATTTTTAGTAACTACATTTCTGGCTATGGCAGGAATAGAGCAAAGAAAAGGCACCTGGGCTTTTGGAATTATCTCAAGAATAAAAGCATTAAATAAAACTAAAGATTTAGAAATATTACATCTATCTGACCATAAAGCTTAAATAAAGTTACTAATTTCTTTCCAAAAAGGGGAGATGACTTCACATTCATATACCATATATGTCCAATCAGCTATTATTTCAGAATGACATCTCCAGCATTTAATTCTATTTGATTTATACATAGCTGTGATTTTGTTAGGAGTGACAAAAGCACTGTGTAAATATTTCCAAGGGAAAAATTGCCATTATAATGAAGATGTAGTTTTATATGTAGATTTTAACATTCATTTCATTTATTCTTCAGAGAAGTCTTCGTTATTCATTTTGACGAGTTCAAATAGGAATTGTCTAAATGTGTGAAATCTAACTAAAGAATTTTATACATTTGTGAAAAATATGATTTATTTTTCATTGCATTATTATTGATATTGATTAAGAATTCCAGTAATTTGGGGAATGATTTCTTATCTAGGTTAACTATCTTATTTACCTTTGTGTTCATAAAGCCTCAAAATATTTGTAAAAATTAACCAATTCTCAGAATCTTGATTATATTTGGACCTTAAATGTTCAAGAGTAGATATATCAGTATCATTTTAAGAATTGATGCCAATAAATTAAAATACCTTGTTGTTTTAATGCTACCATTTTGTTGACATTATGAGTTTTTAAGCAGTCATTGGTATATGCAATTGGAAACATAGAAGACATTAAGTCTTTAATACAATGGTTAGAATATGTAAACTTTTTGAAAGAGGAAATGATGTTATTTAAATTATGACTGGTTGTAAGATATTTATTATTTATTAATAATATTTCTTGATATATTTGTTTCCATTTTGAATCGTAAGATGAATTTATCTACAACGGTATAACTTTTACAATTGTTGAAGTAGCATACAATTGAACATCAGGGAATCCTATTCTACCATTATCCCAAACTTTTCTGTGACAACCAAAAGAAACTCTTGGTTTACTACGATGCCAAAAAATTTATGAAGAATATTATTTATCTTCTTCATCATTTTTTTGGTGGAGATAGTACTAAAGACTGTAAGATAAACAATATTTTAGGGAGAATTACTACCTTGATAAGCATCAATCGTTCTTCCATGGTAAAGAATTTGTTCCAAGTAGTGACTAAACTTAAAACTTTATCAATAATCTGTTGAAAGTTTGTATAATTTATTTACCATTAGACATAAAGGTTATACCAAGGTATTTCATTTTATTGCTACTCCAATTTTTCATTTTTGTATTGATTAATAATGTACTTGTTTTATTATGATTATATCTTAAGTTTGAGATTTCTTCAAACTGACTCATAGAACTAACTATATGTTCTAATGAATTTTCTGTATTTCCTATTAGAAAATATGATCAGCAAAGAGTTTAATATTTAGTTCAAAATTGTCATATTTCAATACCATTAATGTTCTAACTGGATCTAATAATATTAGCAAAGGGTTCTATAGCTAATGCAAAAAGTAAAGGAGATAATGGACTGTCTTGTTTTGTGCCTTTTTGTAATTTAAAGGATTTGGAAAGAAAATAAGCTCTTTTGACATAAGCACAAGAGTTATTGTATAACTTAGAAATTAATGCAGTTAGTTCAGGAGAGAAATTATACACTTTAAGTGGTTTAAACAAGTACAACAATTAACTGAGTCAAAAAAGCCTTATTTAAATCATGACTAATGGTAGAGCGTTTTATTTTTATTTGAATAGTCTATTAATGTGTGTATTCTTATTATATTATCCTGTACTTGTCTATTTAAAATAAACTCAGTTTGATCATTGTTAATTAATTTAGGTATAAGTAGATTAACTCTGTTACCTAAAATGGACATGAACATCTTATAGTCGACATTAAAAAGTGCAATGGGTCTGTATGATGAACACTTTGTAGGATCCTTATCTTGTTTCAAAGGGAATATTTCCATGATGGGGGGACTTCAGCAATTCTTTTATTTCTCCATAGACCTTATCAAATACTTTAACTGCTTCATCCAGTAGTATTTTATGTCGTTCTGGTATAAGACCATCTAAGTCCAGCACCTTATTATTTTTTTAACTTTTTTATTTGATTTTTTTATTTCTGTTAAAGTGAATGGTCGGTTAGTTTTTAATTTGTTCACTTGTTAATTTACTATTTATGTATTACTTAGAAAAGATTTAAGTTCCCATACATGTCAAGCAGAGCACCTCACTGGCCCTCTTCAAGAGAAATCTTGATGAGTGGATGGGAAGTAGAAAGTTCACCCCGGGGATCACTCCAGTGTCTCTACTTGATAGAGTCACTGGGAATTAATGTCAGGCAGCATGATGCCAGGGCACTTCTATGGGCAAGGCTTGTAAAGGCTCCAGGGCCGTTAGCCTAGTACACACCTCTGAACCTATGAACCTCTGAAGTATATCATCATTATCTAGGTTATTTTTATTATAATTTATATTTTTATAAAATATTTTAAAGCCCTCAAGAATACATTTAATACATGTTCTACTTTCATTTTTATTATTTATATGTGTTACAGTTTCTTTGATATGATTTATTCATTTTCTTTGATCTAAGAGCAAGTTTATGCAAGCTTAAAGTGTTTACTGAATATACCTGAAGTTTAAGTTTTCCAAGTTTATTGAAACTTTATAATTTAAGATTTCAACATATTTTGTATTTAAGTTTTTAAGTTCAAACTGACTGATAATGTCATTTGGTTTTAGATTTAGCTTTAGAGTGTCTGTTTTGGCCTGTAGCACATTCAATTCTTTGTCCCATTCTTTTGTTTTACTAATATACCAGCTTGTAATGCTTCCATTTAAGTAAGCCTTTAGTGAATCCCACAGGACAATGTCAGTTACTTCACCATTCATGTTTATTTCTAGGAAATGTTTGATTTCTTCAACATCACAATGCTTGAATCATTTTATTTTAATAATGTACTCTGGTAATCTCCTGTGATATATTTGATTGTCAGTCTATAAAATAATATTAAAGATTATAGCATTATGGTTTGATAATGGACATGAAACTATTGAAACTTCTGATATGTGATAGATTCAGACAAAAATATTATCAGTATTTGTGTTCCATATCTATATGAATAATGAGTAAATTGAAGTGAGTTTGGTTTCCTTAGCTCATTTAAATTCGTTACATTTACAAAATTCATTAAGTGTTTGGCTGAAGATGAAATTCTCAGCCTTCTATCTGCAGTGAAATCTTTATCTGATAAATATAATTAAAATCACCAGCCATTATGACTTCATCTTTCATGTAATAAGCTATAGTGTCTAAGTAATTGTTTGCATTTTCAGCTCCAACCCCTGGAATCGAATAATAATTCATCTATGTATGTAGTTTTCTGTTCCACTCAGTTATAACAATGCTTAACATACCATTGTCAGCATAGGTATCATTTACTTCAGGCAGTGCTGTTGGGTTCTTCAATAAAATGAGAGTGTCTCTTCTTTTAGCTCAAAAGCCAAAACCTGCTAAAACCAAATAATTATTTAATGAAAGTAAGCTGATTACAGCCTCCTGAGGGATAGTATGAAAGCTCTACAGCCCCCTCCCCCTCTCTAGGAACTGGCGCCAGTATCCAAAACTATACCAAATTACTATACGAACATTTATATAGATGCATGGAATCAGGAATACCTCACAGGGCTAAATCATCCTCTGTAAGGAAGAGTAAACCTGTCTGGTGGACATCTGCAATAAATAAAATCTATAACAAAAGAAAAAAATTGCTGTCCAGGACCAAGAAGGAGCAGGTGCCCAGTTGGAAGCAATCTCTCCTTAGCCTAAACAAGCAAATAAGAGCACTAGTGAAATCCTCCAAAGCAAACTTCGAGTTCAAATTGGCCACATCTACTAGAGACAATCATAAGGCCTTCTTCACATATGTCCATAATCTCAAAGGTACCATCCAGATCTGTTCATAACGGGTGGACAAAGACACCACATATACAAATGCCGTAGATATAGAAAACTTGTTGGCTGACAGATTCAGTGAAAATTTCACCCCTCGGCCCCCCTCAGTAAATCAGGACATTTCCACTACCTGCCCCCTTCCCCTTATAAACTAGTAGACGGTAATCACCAAACCAAACAAGAAACACTCCAAAAAGGAAATTCAGGCACAACGTCCAGATCCAAACAAAGCAATTTAATGAAGTGCTTTTCATCCAAACTTTCACTGAACTTCATCGGATAAAAGAACTATACTTTCCATCACATTTAAATATCTCTCATGAGACGTCACATGACATTCATCTTAAAACATTTAAAGTGCAATACTCAAAATAACCAACGTAATAAGAACAATATAAAAGAACACAATATAACCAAAAATATCATATTATAATAACATATAGACAGCAGTCTAGCAAAATTCTAAAACTCCCTATCATAATTGATACATCTTTCTATAAAATGTATTCTTACAATCCCCTTAATATATATATTACTGAAATATATTAACCAGGGCTTAAATAAAGGCTTCTCTATATCAATGTGCTCTATCTTATCAAGTTCCTCAATTTTAATAAACACATTATTGAGCACATATCATTAAGCCCCGGATAAGTATAAGCATTTAAATGGGTCCGCCGCACTAATTCTAATCTTTCCAATACCAATGGATTAGGCCCACCCCTATGATTTTGTAATTCCTGGGTCTATCACTCGAAACTTAAAATTGTGTTCTGGGTACATAACAATATGTTTAGCCAAAGCATTATCCAACTTTTGTTTACTAATACAGTAACGATATTCATATACCCTGTCCCTTAATCTATGCTCAGTTTTGCCGATATAGAAAGATGGGCATAACTGGCACTTGGCTACATATACAACCATCCTAGAATTAGTTATATTTCATTCTGCTAGTTATCTTATAGTATTTAATAAGTATATTACGGCCCAATTCCATATGTCTACAGTAAGGACAATTACCACACTTTGCCATACCAGGATTCTTTACAAGGAGTCTATTATTTCCTTCAAGGAGGCTTTTTAAATGTGTGCCTTTCCGTAATATAAACTCAGGAACTACACCTAGTTTTGTTAACTCTGTATCCTCAGTAAGGATGTTCCAATTTTTATAAACAATATCCCTAATATACTTAAAATCTATAGTGTATGTCATAACAAAACCCAAACTATATTTTTGAGTGTGATCACTTATAAACACTGATGGATTATTATCCAATATTTGTGTATTTAAATGAACATCAGTAATTGTAGATCCCATAAGTATTGGGGTATAAAAAACATTTTACCTTTTCACTTTTACCTCATTTATTAGTTCATCTAGCAAGGGTACTGGGTAAGCTCATTTCAAAAACATTTCTTTAAGGTGAGCACATTCATTGTTGAAATCATAATCTGTGGACACCATTTGTGCACCTCGGACTATTTGCCCTTTACTGATCTATTTTGATGATTGGAATGGGCACTAGTATAATGTAGGAAGGTGTTGGAATAAGTCGCCTTCCTAAATATTTTAGCTTTCATTCTGCTTTCATGTGTGTTTTTATAGAGCTGCACGTCCAAATAGGAAATTTCCTCTTCGTGAAAAGTATGTGTAAATTGTAAAACACTAGTTGTAGAATTAAAATATTGAACTAAATCTTTGGCCATGGCTTCATTACCTTCGATTAACTTAGTCCATCTCGGATTAGATTAATGTTATGAGGGGACAATTTTATAGGTCAGCAAGACTACATAATAGAGATAGTGACATGTATACCCATTTTGATGAACTGTCAAATGAATATAGACAGAGAGGTTATTCACAATCTGATATTGTATTGGTACAGAATGATGTCATCTCCCATAGGTTAGACAGAGCTAGACCCTACTATTCTACATATAATGCTGATGTGAGTGAGAAAGGCTTAGTATGTGATCAGCTTAGAATGTCTGTTACCTACTCGACAAATGTCAACCCTATATGTGATATTATCAGGAAACACTGGAAGGTTCTTACATCAGACCCTAAATATAGGCAGGTCCTTGATAGACAGCCTCATTTTGCTTTTAGGAATAATGCTTCCTTTAAGAAATGATTGTGTTATAAACCTCTTTCGGTTAGTGGTTTCCACAATAATGCTATGTGTGTTCCCTATGGGACTCAAGTATGTGGGGGTGTAATGTCTGTTGTTTTATTAGGACTGACAACACTTTTGTGCATCCTTTGAATAGATGTTTGTTTACATTGAAGGTCTCTGCTGACTGTGACAGCAGTAATCTTGTATACTTGGCAGTGTGTGAGTTGTGTGGTTCTCATTATGTAGGGATGAACATCAGACATTTGAGGGATCGCATAAGAGAACATATGAATGCCATTAACAGAAGAGATACAAGAAATGCTTTAACCAGGTATGTTTTGAGTGAAGGATCTGAACATACGTTTAGATTTCTGGTATTAGAAGTGGCTAGACTCTCGAATAGCGGTGGTGATATTAAGATGTATGTAGAATGTCAAGAGATAAAATAGATATTTATTCTTATTTATTGCATTTGTTAACCGGGAAAGTCCAGTGGGCCTAGAAAGAGCCCATTTTCAGTGGAGGCCCGGGGAGAAAAGCTCCACATGATTACATAAGAAGTATACATAAGAAATTGACATATAAAGAGAATGGTTTGAATGGTAACGTCCCCTTAAAGCCAGCCCTAAGATCTAGAGCTTTAAAATGTTAATTGATATCAATTAGTGCCTCTGAATGTCTATATTTAAGGGCTGTAATTCATTGTTGGTACTAGATCTGATGAAGCAACATCTTGTTGCGAAAGAACTCATCTTTTTGTGTTTGTTTTAATAAAGTGTTTTCGTCAGATACTGTTTTTCTTGTTTTTATAATTTTTTATACTTTGTTTATAATACAACATGTCTTTCCTGGGTGCTATTATAGTAGCACACTACTGGACCATTTTAAGAAACCAGAATGTAGCTTAACATCCCTCTTTAGTGTTATTTGTTGCATCTTGTATTATATTTAATAGTATATTACTCAACTATGCCAAGATATCAGTAAGTGTGACACCTAACATAAGTTTCATCATAGTAATAATTAACTTTTAATGAGATGAATAGTTTAACCTTTTAAACCCTAACTGAAAATAAGTGTCTTTACTTTCATATATAGATAAAGGAATCAAACTCTAAGTGGGGAATTTAATAAAGCCTACATGGACTTGTTTCATAGGATATGAAACAGAGAACAGGGGCTGTAAAAGTACAGTAAGAAGGACAGAAATAGCATAGCAGACACAGATATGTGCAAAACTATCCACTCTGTGTCCAAATCCCAATGGAAAATAATTTAAAATATTTTTTTTAATAATCAGGTTATGTTTGTGAAACATGCCACAGTGCTCAAATATGCTGTTAAGAAAAAAAAATTAAAAAGTGTAAAAATTAAAATTAGTAGTATGTGACATTAGTGCATTAGAGGACCCTGCGTGGAGTATGTACAATGGTAGACTGATGTAGTTGCTAAGGAGCCAGGGCCTTGAATTGTGTAGTTCCCAGGTTGTGCAAACAGATCTCTAGGCAAATGAGCTGGGGTTACCGAATAGCACAGATGGGTATCCATATCCACAGATCTCATCTGTGTAGGCAGAAAACTGTGTTGGTGTCCACAGAAGAGGTAGGTGACATCAAAAGGGGATGTGTCACATTCTTTTAAGCTCATTGGAGCACAGCAGCACCTGTTTGCATGGCATTCCGCTGTGCTCAGCAGGAGGGTGTGTACACTGGCTGCTAAGCTTTGTTTACCTTTGGGGTGCATGTTTCAGTGGTTTTGAGCATGTTTGCGTGGTGTGCCGCAGTGCTCAGCAGGGAGCATGTACAATGACTGCTGAGCATTATTTACCTTTGCAGTGTGTGTTTGCATGGTGCGCCACAGTGCTGAGTGAGGAAGGCCATTGAAAAACAAATTGGCTGAAAAACTCAATGATATCTTAATTACTGGTGACCCCTGTTCCACTTGAACTAGGGCCATTAACAGTCCTTAATTATGTACTTGGAAGGTGGAAGGCATCATAAATAGCCAGTCACAAAGGCTGCACCTACAACAGAGCACTATAAAGGCTGCAGAAACCCTACAATCTGATTTCACCCCCATACTCTGCTCCAGTGGAGTACAGACTTGGGACATTTAACTGAAGAAATGTTAGGGGTTGTTGCAGGTCTGCTACATATGTAGATGCTAGATGCTGAGGTCAATGCTGCTGCTGCTGCTAACCATAGGCCTAGACTGAGAAGGAGAAGAGTGTTCACACCCAAGGTAACCTTGCATGGGCTACATGAGCTGGAGATTATAGAGCACTACAGGGTGGACAGGGACATACTACAAGAACTCATTGAACATTTCCAACATCAACTCAGATCCACAGCCAACATAGAGGAACCCATCCCAGTGGAAACAAAGGCATGTGTAGCTCTTAGGACACTAGATATTGGTACATTCCAAACACCAACTGGGGACATGATGGGGGTCTCACAGGCATCATCATCTGGGTACTTCCCAGTTCCTGGATGCCATGCTACCACATGCCAGTGAGCACACGTATTTTCCCCTCATCCCTGAGGTGCAACACTTCTACCATGTGGCACGCTACCATGAGGTACTGGGTGCCATAGATTGCAATCATGTACACTTCAAGGCACCACCTGGTGAAGAGGGTAGAATCTACGTCAACTGTAAGGGGTACCACTCCATCAACTGCCAAGTCATGTGCAATACCCAGGGCATAATCATGAATGTGTGTGCTGGCAGCCCTGGCAGTTATCATGACTCCCATATCTGGCATGCATCACAGATGTTCCAGATGTTTGCTAGGGTGGATATCCCACACGGCCATTTACTGGGGGGATCCAGACTATGGACTGGAACCATGGATGTTGACACCAATTAGAAATGCACACACACTTACCAAAGAACACCATAATGAGGCACATGCACTAGGAACATCATAGGCCGTGTGTTTAGGCTGCTGAAGTCATGGTTCCTTTGCCTCAATGTATCTGGTGGAGCCCTGCAGTACTTTTCAGCCACATGTGCACACTTGTTCACAGTATGGGCCATGCTACATAATATGATACTGTGGAAACAGCTGCAGTAGGATCACAAAGGGAAGGAATACACAACCTCCCCACCAGTGCCTAGGTCACCAAAGCCACACCCACAGGGGGACTCTGAGGAGGAAAACCCTGAGGTTGTCCCTGTAGGCAGATGAAGGCATGCCCAGTATGCCCTGGCCTTGGCCAAGGAACAACATATAGCACATGCACTGATATCCTAGGGCCCTAGGGACTGACACCTTACTCTGATTCACATACATATTAGTAAAAATGATGCCAGCCAGCCCACACAACCTGTACTTAACCATGTATTGACTGTGTACTGAATGAATCAGAGTCGGCCCTGAACTACAGGTCTGACAACTGCTGCAGTCACAAGGTAAGTCACACACATATTCACCACTTGTAAGGGGTACTAAAATATGGTAGCATATGTATGGACCTACTGCATGTATGCAGGAGACTATAGTGGGCTACTGGGCTACTTGGGAAGATCTAACAGTCATTTGGGAAAACAGGTACTCTGTCCAATAGTATGTGCTCCATAATATGCACTAGGCCACATGGCTGAAAAGTCCACTGCAATATTCAAGGGGGGTGGCTAACAGTGGGGTATCGGAACAGTCACACAACTGTGTATGCTAGCAGAGCATGGGCTGGTTGGCCCCCACCCCAACTCATCAGCGTACCCATACAACTGCTGTAGCAGTATATCTGCAATGATATATCAGCAGACCAGCCAGTTCCAGGGATGTGACATAGAGCCTGTCCACACGTTTTATGTCTCACGTAACTCAGGGGTGACAATGTATGCCTCTATGCTGTTGATTGTGTGATGAATGACATATCCCTGTTTGGCAGCCTGTGTGTCTTGGTAGGCTTGGGACATTAGCATGGGTGATGGTGTTAATGGTTTGAGTCTGGCAGTAGCCACATCTTTTGCATTTGAGGTAGCCGTATGGTGGTATTCCCACAGACTGTCATAACCACTCAATCTCTTACTGCAAGAAAGCTGGACAAAGCCAGAGTGAATGGGGGACAAAGGGCCAAATCTACAGACAGACATTATACATGCTCTGTATAACCTAGAAGGTGGCTAGTATAACAGCAGGTTGCAACAGGTCAAATTAGCTGCATGATGTAAAGTCTATCACTTAACTGTCTCAGTAGTTACAACAATTCATTGACTGCATTTTAGAGTATATTACCAGAAAACCACAAATGTATGAGGAACAGAGCAGACACATGGGACAAAATACTGGACATTCTGCAAAAACGTGTCCAGGGAGAGGTATGCAGACTGTCACCCTGTGTGTGGTATTACATCATGTACCCTAGTCACATCATACCTCTCATCCTCTTAGAGCAAGAAATCTGACCAAAGCCATGAACAAAAGTGGGACAAAGGCCCTCAAATAGGGATAAGTTTTAAATATTGCTCTTACAAATGTAGAAAGTTGACAGAATAACAGGTCTCGCATTAGCATGAATCTCCTGATGTGTATGGAGTCTGAAACTCAAATGTCTGTCATTATTTCTTAACTTCAATCTTCAATGCTTTGCCACTAATTTGCCAGAAAACCACAATGTTATGTAAAACGGGCCAAAAATATTTGAGGCAACCATCTGGACATTCTGTGAAGCTCTGTATAGTTGAGAGGTATGAGTCACATATTAAGGTCAGCAGACAGCCGGGGAATGCCTTTGACAATATTAGAGAAGTGCCATACTGTGGTAACAGGTGCAGAAGCCAATGGCCTGCAGCACACATAATCCCAGACTGGAGTACAGGTAGCTCTGGCCTGGAGTCACCTTGTATGTACTGACTGTCACACCAGGCATGCTCCTACACTTAGAAAACTTGAGTCCTAGTCTGTTGCCTCTTCCACCCAAAGACCTGCTATGTGGAAATATGTCAGTACATACAGACATCTACGTATACATATCTGTCTCTCTGCCTCTCCCTATTCCCCTCATGCTTGATTAGTGCATCTATCAGTATGTAGTGTATGGCACACACACACACACACACACACACATATATATATATATATATATATATATATATTATATATATATATATATATATATATATATATATATATATATATATATATATCTACATAACACATTTGCATAATGTACACACACAACAACAGTTAAGGAAACATCCCTGTTATACACATTTATATAGATATGTGTGGAGATGTACGAATGTCCCCACATACCCCAGAATGCTGGGTTTATCTGCACTTACACATCACAACATTTGTCCGATCGAACCAGACCATGGCCGCAACAGCACATAATCCACTCATCTACAGACCCCTGTGCCTGCAGAATGTCACCCTGTAGACAGACACAGGTGAGCAGGTGGTGTAATGTGCAATGGTTACAATGCAGGCCTTGGATATGCCATATTGTCCCTGGCCACATGTCTGCCTATCAAACTGCAAACAGCCACATATGGCCATACTGGTAACTGTACATGCTTAGCAGGGATATTACCAGGTATCTCACTCCTAGAATACTTGATACAATAACAGTACCAAGCAGTATCACTCTGCTGGCCACACATGCTAACACAAGGCCACTTTGCGTACTACACAAGTACTGTGCCTGCATCCACATATACAACAGACATAACCTGCGGCACATGCGATAAGTATTGTGAGCTGCAGTGTGTAATAGTAGATAGGTAGGGATTCTAATCTCACATCATTCAGTGTGTGTGTGTGTGTGTGTGTGTGTGTGTGTGTGTGTGTGTGTGTGTGTGTGTGTATGTGTGTAACTCTATCCCGTTGCAGCACTACAGACATGCCCACATGGCCTATCTCTGTGTAGTGGTTATGCATTTTAAGGCCCTGTGACTAGCTGCTGGCCTCTACATTGGCCTCCTTTACAAGGCCTGCTGATGTCATCCACCATAAGGGTACTGGCTAACAGTCTAATATTAGGTAAACTCCATGGTTCATGCGATAAGTACTGTGAGCTGTAGTATGTAATAGTAAATAGGTAGGCATGCTAATCTTATATCATCCAACTATGTATAGTTTCATAGTTTCATAGTATAGTACTAGGCTATCTGCCCTGGGGCATTTGTAAGCCTAGCCATAGTGATGTGGCTTTTGCCACCCCATGAAATGGCACAAAAATGTACAGAATAAGTTTAGAATACTGTGCCTCTGTCTAGTAGTGACACAATGAAGGTTCCCTTATATAATAGAATTAGTTTACTGTGCCCCTGTCTAGCAGTGACACAGATGTGACCCCTGGGGTAAACCTACGATCTCCCATCCTCTCATCAAGATTTCTCTTGAAGAGAGTCAGTGAAGGGCTCTGCCTAACACGAACTGGGATCTTGTTCCAAAGCATGGGAAGCCTCTGGGTTATGAATCTATCCCTCCAGCATGTCCTATTCATACTTGTGCCGAGGTTTAAGTCTTTAGCTCTCGTGGTCCTGATGGATTTGGATTTTTTTGAGGTGGAGCATGTCCATCAGATCCTGATTTGACATGGCCTTGTACGTCAGGCAGAGATCACCTCTGAGCAGGCGGTATGCTACTGAATAGAGCTGAAGTTTCTTTAGTCTGGCAGAATAAGACATATGTTGGAGACCCTTGATCCTCTTGGTGAGGTACTTTTGTGGTCTCTCCAGCTGTTGCAAATGCCAGGTGAGGTACATACCAAATGGGGCATTGTACTCAATCATGGGTCTGATGAGGGAGGAATATAGGGGTACAATGACATACTTGGATCTGGATGTGAATCCCTTCATGATGAGGTGTGCAAGGTAGAATGTTTTTCTAACCACTTTGGCAACGTGGGTGACAAATGAGAGGTCGCTGTCGACTTGGGTCCCTAGGTCTCTGATTACTTTTTCCATACTCAGTGGGTTGCTGTCTATGTGATAATTTGTGGGTACTTTGTTTTTCCCAAAGGGGATGACTATACATTTTTTGGCATTTAGTTTAAGGCCGTGACTCCGGCACCAGTTGTCCGTTTCTGTGAGGCCTTTTTGTAGGATGTGTGTGTCTGCTGGTGTATCGACTATGGCGCCTAGTTTGCAGTCATCTGCGAACTTTGTCAGCCACAGCCCTCCCATGTTTGCTTTAACATCTGACAAGTAAATGCCAAACAAGAGGGGTCCCAGGACAGATCCCTGTGGGACACCACTTGTGACTGGCTTTGAGTCTGACATTGCTCCAGCGATTTTAACTTTATGGGTTATGTCCTTTAGCCAGTTTGCAACCCATCTAGTGACATAAGGGTTTACTTTTAAGCTGTTGAGCTTATCTATGATGCCTGAGTGGGGTATTGTGTCGAAGGCCTTAGCCAAGTCCAGGTATGCTGTATGGACTGCTTTGCCCTCATCAATGGCTCTAGTGACTGTTTTGAAAAAGTCAACCAGGTTTAAAAGGCAGGATCTGCCCTTTACAAAGCCGAACTGGGTGGGGTCAAGTGTCTGTAGGTCCCCTATGTCTCTGTTTATGAGTTCCATAATGATTCTTTCCATAGCTTTGCAGACCAGGCTGGTTAAGCTTATGGGGCGGTAGTTTCCAGGGTCTGCAGAGGCACCCCCCTTGTGGAGTGGGACCACTGTTGCTGTACGCTAGTGTTCAGGTACATATCCCGAAGTAAGGCTAAGGTTAAATAGCATTTTTATGTGTGGGTTTAAGCTCCTCTTGGAGTTCACATAACACGCAACCCGGGATACCATCAGGTCCCATTGATGCTGTGTTTTTTGCTTTGTTTAGGGCAGTTCTCATTTGGACATCTGAGATGACAGGGAGATTACATTCAGCTGGGATAAGTATTTCTTCTTTTGGGGGTGAAGGAGGGGAGAAATTTGCACTAAACCTGTCAGCCAGAATGTTGGCAATATCTGTGGGTTCAGTGTATTTTTTGTTGTTTTGAACCAACTCTGAGCATATCTGAGGGTTTCCACCCAGGTTTCTAACATAGCTGAAGAAGGCTTTGTGGTTATCTTTAGTGTCCTTAGTGATTTTTCTCTCAAAGTTGGCCTTGGATGTTTTTATGAGAGAACGTAGTTTTCTGCTAATGTTGATCAGAGATGTCTTCCCTTCATGGGATTTTGCTCTGACGTGCAGTAGCTTTCTTCTTTTGTTATACAATTTGTTTATGGCTGAGGTCCACCAGACAGGACGCTTACCTTTGGTGGAGAGGGACTTGGATTTGTTTGGGATTGCATGATCCATGCATTCTTGGAGATGTCCATAGAAAGCATTTGTGAAGGATTCGGCATTGTGGGATGTGGTATCCACTGGCACAGTGGGCTTAAATGATACCATCTCAGTCTTAAGAAGAGTGAAGTCTGCTTTTGAGAAGTTTTTCACTGTGGTCTTTTGTGCTGGGGGTGGAGGTGGGATATGTATATCCAGGGTGATTAGTTTGTGGTCAGATCTCACTAGTGAAGGGTATACTTCTGGTGTGGAGCATTTTGTCCCCATGCTTGTGATGATCAGGTCTAGTATATTATCTCCCCTAGTGGGAGAGGTGACCAGTTGTTCCAGTGCATTTGAATTTATGAATTCCAGGAACCTTTGGGCTAGGGTATTAGGGCTAGAATAATGTACCCAATCTATGTTTGGGTAGTTGAAGTCTCCCAGTATGATGGTATTTTGTGATACATTCATATCCTCCAATGTCTTCAGGAAGGCTGAGTGGGGTTCTTGAGATTGGGAGGGTGGTCTGTAACATGCTACCAGTTGTATAGCAGTTTTGCCTATGGTTAGTTGCACCTGTATGGTCTCTGATGCTTCATGTGTTGCTACTAACCTGGAGGTGTGGGTGTCCTTGATGAATATGGATACTCCCCCTCCCTTTGTGGTTCGGCCCGGGTTTTGGGGCCAAAAAGCATGATACGAGGTATAGCCTGGTAGTGCTGGGGTGCTCTCAGGAGCCTTGAACCAGGTTTCAGTTACTGCACAGACGTCGATGTTCTCCATGCTGAGGAGTGCATCAAGTGCCTGCATCTTGAGATTTAGACTTCTGGCATTGAGCAGCATTACCCTTAGTTTTTTCCATTTTTGTTTTCTAAGGAGGTGGGTTTGTCCTTTGAGCCTTGCCTAAAAAAGGCACTATGGGGGTGGCAAGAGCCTTAGCCAATATCCAGAAGCCCAGTGGTGACAGGTGTAAGCCATCCCTTGCGAAGCAGCGTGGCTTGTCCAACATGTCATCCCAGGCAGACAGACATTGGATCCCCTTAGAATGACACCAGTACTTGAGCCAATTGTTAAAGCTGATCATCTTGTCTTTGTATTGTGGTATCATTCTTGGTGAGGGCAAGATGCTGCTCAGGGTCAGGGTCATACCAGATTGGGCTAGATAATCAGAGAGCTCCTCTATGTCTCTTTTCATGTAGTCCAGGGAGGTACATCTCAGGTCATTCACACCAGCATGGACAATGATGGAGTCATATTTGTACTTGCTTTGGAGTGACCTGAGTGCGTGTGTTATGTGGCAGATCCTAGCTCCCGATAGACAGCTCACAGTCACCTTCTCCTTGTTCAGCCTGGTCAGCGGGACATCAGTGTGTCTGACTATAGAGTCACCTATTACTAGTGTATCAGGCAAGGTGTTTGGCCTTAAGGGCTGTGATTGGTTGACACACTGATTTATTGAAGTATGTGTTGCATGTGTTTTGTTTTGAGGTGGTGGATTTTTGGATGTCTGCTTTGGGAGCCTCTGTTGTTTTGGTAAGTTTTTTATTAGAGCCTCCGAGTATGTCTTTGTGTTTTTATGTGTTTGGTTTGCAGTTGTGGTAGGTCTATGTGGGACTGGGATTGTTGTGTGTGTGGTTGCCATCTCCTCCTGTCTGGTCATGCCAGCCCTGAGTTGAGACAGTTTAGCCTCCAGTTTGGCTATATAGTTGCATCTCTCACATGTATTTGTGTTTGTTGGGAGGAGAAGAGGGTTGTCTGTGTACATGAGACAATTGTAGCATTGTCTCAAGATACCCAGATTGACCAGCTGAATTGGAGACGATGCCAGTAATCTACCACTCGACATGCTAGAACAGTATAAGGGAGTGCTGTACCTTTAAGGGAAGTGGATATTCACAGGGGTGGTAAGTAGATGTAGTGCTTTACTTAGTACGAGAGTGCTTACTTAGTAGAGAAGTATTGAGAACAAGTGCTAGACTTATAATATAGTGAGTAGTCTGGTTATACCAAGAGTAGAGCTTCCTTAAGGGAAAATTTGAAGAGCAGACTTGGCGGAGCCAGAAAAAGTTTAACCGGCGCTGCGCTATGGATTTTAAACAGTGAACTACAAAAGAGCTAGAAATGGTCCAAAACAACCAATTACTACAGCTTCTTGTGCTGAGGTCACTTCCTACAGGGGCAGATAGGCTGTTCAAGGCTCCCCACTCCCACTGGTGAGCAAAGAAACTTCCTTCTATCCAAGTAAGGTAATGGACAACACAGGAACTACACCGCAGCCCAGAATACAGCAATGCCTGTAAACTGGTCTAAACTAGTCGAGGAGAAGCGGGAAAACAAGGATTATTTTTTTGTTTTTTTGTTTTTTTGGTAGAAACACACAGAAAATGCAGAAACGGTGATAAATTAGATACACAGGCTAGCACACTTTAGTGGGCAGCCTCTACAGTTAAATTAAACAAACAAACAAACAAACTTTCGATCAAATTTGACTAAAATGTAACTTTAAGTGCAGATTTTAAAATAATGCAGCAAACAGTTAAAAAACAGTTCAAGCTAGTTCAGGGTAAGCTACAGAAGCTATTCCAAGTGAAAAAAAAGCAAAGATACTTAAATCCAGAATGTAGTCGCTTTTCTGAGTTCCCTGCTGCTAGGACCACTCTGCAGAACCACGAGCAGCTTGTCTGAGCAGTATAGCCAGAAAAAACGCCCAGAGGCGGATTTTAAACAGTGAACTACAAAAGAGCTAGAAATGGTCCAAAACAACCAATTACTACAGCTTCTTGTGCTGAGGTCACTTCCTACAGGGACAGATAGGCTGCTCAAGGCTCCCCACTCCCACTGGTGAGCAAAGAAACTTCCTTCTATCCAAGTAAGGTAATGGACAACACAGGAACTACACCACAGCCCAGAATACAGCAATGCCTGTAAACTGGTCTAAACTAGTCGAGGAGAGGCGGGAAAACAAGGATTATTTTTTTGTTTTTTTGTTATTTTGGTAGAAACACACAGAAAATGCAGAAACAGTGATAAATTAGATACACAGGCTAGCACACTTTAGTGGGCAGCCTCTACAGTTAAATTAAACATGTGTGTGTGTGTGTGTGTGTGTGTGTGCGTGTGTGCGTGTGTGCGTGTGTGCGTGTGTGTGTGTGTGTGTGTGTGTGTGTGTGTGTGTGTGTGTGTGGGTTCCTATCGCACGATCGAAAATTGTAAACGGTGAACGCGTATTGAGCGAACCCGATTGGTCGAAACGTCTCATGCGTAACACGAAAATTACCCTAGGGAATATTTTCCCTTTACTTCAATGCAGTGCGATTTTGGAGTAGGAATATTTAAGTAGCAGGGGTGTGGGGGGTGCCGGGGGGCTTGGCCCCTGCCTACATCGTTTAGGTAAGTATAGTTTTTTTTTGTTTTTTTTTTTATTATACTTTTGAAATTTCAAACATCGCTCATATGGTGTCGACCATATAGTGTTCAATGTTTGAAACTTTCGTTTTATATATATATATATATATATATATATATATATATATATATATATATATATCCTTACAGCACTACAGACATGCCCATATGGGCTATCTCCATGCAATGGTATGCATTTTATGGCCCTTTGACTAGTTGCTGTCCTCTAAATTGTCCTCCTCTACAAAGCCTACTGATGTACCTTAAGAGCACTGGCTGATAATCTACTATCAGATAAACTCCGTGGAGCATGCGATAAGTAGTGAGAGCTGTAGTGTGTAGTAGTAGATATGTAGGGGATCTAATCTCACATCATCCAACTTGTGTGTGTATGTAAATATATCCCCTTGTGGCATTACAGACATGCCCATCTAGACTATCTCTGTGTTATGCATTTTAAGGCTCTTTGACTAGCTGCTAGCCTCTACAGTGGCCTCCTTTACAAGGCCTGTTGATGTCATCCACCTTAAGGGTGCTGGCTGACAATCTACTACTAGATAAACTCCATGGCACATGCAATAGTTACTGCAAGCTGTAGTTTGTAATAGATAGGTAGAGTTTCTAATCTCACATTAGACAACCCTGTGTGTGTGTGTGTGTATAAATATATCCCCTTATAGCAGTATGGACATGCTCATATGGGCTATCTCCCTGCAATGATTATGCATTTTATGGGCATTTGACTAGCTGCTGGTCTCTAAATTGCCCTCCCCTACATAAGAATAACTGATGTCTGCCACCTTCTAGATTTTTATGTTCAGAAAACCCAGGTGACACTTATCGAGGATAGCAGACCTTGTCACAAAGTATGAATGCATGATTGCGCTGACTGCCCCCATTGTCCCTGATACACTGTTATACACTTATGCACCTAGGAAGCCATGTATGTATACTGCTGTACCTTGCTGACATACTTCTGCTGTGACTCCATGCCATCCTGTGCCGCTGTATTGCCACCATGTGTCCTTTTGAGTATCGTTTTGTGGATTTGGTATAGCTTCTTTGTGCAGCTGGTCCATTGTTTAACCCCTCAGACACCTGAAATGAACATATACACAGGTCTGTGACACACCTGTCATTCTGTAACACTACCCCAAGTCTAATATCATGCAACAAAGATACACAAAGTTTGATGTGTAGTCATGACACATGCCAGAATACAATACCTGTAGTGGCCCACAACAAGTGCCATGGCAAAACAATATTGACTACACAAATAAATGCAAAGTAATATAGTCACTCTCTGCATCAGACAGATATTTGCATTTCCCTGCATCAATGGCACGGTTGGCAGGGATGTGACACAGGTGTCAACACATGCACAGGGTGTGGTGTGGGGGTGCCAGAGTCCTAGGCTGTGCCAAACAGGTGACAGGATGTGTGTGAGTCAGGAATGTGTGTGGGTTAGATGGGCCATGGCGAGGTGCTGTGTGTGTCTGTTGGTGACCTGCATGTAACAGTGGTGTAACAGTGGTGTTTGAGTGTGTGCATGCACACAGTCAAGCCCAGTGCTAGCCCTACATGTGTGTATGTTGGACAGCTGTGGACTGTACATGGTAGAGTGGACAGATTACTGTCTCTGGCCATGAACACATGAACTGGCTCTGCCAGAAATAGCACTGGCACCACCATGCCCAAGGTCAGATGTGGTGCTAGTACCTGATGGTGACTGAAAAAGCTGGGGCTGTGCCCCTCACAGGACTTCCCAGGACCATGTGCCCATGGCCTTCTACATCATGGTAAAGACAACACACTCCCCTCTGTAGTCCTGTAGGTACTGCCACTATGGGAGCATGGCTGTGCATGGCCATGTGGACTCCCAGCAGATGATATTGCTGACCTTTGTCCACATGCCCGACACCCATCTCCAACCAGATGTTCCAGCACAGACATTGTGCAGTCAAAGACAGACACTGTCTCAGCCCACCGTCTGTCCTCTACAGCAGTGAACCAATCCAGGGTGTCCCCAGTGCAGTGGAGACAGACTGTGCTGCATCCATAAGCCTAAGCATCCATCTGGTGTTGTGTTCAGAATGTGCCTGTGCCTCCATGATGGACAGAAACATGTGGTGAGTGACCAGTGATGTGACATCTGCAACAGCTGGTGGATGGACAGTAGTCCTCCTATGAGCACCCCTGTCAATCCGCCTGTGTGGGACCTCATCAGCTCTCTGGCTATGGCCAGTGTCTGCACTCACTGATGCCATAGTTGTCACACTGCCCGGTTCAATGTCGCAACCCTCTGACTGTCCAATATCTGTGGCCTCTGGGGAATGGGTTTCTGTGGGCATACTAATTGTGTACAGTAACAATGGGGGCCGAAGAGGGATGTCAACCTCTGGGACAGATTCAGCCACTGACAACCCCACATGTGCCTCCCTATGGCCATCATCATCAGCAGGATCTGATGAGATACTGACATCAGGTTGTAAGGGGGACACACTCCCACCCCCCAGTCTCCTGTGAGAAGCAAAACAACAGCAGCACATTACTACCTGCACTACTATGTATGATAAACCACACAGACTTGTACAGATGAGGATCTACAACTGCATTACAAGTCCCACATCTTCACATCTCTGCTCCCTTGCACAACAGACAAACTCACAACAACATACACAGACAAATCAAACCTGTTATAACATGCACTTTAGCTACATCCAGTTAATGTTGCAAGTGCAATTCACCTGTAAGGTTTGCAATATGACAGTGCATGTGATAGAACTAAACATAAAACCCACTACACCTATATTGAGAATGATATGCCAGTTGTGGTATGTATAGCCTGCCACAATGACTGATACTGTATTACACTGCTGAACACAGTAAGCTTACCTGGACACTCCTCTCCTGTGGAAACTGTGGCACCCATCACCACAATGTATGTAATGATGTTTGGGAGCTGTTGATTGTTGCTAGATTCACCAGGAATTCCTCTGTAGCTGAGAGTGGTTGTTCTGTCACAGGTTCTCCACTGGTGGTGGCATGATCCCTGGCAACTGCAGCTACCCTTTGTCATGCAGTATGCACCATATCTGTGGCCTGGTATCAGATCTGCTCATAGGTCCTGTCCAGTTGGCCAATCTGATTAACAGCCCACACAAGGTCTGCCCACAATGCTGCCCGCTGTTCGCAATTGTGCCTACCCCTGGACAGCAAGATCAGATGGTGGGGTTTCAGTCCATCAAGTATAATGTCATTCTCCACAATTGAGAAGGGTGTGTGTCTCCAGTAGTACATGGTTCCTGACAGACAACAAGAGAGGAACACATTACAGGACTAAATACATGGACATCCACTTTATACAGATCTGCCACACACATAATGGCCTGCACTATCCACTGCTCCCTCACATGTCATGCCCCATAGTCTGGAAACACACTACGTATATGGTTAGCGCCAAGATAGTAGAAATACTGGGGCATGTTCTGGTGTGCCATGACAGATTCTGCTGTATGTTCCTACACCCATCACTGCGGTCTACTGTAGTGAGTTCCCTATGGGCAAACTCCCACTAATATGTCATGCAGCCACTGTCAGAAAAATAGAAGTGTGCTATTACAATGACTATATGGGAACAATCCAGCAACACCAGTGTACCACAATGACAGACAGCAATGCAAATCTGTTGTAATATATGTTCCCTGTAGGCATCATACCTCTCATCTATACAGATGTTTGCAAACTGTCAAGATGTTTGCACATAGTCTTGGTCATTTTCACACAAACTTGTGGAATTCTGACAAATGTTGGCCAATCATTGATGGCTGATGTCAGAAAATAAAGACAGACATCTGAGTTTCATACATCAAACCCTTCAGAATACAGTTGTGCTACAGGAATATCAGTTTAGTCTATTCACGTTCTTACTTTGTATGAGCAATACATAAACACTGTCTTTGAGTTTGGGCCTTTGTCCCCCCATTAATTATGGCTTTGTCCTGAATTCTTGCTGTAGGAGGTTGATAGGTATGTTAGGCATAGCTCTCAACCAAACAGGGACAAATGTCAACAGAAACAGGGACATAGCCAGAATACATCAGAGATATTCAGAGTCAGTTTTACAATGTTAGAACTAATTATGTAAGACATGGACAGAATGAGAGGAGGTGAATTACAGTACATCATCTGATGTTACAGGGGTGTACACCCTCCCTTATTGTCAATATCTACTATGTGTAATCCACTAGCTTTCCTACAACACCCGACTATTGTAGGTGGGATTGACAGGGACAGAGCTGATATTTGATTGAAATCAGGGACAGTTGAGAGGCATGTGTGTAGGTGTAGGACAGCAGAGTATCAATGACATGTCATCACCACAGATCTAATACAGGCTTACTGCTGTAATCCCTTTTCCCCATACCTCCATCCTCCCATCTGCATCCTGTTATATGTAGAAATCTATTACATACCTGGTGGAGTGCAGTACTCCTTTGTTGAACTTTGCTTCCAGTAATTTTTTGATAATACACTCTGTATATGTGTAAAACTTCATACAGACCTGTTCCCCATACCCAAATGCTTGCCTTTTTAAGGTACTGCTCACTAGCAGGTATTTGCCTCTGTATGAATCTGTGGCTCAGAATTGCCAATTGCAGACAAAACAGCTGTATTGTACTATTATTAGCCAAGGGCATGCCACCATGGTGCAATATATAAGGCCTTCATGTAGGCCTTGGCTTCTGTCTTAGTTTTTGAGATAGACATTACTGAGGTGTGGAGACAAAGGCATCACAGAGGGTAGGTACAAACACTGTCCACTGCAGAGATTTATGACATATGTCCACAGTTTTGCCTCATATGTGTGGTCAGTGTCCCATACCATTGTGGTCATTTGGCAGTGCACTGGCAATCATTGTGGGCTATGATCAGTAAGAGAAGAGACACATGTCTGTCACACTTCATACCCATCAGACTATGTATGCTACTGCAATAGCTGCTATTATATCAACTTACTATCTTTGTAGGGGCAAATTATTAAACATGTCCCTATCTCTGGGCCTTTGACCCACCCCCCCATTATGTATGGCTGTGTCCACATCCATTGTTCTAGGGGGATGGGAGGCATGGTAGGCCTGTAGCAGCTACCTTTACATACAGCTGTGTATACTACAGGCTGCATCTGCTGCTGCAGCCTACAACACATAGGAGTGTGAACCACTTGGCGGCTAGTAAACTGCATGTGTAACTGTGTCAGCTGTGTCAGGCCTGTTGTTACAGCAGAACCAGGGAAAGGCTATTCTATTCAGTGCAATCCAGGCATTTGCTTAAGGTACATATGTTATGCAACAGTGCAACTAACAGAGTAGTAGGCAACATATAGTTAGTCTATATGGCTATGTGCATTGTGCCTCTGCCTGCAAGCCTTTGTCTTGAAAAACTGGGCAGCAGTTAATTAAGTAGCAGTAACCTGTAGGAAGTAAGATTGCATGACTCAGTCATTATTTGCTGCCTTCACAATAATGTAATTGAAGTCCAACACAACACTGGATTTGAACCCAGGATTGTGAGTGGCAAAATGTACTGTGTGCAAGGCATTTAACAGATTGAGCTACTGAGACACTGCAAAAACATGTGTATTTGCCAGATATATGTGCACATATACAGGCTGTGAGAAACTTTTCTACATCCATTAGTATGTGCGTGGCTTTATATGGCTTCATTTCTGCACCAGGGTCCCAGTTGTATATGTACTTTAGCATTGCTGCCTTAGCAGGTGTCTTTCCACAAGTTGCTGATAAAAGGGCACATATACCTGCTACCACAGGCCTCACTTACATCCATTAGTATGTCTTCGTTATTATTTATTATTGCATCAGAGTCCAGGGCACAGTCCCAGTTTTCACATTAGTTTTTTTTATTTCAGTTACATGCATAATGTCTGTAAGTAGCAAGCAGTATGGTTTGCTGGAAAGACCTATTTAAATTAAAGTCTGTGTAGCATGGTGGGTAAATGCAGTTTTCTATAGTTGAGAGGGGGCCTGGGTTTGACACTTAGCAGAGGTGTTTATTTTGTACATGTGAGTAACAATGTAATAGACACATATAGACAATAAAACTCTTTAAAGCTCATTAAAGCTCATTTAAGCTGAGCTAAGCAAAGCTCAGATTCCCCCAAAATATGTGCAAACTCACACTCAGAAAATATAAAGAAAAGAAAAAGGAGGTGATAGGAATTGATCAAAGGGGAGAAAGCAGGGGAAAAAACAACATAGAAGGCAGGTAGGAATGTGCAGGATGGGTGTGGGAAAGAACCATAGCTATCCATTTCTTCTACAGCAACAGCTGTCTATTTTGACAGGTTTTGTAGATTAATTTGGACTCTCAAGCCCCAGAGAGAGAGAGAGAGAGAGAGAGAGGTGAGGACAACATAAATGTGCTGTCAAGCCAATTGGACCAGATTAGTTGTGTCCAGTGTACACATGCGCAAAATGGAGAGCTAGGTATAGGGAGATATTTTTTTTGTGGGCCAGGTTCTCATTTTTTTTTTTTTTTAAGGTGAGAGTCAAATGTTGGGGAAGGGACATAGGTACATGTGGGGAGGTAGGTTGGGTAGGAGAGGATGCAATAGCAGACAGACAAGGCAGCAGACATGGGCAGTGTCTGATACATGAGGTGGGTATAAACCTTGGATGGGGAGGGTGCTATGGGATCTGAGTTGCATGTGCCTCCAGACAGCAGTAGTATGACTGACATCCCTACCCATGGGCAGTCAACACTGCTACTTCACTGTCCCAAAGGTGGCTGCGCTGGAGGCTGGGCTCCAGAGCCAGCCTGCCCCACCAGGTTGGCCAGTGTGCCCTCAATCTGCCACAGGCAATATTCATAGGTCTGATGAATAATCCTGTGCACCATGACTGGCAGTTCCCATTGGGTGACTGCAGCACCTCTGCCACCACTCCCAGGGGGAGGCTGGGCCCCATCCCCTGGGACAGTTTCTCCCAATGCCCCAGGTGGTGCATGCACAGTGGAGAGGGCACCACCGGCCTTGGTCCCAGATTTGCTAGGACCCAGTGTCACAGCCAGTTGAGGCAAGGTAGGTGGATTACCAGGAACCGGCCTACCCTGACATGCTGTGGTGATGGAGGTATACCAGTAAGTATAGGTTAGTTATGAAAAAAACATAGTTAGTAATAGCAAGCCAGAACAGTGGAAATAACCCAATTACAAATCAATGCATATTATCTGAAACACAACAATAAATGGCAGAACAGTCAGTATGTTAACAGTTACAGCATAAGGCCACCGAAACAGGTAATTCAACAAGATATGCATCCATTATAATACATAACAATAATAATACACATGCCCCAAAATACAGGTAATTTAACAACATATGTGAATAGTAAACCATAACCAATAGATAACAATAATAACTAAATGAAGATAAGAGGTGGGGAGAGAGAGAAAAACAGTCCATTAGTACCATTGTAGGCTAGTTACTTCACAACAGTACTACTATCTACTCTATGGGTCTGTCCTATCTGTACAACTCCCCTATAGCTGCTGTAGCATGTAAATACCTCTTAAGCTATTCACATGGGACAGTATGGGCCAAGCAGTAGCAATTGCTGGTACACAACTACACAGAACACTGGCACATCAGGTGGACCTATATAACTACCAAGGTGTACTGTGGGCTAATTTAGTGATACTTTGCAATTTAGGCACTCATTCCAATAGTAATCCTGTGACAGACAGATTACTCACTACTAATTACATTACTTGACAGCATGACACTTGAGAGACATGTATGTGTACAGTACAGATACTAAACAACTATCATGCCTTGCTTGGCAGACATGAGGATAGAACCCATTAGCAGTGACTGCAGAGGACATCTGCATGGAATGCATGAACTGGCTGCAGCAACTTTGAACAGACACTCTAGGCATATAGCCATACCAAGATTACACATGTTATTTATTTTATTTTATTTTACTATTATTATATTTATTTCCTTTAAGTTATCCTGTACTTTCACATTATTGCTAATGGTTTTAACAGTCTGTGACATCTAAACCCACAATTATTTACTCATAATATGGGCTACCTCACCCATTTACCTGTAGGTCCTGTAGAGAGAGAATTTGTAAACATTATGTGACTGATACTGTAATATTTAGTGCTACATAGCACTGAATTCAAACCCTGGTCTGTGTGTGGCAAACTGTACTACAGGCAGAGTATTTAACAAACAGACAGAGTATTTAACAAACTGAGCTACTGAGTCACTGCTGATTACTGACTGACTGATATTTGCCTAGAGCTCACCTGGCACCAATATATGACCTGGTAGTAGTAGTAGTACTACAGTTTTGTACTAGACTGCAGTGACAGTAGAACACACATGCATGAAATGCAAGCATGACAGAGATAGTAGGTAATCTATACATTAGTATTTAAAATGCAGGTTACACAATATATTTTTATTGGTCTGAAATATCTGTGAAGTCAACAAACAATATCAGATCATGGAGTGGGCTACCTCACCCATATACCTTGCTTACCTGCTGTTTGTGGATGAGAGAGCATTATGTGAACAACAGTGGCCTAGAAGCAGCCTTGAACAGTACTGTATGTGTTAAATAAGACATTTGACAGCCATTATATTTGCATTCTACAGCTCTTACACTGTTATACTTGGCTGTACCTTACCTTACAGCCTGAATGCATACAGTTGTACAGCAATGGTTAAATCAAGACAATCCTGATGTACACAATTTACCTTGGTGTTATTGGTATTGGTTCATGTGTTATTGCAGAACAGTTGGCATTATTCATTTCTTGAAAAACAGCTCTAATTCCACACTTATTGCAATACAAACTTTATTGTATATACTTTAATGCAGTTTCTGATACTGTTTTGAGTTTTTATTGGACAACAGCTGTCATTATTCCGGTCTTGTAATACAGCTCTAATTCCACAGTTATTGTACTACAGACTTTCTTGTATATAATTTAATGCAGATAATGATATTGTTTCATGTTTTTATTGCACTAAAGTTGACATTCATTTAGTGCACTGCAGCTCTAACTCCACATTTATTGCAATACAAACTTTGCTGTACATATTTTATTGCAGTTAATACTTTACTCATTCTTGCTTATTTCACTGCAGTTAGCATAATACATCCATATTCACCACACTCACAGTGCAACCTGGCCAAGCACCAGGAATGTGCATCAAGGTTGTGAACCCTCTCCTCTGCAGCTGTTGGGAGAGAAGCATACCATTTTGCATACCAGTGTAGCAGCCATTCAGATTAGATACTGGTAAAACAGAAGTAAAAGTACTTGCATACATGTGGGACATTCCCTGCCCAAAATTCTTGGATCCAGGTATACAAAAGATCCCCCTTTCATCTCTTCAGGTCATCACGGTGGTAATGACACTGCTCACCTTTGTGGAGGATACCACTTGCACTAGTGAGTTCCCTTGCAAGCCAGTCCCAGGTCTCCGCCTTGCACTCTGAGCCATGGTAACCTCCCTATAGAAGCCAATCTTCATGTTTTTTAATAGGAGTCCAACCATGACCCTGGACTCCAGAACGTCCCAACACAGGGCCCATAAGTGTGAAACCTCACCAATGCCTGCCATAGTATCCTTCAGGGACAGAACTCCAATGGATTATGCAGAATTCCTGCCTATTGGGCTAAATATAGCTTGCTTTCCCACCCTTACATGCCACTGGGCAACATTTACAAATGTGGCATGTTGCTTAGCAGTGTTTGTGCAAACCAGTGCAGCTGAGTTCAGCAGTTTGAAAACTTGAGGACCCCTATGCTTAGCAGTGCTTAGCAGTGCACAAACTAGCCAAGCAGAGTCAAGCAGTGCATAAACATTTTCAGCCATTATTGTGTTTATGCAGTGCTTAGCAGGTCTTAGCAGATCTTAGCAGAGCTTAGTGGAGCACAATGGGCCAGAATTTAAAAATAACTGGTATGATTTGTATTTCAAAAATAAATGCTTATTTTTCCTTCCATGTATTTCAATCCTGCTGCTCATGAGGTCATACCTCTACCCATTTAGTTATGAGGATTTGTGGAATTCTGCTATATCTTTACATATACCACTGAGCTACCTATAAGCACTGCTGAGCACCATGCCGCACCACACAAACCCACTCAGCTATCCTTACACATGACATTTAAATAAATAATGAATTGCATCTGGTTTCTATTTTTAGATGTCTGGCAGGTGTCTCAGCAGTGCTTAGCATTGCTGCGCCCCACCCCATGCCACTCAAACATGCTTTAAAAAAAAAAAAGAAAAAATAGCATTGGAATAATAGAATTGGACAGTGCAGGGAGTGTTTTACTCATCTGTGGACACAGTAGGCACTACACTCCCTACACTGATTCAATAACTGTGTTCCATGGCTCTTTCTCAGCAATGCATCAAGATTAATATGCATGATGCACTGCCAAGGGGGACCATGTACACAGACACGGTGACATTCCATGAAGGCTCTATGCTGTACCTACATAGATTTTAATAAATCTTGGGATAACATTTTAGAAAAGGAACTAGTAACCATTTGACATACGGAAAGAAAGAAAGAAATGATTTACCTTGTAAAAATAATATGTATAAAAGTATATAAAAATGTATTACCTGTCACTATTAACTTGTTTTTTTCTCCTGACTGTAGCTGGTGCTAACCAGTGTCAAAAACCAATTATTGCTTGTCAAAGTATTTACTGTAATATCATGCCTGTATTTGTCTGAAGTGCAGTTGTGGATTTTTTGTCTCTGTTATAATGTCTTTATTACTTTGTTTACTCTGTATACCCTAGTGCTTTTCTCCCTGGGCCTCCGCTGAAAATGGACATGAATCCAGTTGGACTATCCCGGTCAACAAATGTAAAATAAAATAAATAAATAAATATGCAGCACCTTTTCATAAGTATTCAAGCACTTATTTAAATTAATAAGAATTTATAACCATGAAATACATTGATTTTCATTTGTCCTTCAGTTTTTTACTGTTTTTTGTCTTTTATTAACCAACCATCACTTTTTGCATTTCTCTTCAAAGAAGATGATAGATTCCAGTCCATTTCTTCTGTTTTTTTCTAGGATTTTATTTTTCTGTATAAAGTCCATTACATCTTTCAAGGTGTTAAAAATCTTCTTTCTTCTGGAAGATGAATCCATATTTTTTGCTGGAAACAAGATTTGCACTTTAATATTGTTGTTCTTTAAGCTTTTAACAAGTGGCACACATGCTTTTCTCTTGGACATCACTAATGTAGAATAGTCATTGTCAAATCTTATAGTATTTCCTTTAATATTAACTGGATAATTGTCCATGAAGCTTTTAAGACTAAATCCGTATCTTTAATTGAGGAAAAATCATAAGATCACTGACCTTAGTGAAGTTTTTTTTTTTAAAGATGAGTTAGAAAGTGATATATGTGCCCTTCCAGTGCCAAAGGAAAAAACTTCAGGCAGGTTCAAAATTTTAGGCAGCCAGGTATTAAGGAAATGAATGATACCGTTGCCCTCTTCTTTTTCAGGAATCACATACATTCTGATGTTATTCCTTCTAGATTTATTCTCTAAGTCTTCTATTTTACCCCATAATAAGTTGTTTTGTTTCAGAAGAAATTCAGTGTTATTCTCATTTTCAAATAATCTTCCATAAAAATCAGACATAGCCTCTTCTATCCTTGAGATTTGTGATGATTGTTCTTAACAGATTCACTCAGTACTTGAACTTGTTTTTTACATTCCTCTTTAAAATTGTCCATTTTGCTTGCTAATTTATCTGTCTTTACAGATAACTCATTCATGTTACTTAGTGTAGCCTGTATGCCTTTTTATAGTACTGTCCTGTACACTGGGCTTACAGTGGCTCACTCTGAGACAATTAATTCTTTCTAGTCCTCTTGACAGAAAAAGCAATTAAAAGTGTTTCAAACTTGTTTTTTTTTTGTAGCAAATCTTTCAGAAGATGTTCAACTATAAACCCATAAAGTTTTGTAACATTCTATTTGAGGTTTTTTTAGTAAAAATCCTGTCCTGTTAAAATGAAACAGATCTAAGAAACAGTGCTGTTAACTGCTCATCATCTTGTCCACGCCCCAAGGAATTATTTTCTAACATTTTGAACTGACCCTAGCCAAGACCTTTTAAAACTCCAAAAGAACAAAAGCTTAAAACAAAACAAAATGCAATATAAAAGTTAAAAAAAATGGAAGTAGCCAAACCTTAATTGAAAAACTTCAATTCAAAACCAAATGCAGACAGTGATCAGTAATAGTCAGGCACTGAACAGCAAGTCAGACAAGCACTACAGTTAAAGATGCCTCCAAATATTTCTAGTGATCTTTCATGAGCACTAAATAGGACAAAAAAGCAAAATTTCTTGAAATCAATACAATAAGACACATAATTTGCTAAATCATTAATGAAATCCTTGTACTATAAGCATAGCTCTCAACCTTTTAGACTGAAAAAAATCTTGACAAAGCCAAACATAATGGGGGAGGCAAAGCCCCAAAATAAGGACAAATTTAAATATTGCTCTTATAAATGTAGAAATTTGTTAGAATAAAAGGTATTGTATTACAACACATTTTATGAAGGATATAAAGCCTGAAACTCAAATGCCTTTCATTTTTAGTGAAGTCAGTCCTCACTGATTTACCACAAAAATTCAGAAAGCCGCACATTTTATGAGGAACAGGGCAAAAATCTGGATATTCTGCAAAAATCCAGACAGTTGAGAGGTATAACTATAAGTATGTAGTATTCTAACATTGATATTTACATGCATCACATTTAGTTTTATTTTATTTTATTTTATTATACACTATTTTGTACTTGTTCCTTAAGACTGGTAATTAGTCATGTGATTTTGAATGCATTTAAACAGTAAGGTCATGTCAAAGAATGTTTGTCCTGATTACGTTCTTGGTATAATAAAAGAGCAAAAGCACTCAATGTAAAATGTTTTGGAGCTCTGTTATCCTAACTATTCTGGCTGTGTGTGTGTGTGTGTGTGTGTGCGCTCGTGTGTGTGTGTGTGTGTGTGTGTGTGTGTGTGTGTGTGTGTGTGTGTGTGTGTGTTTCTTTTGAGTTTCTGATATGACCATTAGTGGCACTTGCATCATTTTTTTTAGTTTTAATATCTGTAAGAATGATGGCAAATGTGGTGTCACCTCTGGTGGGAACTTGAACTAGTTGATCTAGGTCATTAGTACTGGAAAAATACTGAGGAACCACTGGGCTTATTTACTATTTGTTGCATAAGATTTCCAGTTAAGGAACATATAATTAGACTTACTCAGGATTACTTTATTGGGATTAACAGACACATAATCAAGTTTACTGAGATAAAAATTATTGTCAGCAACTTTGTGTGGAGCTACTGTTGTTGATAACTGGCTTTACTTAATGTATGAAGTACTAGAGTTCCAAATCAGTTAGATGAAGGACTTGGCGAAAGATAATGGGGGAGAGGATACATATGAATATCCCCCCACTCTGAGGTGGTCTGAACAATGATTGGCACAGTACCCTGGAATGAAGGGGGTATTACTATCAGCACACTGAAACCAGTTTTCAGTAACTACATGTATCTGTATGTGTTTGATTGTCAGGAAGACATCAAGATTTGAGTCTTTTTTTTTTTTTTGGTTTAGTCTCCTAGAGTTGAGCAGTGTCATTTAATATACAAATTAAATGCTGTCTGGTAATGTCATGGGGCATTTGTCGTGTTTCATTTAATATAAGTGTGATTAGAAATTACTAGGGTGAAATATCCAAGAGATGAGCCATGCCTTCGAAAATTATTATTATGAGGACAGGAAAAGGCCTTAGTCTTCATGAGAGAAATTCAAGCCATCCTTGGTGAAACAGCCTGACCTGTCAATCTCATGTATTGAACACTTTTACTTTTATCCCTTTCATTTCCATTGAACAGGTTCTATTATTTGACAAGAGGGAGAATATGGGGGATTCATTTTAATGAGTGTAACTATCATCTCAGCTGTTAACTTTTTTTGTTTTTATCTTCTTTTATAGAAAACATTTAATTTGGGCAGCTGTGGTGGTGCAGCAGTTAGCGTTGCCACCTCACAACAACAGGTTCTCCAGTTCAATCCTCGCTGGGGTGCCTTCTGTGCGGAGTCTGCATGTCCTCCCTGTGGTCGCGTGGGTTTCCTGCAGGGACTCTGTTTTCCGCCCACATCCCAAAGACATGCTGTAGGTGGATTGGACACTCTAAATTGGCCCTAGGTGTGAGTGCGTGCATGTGTGTGCCTTCTGTGGAAGGTTGGGCGCCGGGCTGGTAACTCGACACAATAAAACTCCGCTGCCAATCATGAGCAGACAGGTGATCTGCTATGGCGACCCCTAACCGGGAAAAACTGAAAGAAGAAGAATAGGAAACATTTAATTTAATTGCATCTGTTTACTTACTTCAATTTCATTTCTTTCATTGAATTCTGGATTTGCTGGAGGGTTCTATTACAGTTCTTGTAAATGCAGCTTTTTAAACTTTAGGTTGTTCAACATTATTGGTTTGTCCTGAGAATCGATTATGCTGTATGTTCTGTGCTATAGTTCACAATTCCAGGTGCTCACCTTGACCAAAAGCAATGTCGGTGCAAATAAAGAATTCTGTAGGATTGAAGGTATTGATGGAGCTGGTTGTATATTAGCTTTTCAAATATTTTACCAAAATTTGCTAGAATAGGGGCTGACCAAAAATCATTTGCTTTGAGAAACTGGGGGTTAGAGAACAGGTTTAACTATGGTCATTTTCCATTGATGTGGTATAAATCTTTACTCAGGCATGGCATGTAGAGGTGTGTAAGAAGCTGGATAGTGTCATCCTGATAAAATGCAATGAACCAATGGTGGAGGCCATCTGCAGTGATGGGGAAATTAGTAGTAATTTTGTCGGTGTGAGCATTAATATCTTTTACTTAATCTACTTAAATGGAAAAAGAAATAGGTGTGCGAAGGAAGTATGAAATTGTTAGTATTTATGACCATTAAGCAGGTGAGTGGAAGTGAGGAGAATGCATTTGTAATGTCCTGGGGGATAACTCCAGGTGATGAGAAGGCTGTACCTTTTGTTACAGAGTGTTTAAAGGGATGTCAGGCTGTTATCTGGTTTATTAAGTCTGAGTATATTTTCTGAGTATTTTAGAGTGAATTTTGTTTTGCCCTTAAGAAGATGACCTTGTGTCTTCTTGTACCTTTTTTTGTTGAATTCCTAAGTAGAATGAACATTTGCCTTTTTAGTGGAAGGGATGAGCTATTGTTAAGTATCCAGGTTTTATCTTTTACTTTTTACTTTTTAAATGGCTTTTAGTTCTTTGATGAACCACTCATTTTGTAGATCCTTAAGTAGTCTAAAGAGTTTGGGGAGGTATTTGTTTTGTAAATGGAAGAAGGATTTGGTAAAAGAGTTAACAAGTATATATTTTTAGATCTTCAATGTTTTTGCTTATATATTTTTACTTATAGTTTCAAGGTGTGCTATCATTGTGTATAGCATGATTTCCCTGTTGACTGGTGGATAATAGTATATGACTCATAATAGGTACATAGTTTATCCTATAACTGATTTATGTAATGATGCTTCTACCTTCGATCTGGCCTCCTGAAGCACAGGTGTGAGCCAAAGACCATCGGTATCGTATGCCATCTCTAAGAAATATTTTCTTTTGCACATTATTACTTATCACTGTTTGTTGAATTGTGTGACGGGCATTACTATTTCAATTTTGAGGTTAAATTGTTTCTGTAACAGTACTGTCCTTAGGATAAGATTACATTTACATGAAGTCTTTCAAGTAAGAGAGAATATAGCCATGTATAACCAAGGAAATGGGGGAAGGGCATAAAACGGGGTCTGCAATTATTATGATAAACAGATAAACAGTGATTATGCTTTTTTTGAAACTGCTTCTAATCTTCAATTTAACTAACATCACCATATGAGCAAGACAACATATTATACTTAATGACCTGTAGATAACGTAAAAGCATTTTATGTGCTTCATTACGCTGAGTTTATACATGGAGAGCTCATAGTATACCTTTAGGGCTGGCTTTGCAGCTGTGCTGTATTCTAATGAAGCAGTCCAGGGGAGAGGTGTGTGTTAATTACCCTTGCACACTCTCTCTCTCTCTCTCTCTTCTAGAACTGCATCTAGTAAGGCATTTAATGCTGAATGATTATGGAAATCGCTCAGACATGAAGAACAGCATGACCATCCTTACCACATTACAGTTGGTGCCTGGTTCATCAAAGTGACCAGGGATAAATCTAAACCTGAATGTCTTAATGGCACTAAAAGCAGTTTGAGGACCAGGGGAGTAGGACTAGCCAGCAGAGGTACCACACATGTGTATTAATAGTGCCAACAGCAGTACAGGTATTGGGGGGAATGGGGAGAAGCACTAACCACCAGGATACTACAGTGTGCCTTAATGGCACCAATAGCAGTATGGGAAATGGGGGATGGGGAAAGCACTAGCCACCAGGGATACTACACATGTGTCTTGATGGTGTCTGCAACAGTACAGGGATTTGGGGGTGGTGGCAAGCACTAACCACCAGGGCTACTATAATGTGCATTAATGGTACCAATAGTAGTATTGCCAATGAATAGTTGGACAACATTGGAAAATTTGCCTTTTTCCCACTGTAGTGTGATCCCAATGTTGCTATGCTTAGTTAGGGGAGTGGGGGGGCACAGCCCCCCACATTGGGGGTGGGGAGATGTAGCTCCCCAACTGGGTGTGTTTGACATAATGCTTTGTGCGTTTTGTATAATGTTGGCAGACTGTTCATTTTCCCTGTAAAACATTTTGATAATTTGTGGTGCCCGTGTTTTGCAAGTTCGGTGATGTTGTCTCATTCATTTCGGATTTGGGTAAGTAGGTATTCACTCCTTTAAAGTAGATCCGTATACACACACACACACATATATATATATATATATATATATATATATATATATATATATATATATACAGGTCTATATCACATCTTAATTTATCAAATACCTAATTGTCGAACTAGCTATTCAGCAAACAACCTAAACATCAAAGTGGAGTTCATCGAAAGATTTTACTTGGTCATCCTGAAAAAATATTATGTGATTGACATGCCAACTGACTGTGATTTACCCATTACTTCACTGTAGTGTGATTTTGGAGTTGGTATATTTAATTTGCAGGCAGTGTGGGTGGTGCAGCCACCCTGCCAAAACATAAAAAAAGTTTACCTTTCATGGTGTTGACTAAGTAAAATCTTTCAATGAATTCCACATCAATCATTAGGTCACTCACTGAATAGGTAGTTCGACAATTAGGGTTTGATGATTAGGTATTTGTTAAATTAAGAGTTTGACAATGTGACATTGATTTTATATATATATATATATATATATATATATATATATATATATATATATATATATATATATATATATTTTGTACCCGGGATCAGAATTTCACATCACATCAACAGTGACCAAATCACCTAGAGCCAAATTTCATACTACCAACTGGCTAGTCCTGATGTGGAACATGTATGGGAAAGGTCAGTTTGGCATTATTTAAATGTGATCAATGTACAAATTTTATGTAAATTATTCAGCAGTATTTCCATAGATTTCATCTTATCTGCCTGGTTAATTAATTATAAGATGATATAAGATGATAATGATAGATCAACAATGTCAGCTCACCTATTTCAAATAACATTTATATTTGTAGTGAATAATTTTCTGTCTGATATACACAACTAATCTGAAAGTAAAATTCTTTAGTATATATAAGTTGGTGTAGAATCATGTGACATATTATTTTTCTATGTATAAAATAATTGCCCATAAATGAATGTTCTTTAAAGTAAAGATGTATAGTCTCGCTATTGGGAATTACTATTAGAAGCACTCTGGCAGAGAACCAACTTCATAAATATTTGAACACAGCATTAATACAAAATGACTGTGTATGCACCATGAATTTCTTATTGTATACCTCAAGAATAGTGACAAATACATTCATTATTGTAATCATTTACTCTTAAATATTTGCAAGTTTTACTATACCATTTTTTTACTTATATATTTATATCCACTGTATTCATTAAATAATTGCTAGCTAGAAAGATTCCATCTATGTCCATCAAATATGTGCATACGCTTTTAAAGATTTATCTTATCTGGTGAGAGTCATTTAAAATGACTTAAAGTATGCATTTACATCACAAGAGGGTATCTGTGGAACCCAACACCTGATTTAGCTCATGTGTACAGCAGGAAATAGGGAAGGAACACATTTACTGATTTTTCTTCTTTTTTAACCTAATTTATGCTTGCACACACTGTCCTCACACAGCCAGAGTGGTGAAACACCCAACAATTCCCACCCTACAATTTTACCAAAATGCATCCCAAGCAGGCCAACCAAAAACATCAGCCACCACATCTCTCACCTGTCCCACAAGAAATCAAACTTTGCCTTTGACCAAAGGGAAGCCCAAAACAAAACAAGAAAAAAAAAACAAGTAACAAGGGAGAGACAAAGAAAATAATTAGTCAAGCTCCTAAGCTTATCAATGCATAGACACTAAACACCTACCACAGATGCTTAAGTCCACAGAGTTTATTTGTATTCCCTTACGCATTGGGATCCTGCACATCTATTCTCATAAGAGGTGATGAAAGCAATATAACAACAAAGCTCATTACATTGAACCTCACCAGACAAGCAGACCAAAAAAACTGAATAAAACATCCTCCCTATCATATTGCACAAATAATGCACAAATGTTGAAATTAAACATAAGCAAGATAAATAAAACTTTAATTGCCATTTAACATTCCAGTGTTTTATTATTACCATAGCAACTGTTCGGCAGTATTTTGTGCTTGCTTGTAGAAGGTTTTAATTGAAAGGGATAGGAAATGATAGTTTAAACAACTTTTCTATTATTATTATGTATATTTTTTGCCACTATTAAATAACGGTGCTGTGCATTGAATTAAAATAGCAGTTATTGTAATCTGACTAATAGTTCCTTATTAAACACCAACTATTGGGATTTTGTAAAGAGAAGGAAAAAAGGGAATAACTATTGAACATAAATAAAACCTGAACTTATTTACCTCTCTAAAATGAGAAATTTTCATAAATGTTTCTTCCATTTATATTAATAACGTGAACATATATTATATTTTTCTTCAGTCCTAAATTGTATTGAATAACTGCAATGAGGAATGTATAAAGACAATATTAATGTAATATTTATTAGAGTGACTTATCTTTTAACGTTTTCTTTTTTTCACTATTTTTCCACCAAATTCTCTCTGCTTGTCTATTCAAGGAAATTGTATTCTACTCAATTTCTTCTAATTGATCCAAAATTTTGTTTTTCTAAATAAAAGTTATAGCAGTCTCAAGATTATCAACCGTTTTTGTACTATCCAAAAGAAATATTTTCAGTCTTGCAAGAAACAACAGTACTTTAATTTGATTCTTCTTGAATTCTTTAATTAATGTAAGAAATTCTTTCCTTTTGGAAATAACTGAAGTGGAGTAGTCATTATCAAATGTATTTGTACTGTCATTAACTTCTGTAGGAGAACTTGACCAGGCAGTCTTTAATTTTTTTTTTTTATCCTGGCAAGATAGAAATCTAACAATGACTGACCTTGGTGGAGCATTTTTCTTCAGTGAAGGAACCACTATTGATCTGAGAGCGCCTTCAGTGCCAAAGGACATTGATTCTGGCAAGGTTCAGCATTTTTGGTAACCAGGAAGTTAAGAAATTATTACCTTCTAGTACCTCTGGAAAACTGAAGATTCTAATATTATTTCTTCTCAATCTATTTTCTAAGCCATTAATTTGACTTGATAATGAATTACTTTGTTTGAACAGAAATTCTATGTGTTTTTTCTCCCTCTGACATTCTTCTCTCTATATCATTTAAGGCATCTTCTATTCCTGATATTTGAGCTTTTTGCTGTTTAATCATCTCATGTATTTGTTCCATTTGCTTTTTAAAATTTTCCTTAAAATTATCCAATTTATTATCCATTTTGTCCATTTTGATTGAAAGTGCTTGTATATTGACAAGAAGAGATTGCAATTCTTTTTTAATATACTGGTCTTGAGAATTTGACTTTGAGTAACTCATTTCAAGATGTCTTTGTAATCCTTTCAATTTAATTTTGACAGGAAAGATAATAGTAAGAATTTTTTTAGAAAAAATACTGGTTCAGTATGTTTAAAGCTGAAACCTCTTGAGATGCAATATATAATTTGATTTTTAATTCAAATTTCTGTCAGAAATATGTCTTGAATAGCAGAGTAAAAAAGAAATGCTGCTGACTAGTCACCATCTTGGCCATGCCTTACTGGTTGAGCTCTTTGAAAGGGGACCCGAGACAACAGAAAAAAAAAACATACAGCCCACACTATTTATATGGGCCTGGCCAAGGCCTTTGGCATTATCCCCATGCTGGCATTATTGGCAAACCTAACCAACTCAACATTACACATAGTTCACTAGGTTGGTAACTGGCTGTTTGAGACAACCTATATTGTTAAGGTTGAAAGTATTTGCTCTATAGAGAAAAATATTACCAGTGGTGTTCCACAGTACTCTGTCCTGGGTCCTCTACTTTTTGATATATATTGATGTGACATATAAGCCAATACCAAGAGACTGTGGTTAACCAAGTTTGCTGATGTATACAAATTATCAGTGCTTTGCAAATCCTGTTCTGATATTCGTATTAGAGCTGGTCCAAACAAGTTCTTGGTGTATTGATCTTCGACTTGCCCACAAAACCAGGAAATGCAGAGCAGCTTTCTTTGGTAAAATTGATCATTACTACTGCTTATCATATAGATAACATTCTATTTGTATTTGTCACAGTAATCAGGGACTTTGGTAAAGATGTTGATAACAGACTCTTCAACGACTTCTCTAAGGTAGAAAAAAAATCCTTCTACCTTGCAAAACTTATCCTTTGTGGTATTTCATGGAGATCCAAAGAAGTTATATTCCTACTTTATTCATTATTTATTAAGCCCATCATGTAATATAATGCACCCTTCAGCATGCACCTTAATAAGCACCTAAACCAGTTCAATGTTTCCTCACCAAAATACTCTCAAAGCCTCAGTACCCTTCGCTTCTCATAGATTATAAAGCCTGTCCCTCTGTTCATTGTAATATAGACTACTGAGGGATAATGTCAGTTTACCATTTTGTGTTATGAATGAGAGCGCACTCTTTGAACTCCTTCATCTCATCAACATTACCAAATGGCATGACAGATACCTAACCAAAAAGCATACCTGTTTTCTGGAATAGGCTGCCCTTACCTATCAAGTAGAGTACTTCCTTAGCAACCTTTAAACCCAGTTTGGTTGACAAGATAAGGTGATTGCAAAATTTTGCCAGGGATATGAGGAGAAAGTCTACTTAATGGGGGGCATTGTTAGTCTTCCACAGCTTCTTGATGGGTTCATTTGGCCATAAGCTTACTAAAAAACTTTGAACTACATAAATACACTCACACACACACACACATACATACACACACACACACACACATATATATATATATATATATATATATATATATATATATATATATATATATATATATATATATATATATATATATATATATCAGAGGCAAAGCTAGGGTCGAGTGAAGCAAAAGCAGTCCTGGGAGCAACGTGTTAGAGGATGTAAGACAAATGTCAATCCATCTTCATTGCATTACTGGCATTTAGAAATGTTAGTGAGGACATTCCATACAGAATATGGTAGGGAAAGTAGCATGGCACTGTTTTACATTTTGTATGATGGCATATAAGTAATTTTAGAAATATGTTTAATGTCTGTATATTTTACATATCGATGACCATCAATCTCAGGTCCTTTGGAGTTACCTGTGATTACTGTTCATAGTAATTGTTTTGGGTAGCACTTTGCATGAAGAAGGATAAGTCCACTCAGGATATTGCTGCAATAATACTACCCACAATGCTAGCACACCCACTAAGATCATTTTTACACTATTTTTACTCCATGCTGGGGATACATTAGCCCTGATTAATGCTTTGGCAAACCTGTTTTGGCTAGTGAGCTTGAGTTACAAGAGTATTTAGCAGAGTCAGAGGTCAGAGTGAGTGGCTCATTGTTGGCCTACCCATCCTGACAAAAGGAAGGTGGAAAGACCCACTGCATGGTCACTACTTATTGACACATGGTACTAGCTTTGGCATTGCCCTACAGAAGTTCTGTAGACCTGCTATGCAGTGGGTAGAACTGCAATGAAGGTCTGCCATGTTGAAACATATAGCTTACATCTAGCACTGGAGACCCTTCTTCAGCAGGAAGCTGACAAACTTCAGTAGTAAGAGATTAAGGCATATGAATACCCCCAACCACTGCCAAAGACTGTTGTAGAGCACTTAACATTTGTTCCTACCTGCTTCAGCATACAGGCTGGCATAACAAAAGGATCCACTGGGAAGTGCTCAGGGCTATATGATCAAACTGGGAAGACAAAGCCTAAAACAAATAGTGTATCTTAAGGAAGCACAACTGATACTAGCAGTATATTTTTTTTAGTTAATTTTCATCACTGTTAATGTGTAAAATGCATGCTATAAAACTAATGGGTGTCAATTTTGACCAAGAAACCTTTAATTGGGTGGAGCTAAGATGGCCAAGTGAAGGCAACAACTTTTTTATCTTGTCAACCAAACTGGGTTTAAAGGTTGCTAAGGAAGTACTCTACTTGATAGGTAAGGGCAGCCTATTCCAGAAAACAGGTGCGATTTTTGGTTAGGTACCTGTCATGCCATTTGGTAATGTTGATGAGATGAAGGAGTTCAAAGAGTGCGCTCTCATTCATAACACAAAATGGTAAACTGACATTATCCCTCTTTTAGAGAATTAGAGTTAAATACAGGAAAATAATTTTTTTCAAAAACTTTTACACCTTAACTGATAATACTTTTGATTCTTCAATTCGTGATTTTGTGAAATTATATAACATTTTTCCTGTCACGTTTATTTGGAGATAGAAGATGACCAATTCTAAGCATTATCATGCTGACATTTCTTTGAGAAAGGATTTACAGCTAGTGCCATCTTTCCTTCAGGAATTATCCTTGAAAATGTATGGCTTTCAGGAAAATTTAGAAAATCTTAGAGAAAACTGGCTTAAACAATCTGATTTCTTTAAAGAACTGTTACAGCAGCAACAAATCAAAACTTCTGACATGGAGAATGCCTTGAATGACATAAATGGGATACTAAAAGAAGAATCTCAAACAGATTTTCTACTAAAAATAAAATTAAACTGAACCAGGACTTCTTCAGACTGTATGATGCGTTGCAAAAAACACAATCATTAAATACACATGATCTCTGAGGTCGCATGACATAATTTTTTCCTTTTAAGGAAAGCAGTAAACGCCTTCCTAACTTTCAAACCAGGAGGATGGCAAGCATTCATTTTCACTTGCCATTCATATTTTTTCCAACTCAATTCTTCTTCTGCATCAAATTTTTTATCTACATTCAAAACTTCATCCAAAACACAAAACTTAAAATCCACTTTACACTTATTATCCTTATAATGCTTATTTAAAGCATTTTTATCATCTTGTACACTTATAGCATACTTGTGCGCATACATTCTTTTGTTTAGTTCTCTTGTTGTTCGTCCCACATAAAATGCAGTACATGGCATGCAAGCAATCAAATAAACAACAAATCTTGATTTGCGCATATATCTACCTTTGATATGCACCCATGCCATACCCACTTTGATGTCTTTAATCTCAGTCAACAGCAAATCATATAAATTGCACATTAGACATTTGTACATTCTCGGATTACTACATTTTGACACATTGCTGCTTAACTTACTCCGAAATAAAATTTTAAAGCTTTTACCTTTTTTCTGCACAAAAACTGGGGCATCTCCCACCTTTTGACCCACTTCAGCACTGCACTTTAAAAAGTTCCAATTAACTTGCATAGACATTTTAAAATCTTTTGTATCATTTTTTCTTGCTATTGTTGCCCCATCACTCCTATTCTTAGCAATTTCTTTGAAACAAACTTCTACATCATTTTTAGGGTACCCTTTGCTGATAAATTTATCACACAAACTCATACATTCCTTATCAAATGTATGATCTTCAGTCAGATGGTGTACCCTAGTCAGTTGACCTTTATTTATGCATGGATGGGAAAAGTGTCATGTGTTTGAAAGTATTTATATGAGATATATTGTATTTTTTAAGCATTTTATTGATGATGCTTGTTTAATTTGGAGGGGTGACACAAAACTATTTGAAGAATTTTTGAGTTACCTTAATAATGTTTGTTCTTTCCTTAAATTTACTTTTGTTTATGATGAGGTGACTATTAATTTTTAGATCTCAGCATTTCTAAGGTGAATGGCAAATTGGTTACAGCTATTTATAAGAAGGAGGTTCAAAACAATTATTTTTGCATTATGATCGCATGCACCCCCCAAAAAAAAAAACAAATAGTGTCAAAGGTCAACTGACTAGGGTACACCATCTGACTGATGAAGATTATACATTTGATAAGGAATGTATGTGTTTGTGTGATAAATGTATCAGCAGAGGGTACCCTAAAAATGATGTAGAAGTTTGTTTCAAATAAATTGCTAAGAATAGGAGTGATGGGGCAACAATAGCAAGAAAGAATGACACAAAATATTTTAAAACTTCTATGCAAGTTACTAACAGCATTGATGCACATACTATAAAAAATATTATAAAAGATAATTGGAATTTTTTAAAGAACAGTACTGAAGTGGGTCAAAAGGTGAGAGATGCCCCAGTTTTTGTGCAGAAAAAAGGTAAAAATTTAAAAAAAAATTATTTCAGAGTAAGTTAAGCAGCAAAGTGTCAAAATGTAGTAATCCGGGAATGTACATATTTTTAATGTGCAACTTATGTGATTTGCTGTTGACTGAGGTTAAAGACATCAAAGTGGGTACGGCATGGGTGCATATCAAAGGTAGATATATGTGCAAATCAAGATTTGTTGTTTATTTGATTGCTTGTATGTCATGTACTGCATTTTATGTGGGACAAACAACAAGAGAACTAAACAAAAGAATGTATGCGCACAAGTATGCTGTAAGTGTACAAGATAAAAATGCTTACTGCGGATGTGTAAAATAAAAGTTCTGTCATCTTTTTTGGCTCTGGTTCAGTTTAATTTTATTTTCAGTATTTGTTCCAGATTTTTTGTTTTGTTTTTTATTCTAGATTTTCTACTAAAACAAAACATTTGACTTCTAAACAAAATTGATGATTTAAAAAATAGAGAAAGGAGATGTAACTTAAAGATTTTTTGGACTTCCGGAAAAAAAAACGAAGGTGAGGATTTAATTTCATTTCTGAATACTTGGATTCCAGAAATCTACAGGAAGGTCTTTCCTATGGTATTGAAAGCGCTCAAAGAGCCATAGGTAAACGTATTCCTTCTTCCTCTTCTTCTCCTGTGAGATCTATAATTATAACATTTTTATCATATATTGATAAAGAACTAGTATTTAAAACTGCTTGTAGGAAAGCCCCTTTGAAATACAAATAGAATTCAATCAGATTTAATAATGACTATGCAACTAAAACAATGGACTTGAGGAAAATTTTCTGGCCTCTCATAAAATGTCTTAAACATAATGGTTTTAAATCTCAGATAATTTTCCCACAAAAATAAACAAAAATCTGTCAAATGAAGTAAGAATCTTTAACAATTTAGAAGAGGCTTTACTATTCATCAGAAATAATAACCTTATTCCTATGACTGAGGACATGGATTGGTCATCCCCTTCTCTGCAAAGAGCATTTGATAAAAATACACGGGCTGACATGAAGAAAAAAATGAAAAACAGATTCCAACAAAACTACAAAATCATCAGTCACAAAATAACTGTTACTTTTAAACACTTTCTTCTATTTTTATTGCATAACTATTTTTGTCTGTGATAAGATGTCTTCAATATTTAATAATGAAAACAGTTAAAACCAAAGAAATTACCTAGATATATATCTCTCGTTGTTGAGAATTTGATCTGCTATTGTCTTTCCTGAAGTCAAGATGGATATTTCAGTTTCTTTCTGTCAGTCATATACAGTTTTCTTCCCACAGGTAACTCCTTTCTTTACGTTTCTTTTCTTGTTTAATAAATATATTTCTATGTCAGAAGGGGGAATTATATCCATGCACATTTATATTTAATATACTCTTAAATAGTATTTTTGTTGCTCTGTTTTATATACAGTGAAGTTTGGTTGTGATCTTACACTATTATGTTATTTCTTTCTGATTACAGCTGTGGGGGTGTTTTTTCAGCAGTCCTGTATGTTTACTTTCCTTGAGAAACTATTTTTTGATATGGCACCATTTTTTCTGAGTAGAAGCTTATTTTCTCTTAATTACCATTTTATTTTCCTCTTACAATTACCAAGAGGCATGTTTCTTGAGCTTGCTTCACATGGTTGAGTTTGTCTAGTCACTACAGGTGTCATGAAGGTTTTTGCTGCATCAACATAATTTGCAGGAAGTTGTTCATGCTTCCATTGCATTACTTCCCTTTATGGCTCATTTTGAGCTAATGTCTCTTACAATCCTGTATGACTGACTTTTATTCATAATCTTGCTTAAAGGTAGTAGTTTTAATTAAACTCAGATCAATTCATTTCACCATTTGAATTAGAGTAAGAAAGAAATCTTAGCTATTGCTGTATCTTTAGCTTTCTTTATTAATTTACCTGTTCTATTTGATATAAAAGGATGTTGTACATGTTTTGCCAATACACTCATGTATAATGTATTGCTATAGGAAGGTTTGGTTCTTTTATAAAAGAACTTCAGGAATTGAGATAGTCATGGTTATTTAAGATATGTCTAATTTATGAAATGAGGCTTTGAATTACTCATGAGAAAATATTTATTGCATCTACTCTTTCTACATAAATTTGTTATAAGCCTACATTATAAATGTATGCATCTTACAGATGGGGAAGAAAGGTGCGGGTAGGGGGAAGAGAAGATGAAAGGGGTAAGAATTGTTTATTTGTCTCTCTAAATAATATATCATTATATTTTCATAATTTTATAATTATATAATTTAGTCATTATGATTTCTCATCTCTGATGTTGAAAGTTAATAATTCAAACAAACCAAGCAAGGAGTCCACCATCAGAGTTTTAATAGTGCAAACAGAATAAAATACAAAGCTTTCAAACAAAGCTCTTTTTCAATGCATAACAGGCTTATTAGGTACAATCAGTTTTAAATAAATGACCATCGAATCAGATTCCTATCAAACACATGATCCAGGTCATATGACATTCATATAAAAAAAGAAAAAAAAACTTATTCAAAGTTAACAACAAGGTCAAATATTTAAATTATATAAACCATGTAAACTACATATGTGTGTATATATATATATATATATATATATACACACACACACACACACACACACACACACACACACACACACACACACACACACACAAACAGCCTGGTTAAATACATTCTTGTTCAAACTTAAGTACAGGTTTCAAACTGTTCTGACTATTGAGTCCTGGACTATGGTCAGCTCTAAAATAGTCTATCCATTTATGTTCAGCTAACTCAGAAGTTTAATATCACCCCCATGGTTTCTTGCACATAATACCTGAAGAAAATGAAACTTAAATCTATGTGTACTGCCCTTTTGTTGAATAAGCTTATACAATGCATTATTGTCAACACCTCTACATATCTCAGACAAATGTGAACAAATCCTCTGCTTCGATTTTAAGTTAGTTTTTCTTATATAGAAACATCTACAGGCTACACAGTTGGCGAAATATGCCACATTTTATGTATAACATGTAGCATAAGCCCTAAATTCAAATTTCATTTTAGAAATAGGGTGCTCAAATATAACATCTGTATTAATCTCACCACAAAAACTACAGTTATGACAAAGGTGGATCCCTTTAGTGGTTTGAGCTACAGATCTATTGCTAGAATACAAATCTTTATAACATAATAGTTGCTTCAGATTTCTCTCCCTTTTATGTGCAAACATAGGTATATCACCTATTACAGCCTTAATATGTAAATGAGATGTTAAAATCGGCCAATTCCTGTCAATAATCTGTTTAATAGACTGTGTATGCCTATTATACTTCATCAAGTACCTAATTTGTCTATTATGCATTCTATTATTTTTATTATTATTGTTACTACCATTATCACTGGAGAATCTTAGAGACAGTCAACCTACATCTGTCCATTTATTCATAACTGTTGATCTCATTTCATTTAATAAGTTCTCACTTATCCTCTGCCCTGAAAATCAGAAGTCATATTATCTAACTCTTGACAAAATTCATCGACTTTAGTATTTAATCTGCTAGCCCGCAGAAATTGGTTATACACTATACTCTTAAAAGTAAAACCCGGGTGCATGCTATTAGAGTGTACATAACATGTAGCTTCTACGTTTTTCTTGTATAGAGTTGTATCAAAATATGCTTCTTGTATACTAACAATAAAATCTAGAAAAGTAATCTTATCCATAGAATAGTTCATATCAAAAATCAAAAACTGTGTATTTTCATGTAAGGAATCAATATACATCTTTAGATCAACAATACTACCCTTCCAAAGAAGGACTACATCATCAACAAAACATTTAAAAAAACAAAAGATCATGATGTTTAAACTATATAGGATTCTTATTCTCAAGTATAAAATACTCTTCCCATCTTGCTAAGACCAAGTTGGTGTATAATTTGGTTCACTACTGGGGTACCCATTCCCACTCCCATTTGCTGGTGATATAATTATTATCAAACATAAAGATATTATTCTCTAATACTATTTCTAGCATAAGACACAGCAATTCTATTTTACATGATGTAAACTGACTATGTATCCCTGGGAACTCCCAAATATATTGTACAGCCAAATCATTGGATATCACAGTAAAAAGTGATTTAATATCTAACGTGCAGAGTATCAAACCATTTAACCTATTCATGCCAAAAACATCAAGAAAATCATTAGTGTCTTTAATGAAGCTAGGGCTAAATTTCAACAAGGGTTTAAGCTGTTCTTCTTGATATCTAGAAATAGCTGCTGTAACCCATTTACTTCCTGCTACAGTTGGTCTCATGGGGGGAGTGTTTATGTCCTTATGTATTTTAGAGAGACCATATATAAATGGTATTACAAGTTGAGACACATAGAGATAATTATATGCATCAGGAGTTATATCACTTTCTATCAATAAACCACACAAAAATTCTTTCACTCTATAAACAATATTATTAGCAACAGTAATATTGATGGATTTAAATGTATTAATGTCAGACAAGAGTTCATACATTAATTCATTATAGAACTCTACTTCCCTAATCACAACCTTGCCCCCTTTATCTGCGGGCTTAATTATAATATATTTACATACACATAGACTATGTAATGCTTCTCTTTCTGTCTGAGTCAGATTATAAAATTTAGAACTTCCCCATTCACAGAAAAACATGCTATACAAATCTTGTTCACAGATTTCTAAGAATGCTTTAACAGTGGGAGTATTTATAGGTAAAAAAGTACTAGATCGTTTTAGACCCAAACAATAAGTCTCATCAGTATTTTTAAATAACAGTTTCAAATCAATATTTCTAAAAAACAACTTTAATTCAGTGAGAGCCTGATTAATATTACCTTCAACAGAAGGTATAAAAGTCAATCCTTTGCTTAAGAGCAATAACTCAGCCTGTGTAAAACTACTTTTAGACAAATTAACAATATTTACATTATTTCATTGCTGCTCTGCTCTGTGTTATCGGGCCTACTTTGCTGGAACTTCATCCCATAGTCTGTCCCATTGGTCCTATTTCCACTTGTTTGTTTCCTTTTCTTGTTATGCTTCTTCCTGTCAATGTTTCTTGGACTTTTATTGAAAGTTTTAGTTGGAAATGAGTAGTTCCTAAAAAAATGCTAGAAGATGTATAAGTATTAGCTAATGCATTTATTTGACTGCCGTTGCCGTTATTAACATCATTTAGACAAGTGTTATGTTGCCAAGTATTTTCATCTATAAACAGATCTAAATCCATAATTGCCTCACTACACTTACTTGGAATAGGACAGTCAGCAGCTTATTTTCCACTGTCACACACATCATTTTTCTCTATTCATTTTTTGCTTTTTTGTTTTTCTGAAAGTTAATAATTCATCATAACTGTTCTCATTTGCAATTAAGTTAATGAATTTATGTTCAAACATGTTTTTTGCTTATTAACTCATTCACTCCAATAGAGCTCAGGAAGTTTGCACTGCAACTCCCAAAGGGTGGAGCCCAAGCCTTTTCACAGAATCGAATTATGTCCTCAAATTTCAAACAAATGTTCATATCTCTGGAACAATAAGGATTACTAAAGAAGTATGAATGGCAAAATATTCAGAACAATCTATTTAATAGTGGTCGTATTCTTTAGGTTCTAGGTCTTAAACCAAATTTTATAAGTCACAATAAACATAGTAACTATTACATTTGTAATATTTTGTAAATAACTTACAAAATCTCAACAACTACTCCAGTTACACACATACTGTCAGTAACATTTCATTCATCTAGCTGAGAGCTTTTATATGAGCCTAAGAGTTTTGTATGTGTTACTTGGTTGTTAAGCTATTTAGAGAAATGTGAAAATTATATCTATGTAAATTAATATAATAAAACCAACAGTTAATATCTATTTACCTGTACTAGACACAAGTCCAAAAATTAATGCAGTTCAGTTTGCTATTGTGTAAGCTTTAAGATGAAATCTTTTAAAACCTTGTACATAGCATGGTTTTCTAATTATTGATGCAAGCATGAGCAAGCAATTTTTGATGCCTACAGGCATCAGTAGGAGTTAAGTGCAGATACACCTGGAGGTGTCACTCGGATGTAAGGAGTGACAATGTATTTATTATCTATTTTCATATCACTCAGTTTATTACTTAGTGTATACAGTTTTACTTCCTTTATTCCAATTTTTAGGTACCTGCTTTAATGGTGATCTTGAGCAATAAGCATTCTGTATAACAGAATAATGGCTAAACAATTAGTAAAACTATTGACATAGTTAAAACTAAGTAAGATTAACTTAAATAACTTAAACTATTATTTAATTATGTTGGCAATTCTAGACTCTACAGAATAATTATTTCTAGGTTATCATAAACACATTCTTTTGCAGTCAAACAATGAAGTTAACATAAGATTTGTTTCCTTGTGGCTGGCTGACACTAAATATATGCAGTATATTGTTAATTAATTAGCACAGTACACAAAGGGAAACATAGACAGTATTAGCTGTCAGTGAAGTTATAAATTGAGCAACTACAAGGAGCTATTACCATAGTAGCAAGCAACAGATCTGTTAGCAGCAAGTTTTAAAAATTTTAGTGTAGCCAAGCTGACTGCAACAAGTAGTTCTATAAATAAAAATAGTAATTGGAGTGTATTACTCAGCACAGATTGGAACCAGGTTGCATTGCCCCCACCTAATCAAATATATACTTATACAACATATTTGATAATTAATCAAAACATTTGAGTAATGACTATTCAGTTTACTGGTGTCACATGACATTTTTTTTTAGGGAAGGAAAGAAAGGAAGTGGAGAGTGAAGGAGAGAAAATAGGAGAAGGAAAGGAGTAAATCAGTGAAAATAATTATCTTCTTTATCATTATGTAATACTCCATTATAAATCATTTTATTTTAACATTCATATTATTGGTTAATTATTGGTTATTATGACTTGTTATATAGACTTTTACTAATATTAAAGAAAGTCTCCACTAAATAAATAATTTACTGCAGAGTTCAAAGAGATAGGTTTCTTGTTGTTATTTCTTTAGATCATAGTTTGATTAGGTAATGATGGATAGTCTGATAGGTCTTTTGTTTACTTAAAGGACTAGGAATTTTGATAATTCCATCTTTTAAAGTAATATTTATTATTTACAACATAACTATTATTTTTTCTTTCTTTTTCTCATTTGGTCTGAGTTATTACATTTTGCACTCCAAAATTATGAGAGGCATTCCGTTACTTACTATGTTTCACTATCTTTTTTCCTTTTATTTTAGGGAAAAAAAAGAAATAAAAAGAAAAGTTAAGAAGTAATCATTTTATCATATACATGGGTTTATCATTGTTATCTTTAAACATTAGTGGTTTAAATAATCAAAGAAAAGATCAAAATTAATAGAATATCTAAATATTAATAAGGCACAATTATTTTTTTTCTTCAAGAAACACATATTAAACCAACAGAAAAAGACATTTGGAATCCTGGTAATTTTATAATTCTTGCTCAATCTTCTTTTAAAACCAAGAGGAGAGGAGTCATGATACTTTGCAAGAAAAATATAGATATCCTACAGATTATTTATAAATATTAAGATCAAGACAGCCTTTATACTCTTATAGTTTTAAAGTTTAACACTAGATTATGGACTTTACTTACATTTGACTGATTCCCATGTATGGGAAAAAGTATTGCCAAGAAACATTTAGACTTTATTCTTAGCAACTATGACGTCAATTTAATTATAGGTGGTGATGTTAATTGTATACTGAAGGACTTTGACACCAGTAATAACAGAAAACCAAGGCTGTCCACCACTGCAAAAATATTTAAAAAATGGATTGAATCTCTCAACTTAAATGATACATTTAATATGAAAGACTTTAGTTCTCTACTCTTTTCTCATCAAGATTATAAATGTGGTATTCAGACCAGAACAGATAAAATTCTAGTTTCTCAAGATATAATTTCTAAGATATCAAATTTTAACATCATTCCTTATCCTACATCTGATCATGATGCCCTTATTTGATCTTTTTTAACCAGAATAGCTGCATATATAACTAAACTTAAAGAGTGCAAACCTCGGTTAACATCTGAATTAAATTTCTTTTTGGAATGTAATAACACTTCTATATCAATATAGTCATGATTTGGTATTCATTATAGGCTTACATTTATGGTAAAATTCTAAAAGGTATAAAATAAAATTAAAGAATGAGATTCAGAACCACAAAACATTCAATCTCAACTCTTAGTGGCTAAATCTAAGTTTACTAAAAATAATAAATCTAATATAAAAGAAACAGAAACCTTAAATAAATGATATTTTTACATGTTATCTCATAAATCAAATCTGGCTCCAAAAGGATTAAAACTGAATGCCAATTCTTTATCACCCAAACATATGTATAATGTATCAATAAGATTTAAATGCAATAAGAAATAATATTCTAGAAATTAGCCCTGAAGAAAATAAGAAAAACACCTGGGTTATTGGTGACATTCTTGATGCTTTTAGATTCCACTATACATTTCAAAGTCAATATCCTAATTCTGATGTTAAGACTTCAATATTAAACATTGATTCTTTTGGTATTAAGAAAATACCATCAGTTTAAAAAGTTGACGTGCATAAACAAATTTCTTATAGAGAAATTGTAGATAAAATAAAAAAATAAAATAAAAGCTCCAGGTATGGATGGAATAATAATAGAAATCTATAAACTTTTTCCTCTCCTATTATATCTTTTTTTCATAAAACTTTAATTGATGTTCAATATCAAAAAAAAGGTTCCCCCTTCTTGGAAATATTCATTAATTGCTCCTATACTAAAATAAAATAAACATACACAACTTTGTTCCTCTTATAGGCCTGTCTCACTTCTAAATAATGATTATAAGATTTTCATGTCTATTATTGCTGATAAAATAAAAGAACTCATTGCCCATATAATTAAATCTGATCAAACAGGTTTTATACATCAAAGGCAAACCCATGATAATATTAAGCATATATTAACTCTTATAGATTTCTTTAACAGAAGGGATGAAGAAGCTCTCTTAATTAGTCTAAACATTAAAAAAGCCTTTGATTCTTTAAATCAGAATTACTTATTTAATATTCTAGAATTATTTGATTTCCATACATGTTTCATTTCACTCTTAAAGAATATTTATAGGAATAAACACTACTAATGTGAAAATTGGCCCCTTTATTTCAGAATTCATTCATCTGACTAAAGGTTCTAAACAGGGTAATCCATTATCTCCAATTCTATTTGCCCTAGCCACTGAAATTTTTGCTGTTTTAATTTGAACAAATTCAAATATTATTGGCATGGATGTTTTTAATCACTATTCTTCTCAAATTATGCTGTTTACAGACAATAGGATATTAACATTTCCCAATTCAAGAGCAACTCTTTTAGAACTAGTATCCACAATAAAGTTATTCTGAAATGTTTCTGGTCTTCACTTCAATCAATCAAAATCTAAATTTATAATAGTAAATAAAAGGAAAAAAATTAAAATCACATTATTAGCAAACAAATCTCATTGCCTGAATAAATATCACACTACTGAAGTCCATAGATGAAATAATAACTGTCAATTATAACAATATCATAAATGTAATAGAAAATCTTATTTCTAAATGGAAAAAGATTGTTTCTTTTAAAAATAGACTTCAGGTTAATAAAGCTGATTCTTTTACCCAAAGCATTATATATAATACAAGTCTTGTCTCTTTTTCCAGATAAACATTACATTAATGAAATAAATAAACATCTATTAAAATTTATTTGGTTCCCTCCAGATATTGATACTTATATTAAAGCATCAGTTTTTAATTTTATTTTAAACTGGGTGGATTCAAATTATAATTATAATTGGAAAACTGTGCACTTAACTCTTTTTAAAAATAGTAATGACAATTTAGGTAATAACATTTCAACTAGTCAAGATAATTTCTTTTGACATTATCTTTGCAATTTTATACAATATAACATTTCCCCTCCTATTAATGTTAGTTATTTAATCTTTATACTTAAGATTTTTATTATTTTTTTTTTATTTATTTTACATTTGTTTACCGGGAAAGTCTAACTGGAATGAGGTCCATTTACAGCAGAGGCCCGGGAAGAAAACATCCACAACAACACAATTACAAACAAAAAACAATTTTGTACAGAGGTATATATATATATATATATATATATATATATATATATATAATCAAAGAGATATATCATGCAATAATAAAAGAACCTTGCTCAAAAGAGCACCAATGTATAACACAAACAAAAACTAAAATAAAATAAAAAAAACACCACTGACGCTGTATATATCCACATGAAAAAATAAAGGAACTATTTATTAACACGATGAAGCACTTTCACCCTGTACGCTCAGGGCATCATCAGAGTGACTGACTACAATAAAAACCTTGTTTAAATACCAAAAAACCACATCACACCCAAAAATGAAATAATTGGATAATAGCTTAATTGGCAATTATAGTTAATCTAAAATACATTAAAATACATTAAAAACATTCTAAAAGACACTCAACTTCCATATAGTCTTATGATAATGTTGTACAATATTAGTAACTAGTGACAAAACTCATCACAATATGATTCCAAAAATCACCCTTAGTCAACATGTAAATATACAGTCCATATCAAATGTCAATGTTTACTTAAATTGATATAATCAAATTTGTAATGCTTTTAGTCTTAAAACCGAACTGACACATTCTCATTAATACCAGGAGGTGTCTTGGCATTAGTTCTTAATTGCCATTCCAATTCCATTTTCTCCAAGTATAAATTTAAGTCACCTCCCCTTCCATGATCAAACACCTTGTCAACAATAAAAAAACAGAAACTTATTGAACCCCGTACATTTCACAGAATGGTCATATAATGCACTTTCTTTCTTTCTCTTTTTAATGTCCCTAACATGTTCTAAAACTCTTTCTTTCAGTTTTCTTGTGGTTTTACCCATGTAAAAAGCTGAACAGGACAAACAAGTAGCTATGTACACTGCCACTTTAGTATTACAATTACAATGACCAGGGCTCAGGATCGTGCAGTGATAACCGTCTACCGTTACATATGGACCTGAGTTTATAAATTTATAAGTTTTACACATGTTACATTTTGACATACTAAAAAACATCATTTTCTTTTTTACTGATTTTTTCTAATAAGTTCTTAAGGTTTGCAACGCTAGAAAAATAATTTTTGGTGTTAAACCTAAGATATTTTTCATCTCAGGACTTAAAACTAGATTCCAGGTGTTATTTACAATAGAACTTATCTGCAGAACCTCATTGTTAAAAGGGACAACTAAGGTGCTATCATACTGGGTTTCTTTTTTCTTTGCAAATGTGCTCCCTTGATTAGTATGTAGAATAGGTAAGAACCTTTCTTTTCTTTTTTAAATATTTCATTTCTAGTTCTAATGAGTAATTTAGTGGGATATCCTCTTTCTTTAAACATTCCCACTAAAGTATACATGCCATGTGTAAAGTCAGTCTCATCACTGGTAAGCCTTGATATCCTCACCATTTGCCCTTTTACTATACTCTTCTTTTGATAGTTAAGGTGGCAACTGTTGTAATGGAGCAGAGAGTTCGAATAAGTCTCTTTTCTATGTACACTAGAGTTAAATTTGTTGTTACTTTTATCCCAACTTAATGAAATGTCCAAAAAGTCAATACTCTCTTTACCTATTCTGTGTGTAAATTTCAAAAATGTCATGGTAGAATTCAGATAGTCAATAAGTTCTTCTAACTCAACTATGTTTCCTTTCCACAGAATTAGTATATCATCCAAGAATCTTAGCCATGTAATTACATTGTCAAAAAAGTTAGATGAAAACACTCATCCTGAGATGAAAAGTTAGATGAAAACGTTCCACTTAGCCAGCACCAAGTTCTTGTAAATTGGTGCACATTTGGCTCCCATGGCTACTACACCTGTTATTTGGTGAAAGAATTCCCCTTCAAATACCAAAAAATTGTTATTCAATACTAATTCCATCAATTCTACCAGTAGAAATCTTTTCATATTGTGAATTCTGTCTTTTCCAATCAGAGCTTCCTCAAACAGTGCCAACCCCTCAACATGTGGTATGGATGTAAATAAATTTGTAACATCAACCATGACAAATAAAAATTCATCCATAATAGGTATATCCCTGAGGGTTTCTAAACAGTGCCATGAATCTTTCAAAATATGTGTGTAACACTTAAGAATACATTTACACCAAAAATCAATGTATGCTGCTATGGGCTCTGTTTTTGACCCAGTGGCAGCGACAACTGGTCTAAATGGTGGGTTGTTTACATTTTTGTGGATTTTGGGAATCCCGAAAATTCGAGGTGTCACGGGAAAATCCACTGTCATGTATTTGTATTCATTAAAGTCCATAACATCTTGAGTTAAAAAATCATGTAGAACCCAATCAATTTTACTATATGCTCTCCTCAACTCATTAACAGAAATTCTCTCATAAGTGTCACTATCATTTAACAATTCACATATTCTGAAAACATAGTCTTGTTGGCCCCCCACCTTTATCGGGTTTCATGACTCTAGTCATATTTTTGTCATTTAGATGTTTTAAAACATTTCTTTCTTCTAGTGTTAAGTTGTTCTTGTGTTTGTTTAAATTAGAGAACACACCCCATATTTCATTTTCACATATAGTCTCAAAGGTTGCAATGTAATTGTTGCTCGGTGGAATAAAAGTACTTTTCCTTTTCAGCTGCAGTTCATAATTCAAACCCATGTCTTGTTTTTCATGAAAAAAATATTTCAAGTTTAATTGTCTAGTAAACAGTCTCAAGTTAATAAACATTTTAGCAATGTCTTGCTTAAAACTTGGCACAAAAGAAAAACCTTTACTAAACAATGACATGTACACATCATTAATAGTCTGCTGTGAAAAGTTTTATACATTAAAACCATCCTTGCTAGTAATAACACACAACAATTGATCATGTACGTCCATTTCAATATAGTTCATTTCATTGTCAAGTGTGTGACCCTCCAAACAAGTGTTACAAACTCCTATCTCCTCCATTGATACTGTTGGTAAGATGAATTCCTCCCTTGTCCCCCCCCCCCCCAAGTTCTCTTATTCCTGTTTTGTATTCTCTGCGACCTTCTTGGGAGTGGAGGCTGTTCTAAAAAAAATCACAATTTCCATCTGTCTCAATAGTTGGTTCATTGTCCCTTGTACCATCAATTTCAGACTTAATGCCTAACTCTTGTTTTCCAGTTTCTCCCTTTCTAGGAGATGGGTATACTGTTTTATTAAGATAATCATTAGTGTCCCTTTGGATTTTCTTTTGTTTCCTAAACAAGTTATGTTTCATATATTTGTCTGTATCCACCAATATTGTATTTTAAAAAGACTTATTAACCTCAAAGAGCAAGTTATTGGTGAAGCTATTATTCAGTTCGGTAATTTGTTTTTCAACTACACATAACTTCCGTTCTTTTTGTCTTGATATAATCTGCATTAGGTCTAACCCATTCTAGTCAAAAAGTTCTAAAAGCTCACCATGCATTATGGAACCCACTTCTGTTTCGTTCAGATATTTCCAAATTTGCAGGCCCTTAGGGACCTGTTTAAGATCCAAAGAACGCTTCAAAAATACATTGTCCACTTGCAAACCCTTGAACTTCCTCAAAAGTTTCTCAAAGTTATGAAGCTGTGTGCAGACCGTACCAAGTCCTTCACCTGTTGCAGGGGTGTCCGGAAGATGCAGGTCAGGTAATTTCATCAAAGAAACAAAATTCAGAGCTGAAACATTCATTTCTCTGTCCTTACTCCTTTTTGAGACCGGTTGTTCACCTCAAGTCCATTAACCATCAAACCTGAGCTGCCTGGTGTAGTATATAAGATCAATACACCCATTTGGGAGTTAGACAAAATAAACTGTTCCATATTGTGGGCATTCAATGTCGGCTGCTGTTTAAGTAATAGCAGTACCTCCTCAAGTTTCTGCAATAATCCCTCCATAATCTGTGGTGGTTAAAACAACATAGGGCACTAAAGGAATAATAAAAGAACCTTGCTCAAAAGAGCACCAACATATAATACAAACAAAAATAAAATAAAATAAAAAAAAAAACACTGATGGTGTATATACCCACACGAAGAAATAAAGGAACTGTTTATTAACACAACTAAGTGCTTTCACCCTGTAAGCTCAGGGCATCATCTGAGTGACTGACTACAATAAAAACCTTATTTAAATACCAAAAAAAACACATCACACCCAAAAATCAAATAATTGGATAATAGGTTAATTGACAATTATAGTTAACCTAAAATACATTAAAAATACATTAAAAACATTCTAAAAGACACTCAACTTCCCTATAGTCTTATGATAATGTTGTACAATATTAGTAACTAGTGATAAAACTCATCACAATATGATTCCAAAAATCACCCTTAGTCAACATGTAAATATACAGTACATATCAAATGTCAATGTTTACTTAAATTGATATAATCAAATCTGTAATGCTTTTAGTTTTAAAACCAAACTGACACATTCTCATTAATACCAGGAGGTGTCGTGGCATTAGTTCTTAATTGCCATCCCAATTCCATTTTCTCCAAGTATAAATTTAAGTCACCTCCCCTTCCATGATCAAACACCTTGTCAATAATAAAAAGCAGAAACTTATTGAACCCCCTACATTTCACAGAATGGTCATATAGTGCACTTTCTTTCTTTCTCTTTTTAATGTCCCTAACATGTTCTAAAATTCTTTCTTTCAGTTTTCTTGTGGTTTTACCCATGTAAAAAGCTGAACAGGACAAACAAGTAGCTATGTACACTGCCATTTTAGTATTACAATTACAATGACCAGGGCTCGGGATCGTGCAGTGATAACCATCTACTGTTACATATGGACCTGAGTTTATAAATTTACAACCTTTACATGTTACATTTTGACATACTAGAAAACATCCTTTTCTTATTTACGGATTTTTCTAATAAGTTCTTAAGGTTTGCACCTCTAGAAAAAATAATTTTTGGTGCTAAACCTAAGATATTTTTCATCTCAGGACTTAAATCTAGATTCCAGGTGTTATTTACATAGAGCAAACCCAAAAAGGTCCAGGACAATGGGTAAAAAAATTGAAACTATTTATTTAAATAGCTTGAAAAAACAAAAAGCAGACCGATTTCGGCAATAGCCTTCCTCAGTGCATTAACACAAATGAAAATACCTAGTCCTTAAATACATGACATCATTAGCATTCACAAAAATATTGGTTGGATATACCATTATGACAATTCATTCAGACCAGGTTTAAACAAACCCCCTAGCCTGATAATCCAACCTGATTACTTATTGTCTAGTATGGTGTGCCAGCCAACTTTAGAAAAATTAGAACCCTGGACCCTATCAATAATAGTAAATGTAAATCTGATGCCCCATTTAGGATATACCTCTCCAAACATCTGCACCAAATGGAAAGGCCACTGAAATACCTCACAAAGAGAATCCATGGCCTCAAACACCTGTCCTACGCAGACAGGCTCAAATCACTATCACTCTACCCGGTCTCATACAGATTGCTCAGGGGTGATCTGTGTGTTGCCTACAAGGCAATCACGGACCCTGCCCTACTAGAGATGCTCCATATCTGTAAGTCTAACTCCTTACACACTACCTGCTCAAAAGACCTGAATATAATATGTAACATCAACAAAAACCTGAAGAAGAGACTGGTTTGTCTCCCAGCGGTTGCCCCATCTCTGGACTAGACTTCCCATACACATCAAACACAGCACCTCATTGACCCTCTTCAAGCACAACCTTGATGTGTGGATGGGAAATCACAAATTTGTCCCAGAGGTTCCACCTGTCTCCCTCACTGACAGGAGTAACAGGTGCTGACTGAGGTTTGTTGTAAAGGCCCCAGGGCCATTAGCCTGGTAACCTCCTATGATCCTATGTAGTGGCTCACAATAGCTCATATCAGTCCACCCAACACAATGCAGTAAGGATATCACCAATGACAGCAGCACCAATACCACCCATTCTGTGAGGCTGAGGCAGGCCTGACACCCAAAGTCAGGCTGAACTAGCTAGTGCAATATTCTTTAGCAATGTTAACTCACACCCCTATCAGCTGGTCCACACATCAGCAGTAAAGAATTGTGATTGCCACACCCTAATTAGAACTTTTTCACTAGTAGGTTTACCTTTCACAATGCCTAGACCTTGAATGACCTACTGTGCTACAGAGATGTCACTGCCGACAGCAGCCTCATCTTGGTGTTCCATTCATCCAAGATTAGGATCACCTCTCATAGTCCCTAAAAAAATCGAGTTTGCATATTTAATTAGGCTACAGTAGGACTACTACCCAGTAGTGTAGTAAGGGTAGGACAAATGGGGCAATTACACTGGGCATAAAGTGTTAAGAAGTACCATCAAAAGGCAGCCAGTACAGAAATGCACTTAAATTCAGTGTTTTTGTTTTGTTTTGTTTTTTTTTTTGGCTCTTCACTTGAAGAGCTGAGAGAATGGGGGCACCAGTTCATGGGACTGGCACAGGACAAAGGTTAAACCAGCTACACCCCTATTACTATTCACAATAGCAACATGTTCTGTAGCTTGGCTTCATATTAGATATGACCTGAATAAGCACTGTTTTTCACACAATTACAATTCTCTTTCACAAGGCAATGACCTCTTTTCCGTAAAAGCCAGCAATCCTAATAAAATCACTGCATGACATGCAGATGTTAAATTTCATAATTCATTCATTTTCTAGTACCTGTATTATTCAGATCAAAATCATGGCGGAGCAAGAAACTACCTGCTTGTGTGGAAGACAGAGAGCTGATTACACTGATATTTCATAATGATTTCGATTGTGTGTGTGTGTGTGTGTGTGTGTGTGTGTGTGTGTGTGTGTGTGTGTGTGTGTGTGTGTGTGTGTGTGTGTGTGTGTGTGTGTGTGTGTGTGTGTGTGTGTGTGTGTGTGTGTGTGTGTGTGTGTGTGTGTGTGTGTGTGTGTGTGTGTGTGCATTTATCATACTGCCTTTCTCCATGTTAAAATTTACCTTATACTTTTCACTGAAACCAGATTCAGCAGGTTTGAGTTGAGTGCTGCTTGTTTTTTTTTTTATACTTGATTTTGACTGGCATTGCAGTAATGTATTTAAAAAGTAATTTATTTTTTCATGCCTCACAACCTTTGTGTTTCCATTTAGATATTAAGTAAGCTGTCATGTAGCCAATGCATTGAAATATTTTTTTCTTCTACACTTCATTTTGTCTTGATTGGACTCTCGTAGTGATGGTTTGGCACCCAGGGCAGCGCATTTAATTAAAGTCCCAGTTTTTGTGGATTTGAGCATAGCTCCACCACTTTCTAGTTGACCACACCCCTTCTTATTGGCCCCACAAATTCAGCTGTCTCCTGCAGCCTGCCTTTAATTTGAAGTCACCAGTCACCACTGATATAAGGTATTAGCTTTTAGAATTTTATGCTGAAGGTGTTATTAATGACATTATTGGTTGCTGCTGTATTATAGACTTATAAGTAGATCAGGGATATAATTTTCAAAAACTTTATTGAAATTAAATCTGCTGATGGATGGATTATAGTGAACATTGTTATCAGACTCTGTATTGCTTGGAATAGTTTTTGAAGGAGAAATTACAGGTTTTGTAAAGAGTCTTTTATCTCATTTGCAGAGGAGGAGGTTGCATGAGTAGTGTTGGAACAATTAATTTTTAGGAGTCCCAATGATACTTTGTACTTTTCCACCATAATATAGGAATAAGTGACAGCTGTTTTTTTTTTGTTTGTTTGTTTTTGTTTTGTTTTTCATTGACATAGTCTGATTTTCCTTATTTGTCATAAATCTGAGTTTTGATCTTTAGATGCCTAAGAGATTAAATAGTAGCTATTATTAGTAGTTTTCTAGGGATGCCAGTTATGGTCTTTGTCTCGTGTCATGCTTGATCTCTGAGGTTAACCATTGACAACTGTTTCCACCTACATCTTGTTTTGGATTACCAGCAGCTTTTCAGTGAAGAACTTCACAGCATTTGTGGTGTCCTGCATGTCATATAAGGTTGGACAATTTATTAACTTAAATTAATTTAGGATATATGCATCCATCTTAAGTGAGAATGTTTGAAATATGTGTAATAGGCAGTTTTAGGAAATTTGAATGACCATTTAGGGGCAATAGGGCAATAATCCTTTATACCATTTGGAAAGACTGAAATGGTGCTACAGTGATTTGAGATATTGAAGAGAATTATAACAAGAAGAGAATAGTTATCTGTTTGTGGGTTTGGCTGAGTATATTATATACTGACTACAAAAGTGGTGTCCTCTTTACTTGCCTGCATTTGAGTCAGGGAATACGGTTGTAAAGCAGCTTCATCAGCAGGCTATTTAACATATGAATGTTATAAATCAAAGACCTTTGTATTTGTTTTATGTGGTTGTCTTTGATTGGATTAAGGGTGCATGGTCACAATGAAAGATTTATGCTGCCTTTTTGTCAGTCACCTGGGCTTTCGAGGCAGCTTCAGCTGCAGGCTATTATCCTGTAACTTTTGTTTATCAAATTCCTGAATTTATTTTATTTCATTTTTTTGTTGTTGGTGATGTCTTTTATTGGATCAGTGTCCATGCACACAGCCATTGGTCTAGTCTTTGTTCCTCTTTTTTATCCCTATATGCTGATTGTCCATTCAGCAGTAATGGGATGATGGTGGGGTGGACTAACACAGTCTGCAACTGACAGGAAAACCTTCAATAACTAAGAATCATATTGTATTAATTTACCTGTTTAATTAGTTTAAAAGTGCATTTAATCACATAACATCTACTTATAATTTGACTGGTTTTGTTTTTTGGTATTTATCTGATTACATTATTAGCTATGCAGACCTTAGTAAATTTCAAGACTTGGGCAAATATATCTGAGTAACTAATAAATTCATGTTGGTGATCCACCTTCATCTTTTATTTTCATTTTCTGTGATATTAGGTGAGCTCTAGTTTGTTGCACTGTGGCATTTGTTTATGAAATATATAAAGGATATATGATTCAGTTTTACTGATGTTTTGGTTCATATTTTAATGATAACCAGCTCAATCCTGTTACATCTTCAGAATCATGAAAAGCACTATGGACAAATGAGCTCATTTTTGCCTCTGTTAACTGTGTGTGTGTGTGTGTGTGTGTGTGTGTGTGTGTGTGTGTGTGTGTGTGTGTGTGTGTGTGTGTGTGTGTGTGTGTGTGTGTGTGTGTGTGTGCCTAACTCTGCAGTCTGCTTTTAACTGAGAGATAAGAATCATAAATATCATTAGAATGCCAAGGTGATCAAATTACAAACCTCCACAAACAAAAAATAGTCAAAACCATATTTTTCGCTGCAGAAAAAAAATTGCAAGCAAATCCTGAAGAAAAATGCAACCATTAAAATAAGGTGCTCTCCCATAAAATTGTTTATACATTTGTCAAAAAATAATTGTGTAAAGGTTATACCATAAAATTTGATTTAAGACTCCAGGTAGAAGCATGTGATTTGCTTGCAGTTAGATCCTAGTGCTTCAATGTGGGAGGGGGTATCATAAGCTAAGCATCAGAGTAAAATCAAGAACATCAGTAAAGCTTGGGGCAACATAGAAAATCATTTGTTGGAAAAAAATATTACAGTGTTTGTTATGCAGCTGCAAGAAATGACTATATCTCACAGTGCAAGGTATACATTTACTCTGTCATAGGGAGATTCGAAAACAGAATTCTCAGGAATGTGATAAAGCAAATTATGCTGCTGCTACAGCTGATACTATGATCACACCAGTTCCAGAGACAACCATTCATTTTCCCATGAGGTAGAGATGGTCAGTAACAACTCTAATCAGAAGCAGTAATGCTGTTTCCATCTACCATCTTTGTCACTTACATTCTGTTATTCTTGACAAAGCTATTAAAGTCAGCTGTCGCAATCAGTTGTCATGACTAGAAAATAATTTCCTAAGATGTATTTCTATATTTTCCACAGCTGCATAAATGGAACAGTCTCTCTTATCGGTGATTTATGCAGTCATTGATGCTCATCTGTGACTATGGTACTTCTGAACTGTGTAAGTGTACAATGTGTGCAGAAAGCTAAATAAATTAAAATCATTAGTATTATTTCACATAACAGATATAATAATAACATGCCGAAAAAATTTAACTTACCTCTTCACAAACCTAAATTATCTGAAGTATCATATGAGAGACAATAACTTGTGCAGCAGTTAATATAAACTAATATAGAGAATATTTTGGGTTAGTAATCTTTGCATATTAATCCTTAACTCAAAGTGGTAAATGGTTGCAGTAATTATTTCTGTGTACAGGCCTTCTGCTTTCTGGAGTTCATACCATCATTTATCCTCCAAGCACTACATGGCATTAACTAATATGTATATAATCTTACAACTGCTGTAGTACTTCATTCGGTTTAGAAAAATATAATTACATTTTGGTTGTAGCTCATGAATACTGTCATGAAGCAATACCAGAAGGTGGTCCTGTCATTAACTGGAACAGAAATTGCTATACAGAAGGATCACAAGAACTCATTTCCTTGAGTAATAATTAAAATGCAAAGTCACTCATAGTCAAAAACTGTTATGCAGCATTAGGTTGTGGGAAAAGGAAATGCATTAACATGATATAATGCTAATGAGCAGTGTATTTTTTTATTTGCACTTACATCAAAATAAAATATATGTAAGCCAAAGAATGGAGTTCTGTAGTTTACTCATGTTCTATATCTATACAGATTTTTTATTATATTGTCAATATTATAAACAGTCTATGAAATATTTCTTCCACCCCTGGATCAATCCATAAATTAGTGCTTTCCAAAGAACTCTCATCCAGTATGCTAAGCACTTTAAGTGGATTAGATGTAGATCATACTGTGCTCTAATTTGCAGAATAGCATTTTAATATCCAGGCTTCTACATCAGCTATCCTAATGACAGGAATGCATCATGTACTGAATGTCACAGAGTGACTAAACAGAGGATTATGATCAGATCTACAATCATAACCCTGTATTTTGAATTCGAGACATAGATGCTGTGAAATTTACCTCCCTGTTGTGAACAGATAATAAAGGGTTGTGATCGGACAATCAATTCTTTGTAGCGCATGTAGGTTTATCTGCTCTATGTACCATGAACTACTAGTTACAGAAAAAAAGCGTAAAGTGTTCTACTGGTTTTGAAAGCTGTCAAAACCCTTAGTGACTTCAATCAAACAGACAGTAGCAGGGCACCTATCAGTTTGTTTACCATTTGTAGGCATGACAAAGTATCAAAAGCAAGGACAGTTTTTAAATACTACTCTTCTTCACTTAAAACATTAAAAGAATGACATGTTATACATCAGTATGTTTTCTGAATAACAATAGTTGTGAAACTCTTTTTCTGGCATTTTCAACACGTTTACTACAGGCAGAGCAAAAATATTAGATGAACTCAGGGATAGTGGTGAGGCATGCAAAACGAATAGAAACAAAGCTGTGTTTACTTCTGAAGCTGCCATTTGTTGATGGGCACTGTCAGTACTTTATTATGGGAAATTTTGCTACGTTCCTATAAGATTGATGTTGTTATTGTTTGTGAAACATGTTTAAAGAACAATGACTGGAAACCAGTTCTTTCAGGGTATAAATGTTTTACTGTGAAGGACATTCTAACAAAAAATAAGGAGGAGGAGGTATTATGGTAGGGATTAGAGATAGTTATGAGACCTGTGATTATTACATGTTCAATGATAACACCAGTGCTATAGACTGTGTAACTGTGACAACAGACAACCCTGAAACATATAACAATTGTTAGAGTGTATAGACCACCAAAGTCAAGTGCAGATGACCTACAAGAATTCATACATTTCGTACATGAAGCACAGGAAGGGAAGAAGAAAAGTGGCTGGGGACTTAAATTTACCAGAAACAGACTGGAATAATATTGATTCAGCAACATAAATAAGAAAGTTATTCACAATGTATGTTCATGAACAGCAATTGATTTAGATTGCAAGAAAAAAAGAAAAAGAATAACTGCCCGGGAAAGGAACTTCCTAGACATTGTTTGTGTTCCTAAAGAAATTACTGTTACTGCATGTCAAGTTTTACCACCATTCATGTGCAGTGATCATGGGGTTCTAAAGGTTAATTTGTAATTCTGCCAAACTGAAATCTAAACCAATTTGCAGAAGATTAATTACATATTATATGGAAACAGCCACTATGTAAAACTAATTGAAGTGATGCATTCAGTGGACAAACTACAGAAGGAATGTGGAAAGTTGTGAAAGAGAAACTGAGTGCAAAAAAAATCAAAAAAAATGTTTTAACATTAGGATCTAGGCATGCAACATCTGGGGGATATATATTCCATAAGAACATGATACCAGATTAAGGTAAGAGACAAAAAATATAAGAAATGGAAAAGAAATTGTAATACAACTTTGAAAACTGAAATACCCAAGCTGGACAAACAAACTAAGCATAGTGTGAGACAAGATCAAGAAAAAATTGAAGAAAATTTATATAAAGATATTGAGCATAACAGGAAGCCATTTATAGATACATATGATGTGCAAGGAGTAAAGATAATCAAATCAATAAACTGTGTGTAGATTCTAAAATGCATTCTCAGACAAATCAGATTGTAGATGTATTTAAAAAATTTTATGCAAAACAGTTTGGCTCCACAAAGGTGCTGATAAGTGATATCCAGGTAATCTCAGTTACTGGAATCAAAATAGATTATATTGAAAAAGAACTATACAAATTGGATCCAAACAAAGCACAGGGAGGAGAGAGAATAAGTAATAATGACATGAGAACACTTCAGCAAGAACGTTTGGTACAATTATATCTATTATTTACTAGGTCATATAAATATGGGGAGAATCCTCAAGATTGAAGATATGTACTTATTAAACCTGTCTTTAAGGGAAAGGAGACTAGGACAAACCCAGAGTCATACAGGCTCTTAAGTCTACTTTCATGTCATGGAAAAATAATGGAGAAGGTAATATTGAATACGTTTTTGACAGAATTGGAAATGCTGGGACTTGAAACCATACATCAGCATGCATATGTTCAAAATAGATCTATTACCACCTATAACATAATATTCTGTAACAATATAATAATAGCTATGAATGAAAAGTTGTGCTGTGATATAATTCATATAGATTTACCTTCAACATTTGGCAGGGTCATACACAAAACACTGATCAATAAACTACAAAAACAAGGTATTGATTTAATGTTGATAAAATGGAAAGCTGCATAACTTACAAATAGGACATGGCAAGTATCAGACAGCAATTAGGTGAAATTCTTGGTTGCAGTCAGTGTCACACAGGGCTCTGTCCTAGGTCCTTACTTGTTTAGATTGTATCTTTCAGACCTATCGTTTTCATCTGAGGGGTTTTACAGTTTGTATGCAAATGACCTTGAATTGGGTAAATTGATTACACGTTACAGACAAGGCATGTCCGCAAAAGAACTTGACTAAACACTCCCCTATAACCTTCTACTTCTCTTCTCTCTTCCTTCCCTTCAGTAAACAAACTTACTACTTTATCTTCTCCTCTTGGTACATCACTGTACAAACATAACTAGTAAAATATTTCGGCTATATAACTATTGCACTATTATGTATCTTCTCGTTTCGGCTGCTCCCGTTAGGGGTCACCACAGTGGATCATCTGTTTCCATTTCTTCCTGTTCTCTGCATCTTCTCTGTCACACCAACTGCCTGCATATCCTCTCTCACCACATCCATAAACCTTATCTTTGGCCTTCCTCTTTTCCTGTTACCTGGCAGCCTCATCCTTAGCATCTTTTTCCCAATATACTCTGCATCCTTCCTCAGCACATGTCCAAACCAATGTAATCTTGCCTCTCTGGCTTTGTCTCCAAACCTTCCAACCTGGGCTGACCCTCTAATATACTTATTCTAAATCCTGTCCACGCTCGTCATACTCTGCCACGTCCAGCTCTGACTCCTGCCTTTTTGTCAATGCCACTGTCTCCAACCCATATAACATAGCTGGCCTCACTACCCTCTTGTAGACCTTCCCTTTCACTCTTACTGGTACTCGTCTGTCACAAATCACTCCTGACACTCTTCTCCACCCACTCTATCCTGCCTGTACTCTCTTCTTCACCTCTCTTCCACACTCACTATTACTCTGAACTGTTGAGCCCAAGTATTTAAACTCATCCACCTTCGCCACCTCTACTCCCTGCTTCCTCACCATTCCTCTATCCTCCCTCTCATTCACACACATATATTCTGTCTTAGTCCTGCTGACCTTCATTCCTCTTCTCTCTAGAGCATATCTCCACCTCACTAGGGTCTCCTCCACCTGTTCCCTACTCTCACTGCAGATCACAATGTCATCTGCAAACATCATAGTCCATAGGGATTCCTGTCTGATCTCACCTGTCAACCTGTTCATCACCATTGCAAATAAGAAGGGACTCAGAGCTGATCCTTGATGTAATCCCACCTCCACCTTAAATGCATCCATCACTCCCACCACAGACCTCACCGCTGTCACACTACCCTCGTACATATCCTCTACCACTCTTACATACTTCTCTGACACTCCCGACTTCCTCATACAATACCACAACTCCTCTCTAGGCACCCTGTCATATACTTTCTCTAAGTCCACAAAGACACAATGCAACTCCTTCTGACCTTCTCTGTACTTCTCCGTCAACACTCTCAGAGCAAACATTGCATATGTAGTGCTCTTTCCCGGCATGAAACCATACTGCTGATCACTAATCATCACATCCCTTCTTAGCCTAGCTTCCACTACTCTTTCCCATAACTTCATGCTGTGACTGATCAATTTAATCCCTCTGTAGTTACTACAGCTCTGCACATCACCCTTATTCTTAAAAATCGGTACCAAAACATTTTTTCTCCATTCTTCAAGCATCCTCTCACTTTCCAAGATTTCATTAAACAATCTAGTTAAAAACACCACTGACATTTCACCTAAACACCTCCATGCTTCCACAGGTATATCGTCTGGACCAACAGCCTTTCCATTCTTCATCTTATTCATAGCTATCCTTACTTCCTCCTTGCTAATCCACTCCACTTCATGATTCAGTATCCCCACATCATCCAACCTTCAATCCCTCTCATTCTTTTCATTCATCAGCCCCACAAAGTACTCTTTCCATCTCCTCAACACACTCTACTCACTTGTGAGTATGTTTCCCTCATTATCCTTTATCACCTTTACCTGCTGCACATCTTTACTAGCTCGGTCCCTCTGTCTAGTCAATCGGTACAGGTCCTTTTCTCCCTCCTTAGTGTCCAACCTTTCATACAACTCTTCATATGCCTTATCCTTAGCCTGCACCACCTCTCTCTTTGCCATTCACCTTATCTAATTATACTTCTGTCTACTTTCTTCATCTCTCTGACAATCCCACTTCTTCTTTGCCAACCTCTTTCTCTGTATACTCTCCTGTACTTCCTCATTCCACCAGCAGGTCTCCTTGTCCTCCTTCCTCTTTCCAGATGTCAAACCAAGCACCTTTCCTAGCCATCTCCCTTACTAGCTCTGCTGTAGTTACCCAGCTATTCTGTAACTCTTCACTGCCACCCAGTGCCTGTCTTAACTCTTCCCTGAACTCCACCTCACAATTACCCTTTTTCAGTTATCACCATTTGATCCTTGGTGCTGCCCTCACACTCCTCCTCCTCTTTTTGATCACCAATATCATCCTACAAACCACCATCCTATACTGCCTAACTACACTTTCCCCTGCTACCACTTTACAGTCTTCAATCTTCTTCAGACTGGCCCTTCTACATAAGATATAATCCACCTGTGCACATTTTTCTCCACTCTTGTATGTCACCCTATGCTCCTCCCTCTTGTTAAAATACGTATTTACCACAGCCATGTCCATCCTTTTTGCAAAATCCACTACCATCTGATCTTCTGCATTCCTTTGCTTAACACCATACCTACCCATCACTTCCTCATCCCCTCTGTTCCCTTCACCAACATGCCCATTGACATCTGCTCCAATCACCACTCTCTCACCCTTGGGTACAGTCATCACCACTTCATCCAACTCACACCAAAATTTTTCTTTCTCATCCATCACACACCCAACTTGTGGAGCATATGCACTAACAACATTCATCATTACACCATCAATTTTCAGCTACATAAACATCACTCTATCTGACACTATTTTCACCACCAAAACACTCTTAGCATACTGTTCTTTCAGGATAACCAATACGCCATTTCTCCTCCCATCCACACCATGATAAAACAATTTGAACCCACCTCCGATACACCTAGCCTTGCTCCCCTTCCATCTGGTCTCTTGCAAACACAATATACCAACCTTCCTTCTGTCCATCATATCAGTTAGCTCTCTACCTATACCAGTCATACAGTCAACATTCAAAGTTCCGACCCTCACTATCACAGTCCTAGCCTTTACCTGCCTTTGGGCATGTCTTCCCCCTCTTCTCCTCCTTTGGCCATCAGTAGCCCAGTTTCCACCAGCACCCTGTTGGCCAACAGTACTGGTGGCAGTTGTTGTTAACCTGGGCCTCGACCAATCCGGTATGTATATCTTTACTGTTGCCCGCATGTATGATTTGGCAAAATTTTACGCCGGATGCCCTTCCTGATGCAACCCTCCCCATTTATCCAGGCTTGGGACCGGCACAAAGAAATACACTGGCTTGTGCATCCCCAGTGGCTGGGTTTATTGCACTATTATGTATTATGTATATAATATGTAATTATGAATGTATCCTTCTGAATACATTTCTATGTATTTCACTTGTCACAGTTTAATGTATGACACTGTAATGCAATAATGTGTGGTACTGATGAATGTAATGTGTGGCACTGTAATGCAGTAATCTGTGGTACTGATGAATGTATTTCTATATGTATTTAATATGTACAATTTCTATTTTCTGTTGGAGCTTTTCTCCTTGAGCCTCCACTGAAAATGAGCAATTGTAGCCCAGTCAGACAAACCCGGTCAACAAATATAAAATAAATAAATAAATTGACCATTTGGGCACTGGAGAGTAATATGCTGATAAATACATAAAGAAATAAGCATATGAGATTTGGAACACATAAATTGATAGATGAATACTTAACACACAATCCAGCAAAAGCACCAAGCCAATATAAAGACAAATAATCAAATGACTAAAAAGAGCCGACCCAAGAAAAACTGAAATTAATAATTTTGTTGTGCTTCAATAAAAAAATAAAATTAAGTGCCTTCATCCCTGTTAGTCAGTACTTTATTAGAACTAAAACATATAATAGTACCAGTCAGTTTATAATCAACACTTATTCAAAAGAACCAATGAACAAAAAATACTAATTAACCAATTTACTACCTGCTGTTTTTTAAAAGAACAGTTAATGTTAAAACACATTTACTGCATCACAATAAAACCAACAACTTTCTTAAATGCTTAATAAATGTATGCTGAAATAGAATTAATACTTGTATCAATTTTCAGTAAATTAGAAATGTTTATGTACAAATAAAATAGCAATAAAAATCCATATATTAACAAAAAGCAGTAATAAATGGCATTTTTACAATTTGGCTGCCCTCAGTTTTAGTAAGCTACCTAATTAGACAGCTTCATTCAATCCCAGCTTTTCATTGGTATCTAACATCTCCAGCCATAAAAGCTCCCTATATTGCAAGGTATATTCCCAGGGACCACATCCTGGTGTTTTTACCACCTGTACCAAAATAAAAAAATTAAAACTTTTGTTTCCTTTGCATGTCTCTTTATGCTTATACAAAGAATTAGTATCCTTTTTGTTGTGTACATCATATATATGTTCATAAATATGTCTATTGAAGGAAAGTTTCATCTTTCCAACACAGAAAAGATAACAATGATCACATGTCATATATACCACCCCAGGAGTTTTGCAATTATACCCTTGAAAAAATCGAAAGGTATATTTTAAGGTGGGCAGCTCAGTAACTTCTCCTTCATATATATAACAGCACTGTTTACATGCTCCACATTTTCTACCCCCTTTCTTTCAGTTTAGACACTCAGTTCTTTTATTTATGCTGCATCTCTCTATCTTTTCTTTTAAATTATTGTGCCTTTTAAAGCAGAAGAATGGCTTGTCACCCAAGCATTCTCTAACTTCAGGGTCAGTTCCAAGTATGTTCCAGTTACCTTTGATAAATTCTTTGATGATACAACTTTCTGGCCCATATTTAATTAACATACTGTGTCCGTACCATAGTGTGGGACCCACTTGGTTAAAAGTATTGGTAATGTTGGATCCATCAATAACAGGTTACGCTTCACCTAACAAAGGGAAAAATTAACATTTCCCTCTTAAATAATCTCATCATGAAGCTCATTCAACATCACCTCAGGGTGACCTCTTTCAATGAACATTTGTTTTAGTATAATTAAGTCATTGTTCAAGTCCTGGTCATCAGAAACAATCCTGGCCAATCTGACCATCTGACCTTAACAAGACATCTCTTCTGTTTAAATGGGTGACAACTTTTAAAATGCAAATAATTATTTGAGAACGTTGGCTTCCTGTATATTTGAGACTTAAACTCATTTTATCCAAATATTTTGTTAAAGTTACATCTACATAATTAATACTCTGATGAATAAGTTGTATCTTTTTGCTTTTCCCGGTTAGGGGTCGCCACAGCAGAACTCCGGTCCGCTAATGATTGGCAGTAGATTTTTACATACCGACTTGCCAGGCCTGACGCACAACCTTCAACGAAGGTACGCCCATTCACGCATGTCTCCACACAGAAGACGCTTTAGCTGAGAATCGAACAGGACAACGTCTTACTGTGAGGCGACAACACTATCGCAGCACCACCACCGCAGTACTCTGATGAATAAGTGAATTTCAAAAATCTAGTTGTACCATTAATGCAATCAATAGATTATCCTAGATTTTCTTTACCACCACTCCAAACAATAAATACATCATTCAAAAATCTAAGATAGGTTACTAGGTAAGAACTGAATGAAGAAGTAAAAATATGTGCTTGTTCTCAATGCCACATTACAATGTCTACATACAATGGAGTGCATGCAATGCCCATGGTGACCCCACTGACCGGACTAAAAACTCTCCCTAAAAGAATATAAAGTTGTTATATAACACTGTTTCCACAAAATCACAGGTAATATTAATGTCCCTGTTCACCAAATTGCTCTTTTTGGTAAGGAAGTCCCTAAACCACTCCATACCAGTATTGTGAGGGATGCATGAAAACAAATCAAAAAACATCAATAGTTAGCAAATACCCGTTAGGATTAAAAAATTTGAACTTTATATTTTCTAGAAAGTCCCGAGAATATTTTAAAATGTACAGTAAAAAAACAAAGCAGGAGGTAGCAGCCACGGCTATATAGAATAACAGCTTTATTAGTAAAAGAGGTGAGCGCTTTCGTGGCACCAGCCACTTCATCAGACAATCAAAGAACAGTAAAACAAAATATTTATACCAAGCTTATCATTGCCATTAACTACCCAATTAATCCTTAAAACCATATACCTAGTATAAAAAGTTTTATACCTAGTGTGAAAAATTTTTAAAAGCTTAAAATTAAAAACAGCTTGACAATAGAAACGCCAACTTAATACATACAATATAAAAGTATAAAAGGTTGAGGGGGGTACTACCTACCATTTCTTTAAATCTCTATTTAGAAGAATGGGTTTAATATTAATTTTGTCATTCAGGCCTACCCCAATGTTAAAACGTACTTAATGGAGGAATGGAATCTATTAATATTTGTATCAATAAATTTCACCAGTGGATAGGTTTTAGATCCACCAGCTGCCATGAGAGGGTGCATAGGTAGATCATATATATCTTTGTGAACTTTAAGGATGCCAAAAATACTAGGCACTATAGGGTACTCAACTTTCAAAAAATTATAAGTGTCATAAGTAATTGCACTTTCCATTAATAAATCATATATGAATTAATCAATTCTGCTGTAAGCTACATTTATTTCATTGTTGGATGCCCTAGTATATTTTTCATCATCATTAAGCAGGCTAAACATCTTAATGGAATAGTCTATAGTCTTGTTCTTATAGTCTGAATAAGCGCACCTCCCTTGTCAGGCTTCAAAACTCTGATATCTTTTTTACTAGTTATTTCTTTCAATAATTCATGATCTTCACATGACAGGTTCCTTGTATGTTTATGTCCTAGGTTCTTAAACTATGTTTGAATATTATGTGTACAGATCTTTTCAAAAGATCCTAACAAGGGATGTATAGGGGGTTGTAAGTACTTTTTCTACCGAATTGCATGCCTGTCCTTAAATTATTGGGGGGGGGTTGTTTGTTAGAAAATAAAATATTTAAATTACATTTTCTAATATACAATTTAAAATCTAACAGAACTTCCCCCAAGTCCATCTTTTGAGTGGGCACAAAGGTGAAACCTTTACTAAATAAAGAAAAGTGTCTATCATCTATATCTAAATTACTATAATTAAAAAATGTATAACCTTTGTAAATCTTAACTGGAGAGACAATCTCAGAACTGTTAATTTCCAAGTTATCAAGGTAAGTTTTTGGGTTACCATCAAAATCCCTAAATCCTTCTCATACTTCCATCTCAACCCCCTGCTTCTTCCCTTGAATTGTCATTGCTGAAACTCAGGGTAATCCACCTGTTTTGGAGCTTGTAATTAATTCATTTGAGCAATTCTCTTAGATCTCCATGCAATGGAGGAGGGGGCTGGGTCTCCTAAAAAATCTTGATCAGAATCCTCTGCTATCAAAGCCCTGTCATCCATGTCTTTATCTCTCTGAATCATCCCTAAATGCCTTTGGGGTAGGGTATGCTGTACGGTTTTAATATTCCCTAACATACCTGTCCCTCTTTTTAAGTTTCTTAACCTTTAATTCATGTACTGACTTGCCTATCCTAATAAAAACTTGATGGCACTTAGCTTGACTAACATCAAATAACAAATCTTTTTTCAATTGTTAGTCAGTCACATGAATCTCATTGAATAAACATTCCATACATTGTTCATTGTCATTAATAATGAGTTTCACAATTTGGCAGCTACAGTCGTCAAAAATTCTCACCATTTCATAATAAAAATTAGTTACCTCTACAACACTGTTGGGAAACTTCCAAATCCTGAGCCCTTTTGAGACTCTTTTGTTAAAAACACATTGCTTTAAATACATATTGTAAATTTCTAATTTTCTGGATTGAATTAACTTCTTTTCAAATAGCCTCAAAGAAATTTCAAAAGTAATTTCCATATGAAATAAAGTACTGTCTAAGTCCAATGGTTCTTTTGCCCAAGTGTTAAGATTAACATTATTTAAACTATGGTCCTGCACACTCTAAATAACCATAGAAAAAGCATTATCTTCAACACTGATGTTTAAATTTGAAAAGGTTCCTCTATTGTTACCTAAATTAGTTGTTAGCTCTTTAGAATTTTGGGAGGAAACTATCACATTATGCCCTCCCAGTCTGCAGACTGCATCAGCATAACCATGTCCAGGAACTGTAGTTTTATGAATTCATTCTGGAATGTAGGGCAACTCAATACTGGCAGATCCAATCTGGTCAGAACAAGGACCTTGAAGTAAATCAAAATGGTCTGTTGCGGTCAATAACTCACCAGCACATAAATCGTTTGTGCTGCTCCGAAATCCTTGACTGTTGTTTCCTCCTTCTTTAGGGGAACGGAAGCTGTTTGTGGATTTGGATGTCAATACTGCATAAGTCCCCACCCAATTGGTGGGAATGGATGCTTCAGTGTTTAAAATACCATGGGCCGGATTCATGAAGGCTTGCACGGAGTCTAAGAGTAGTGTATGTCTGTCGAGCGATTCAGCAATAGCCGGTAGGGGAGTGCATGAGAGCTCCTAAAACTACTCTTGCACGGACAGTGTTATGTTATGCAAATTACCTCACTGGCTGCTGAATGCTATGCAAATGAGGTAAATTTGTGATCCAGGAAACACTAACCTGTCCATGGAAGAGTAGTGTTATTTGCAGAAATGTACTCCATTGGTAACGGAGTACCGTTCTGCAAATAGCTAAACAGAGCTATGACAGCTCCAAATAAAGGATGCATCCAGTTGAGGAAGCATGCCAATGGCCAAATATAAGGCCATTGGCATTTTTATAGGTTGAAAATTAATAAAAATTAATTTTTATTTTTTTTCCCCGATCTCCGATGTTTAAGCATAGCGCAGCGCAAACATGTGGCGCTTTAAAAAACAGAAAATAATTAAAAAATAGACAAAACTAGGCATGTTTAATAAAAAGATTATTCTGCCATGCAGGTGAATGGCAGGCTGAAGACAACATGGCTACTGAGTAGTGGTTGCTAAGGGTGGAAGCACAGTTTGAGAGATGTAACCAAGCATTAGTAGGCAATTCTATGCAAATGAGGATAAGGATAAGGATAGTGAATCCTAATTTTCCATGGTATGTGAGCCATGTCCCTAGAGTGTAAGTGTAGGAGTAGGGGAGTAGTAGAGTGGAAGATAGGTGACATCATGAGGGAGTATGTCTGAAAGATTGTAAGCTTATTGGAGCAGAGTGGCTTGTGTTTGCCATGAGTTGCTCAGGATTGCAAGAGGCATGTCTACAGTTGTCCTAGCTGAAACCAAGAAACCGAACGTGTACGCCGTGGATATATCTGAAATTTCTTGCAAACGGGCTTACACCATGTGCGCACGTGTGCACGCCTGTAAGCCTGTGTAAGCCTGTGTGTGCACATGTGCAACCGTCTAAGCCTGTGTAAGCCTGTGCGTGCGCATGTGCACTCGTGTGTGCGTGTTTGCGCTTGTTTGTGCGGCACTGCCCCTTGTGGAAACAGAAAGGGAAAAGGAAGGAAAAGACGTAGTAGGAAGTTAACCAAGGAGAACTAGCAGAGCTGCCAGGTGAAATATATCAGAATCAGCCAATTACACAGGCAGTACATTAGCCCAGCCCAGCCCAGCACTTAAAACTCTGCAAACAACATTCCCCCATGTTTTTCTCAAAAACACTGCAACACTGCAGTATACAAAGAGTGAAAACTTAAAAAGCTTAACTCAGACAAAAAAATGTTAGGGGCTGCCATTGCTATTATAAGCCAACATGTGCAAGATGCTGAGGGTGGTGCCATTGTGAATACTGCTGAGCAACCCACAGTGAGGAGATGGAGAAGAGTGTACAGACCCAGGGTAACCTACCAGGGGCTACATGAGCTGGAGATAATGGAGCGCTATAGAGTGGACAGAGACCTCCTGCAGCAAATTGTTGAGCTGTGCAGGCCACATCTCACACACAGAACCAACAGAGGGGAACCCATCCCAGGGAAACTAAGGTATGTGTTGACCTAAGAATACTGGCAACAGGTACCTTCCAGAGACCAACTGGTGATATGATGGGGATTTCACAGGCATCAGCATCCAGGGTACTGCACCAGTTCCTGAATGCCATGTCAGCATATGTCGGTGATCATGTATATTTCCCTAGTTCCCGTGAGGCATTGGCCAGCAATACGCATCTTTTCCAGCAAATAGCGGAATATCCTGAGGTAGTGGGTGCAATAAACTGCACGCACATACACATCAAAGCACCAGCCAGTGAGCAGGGTAGAGTCTACATCAACCACAAGGGCTTCCCCTCCATCAACTGTCAGGTTGTGTGCGATGCCCAGGGCATAATACTGAATGTGTGTGCTGGCTGCCCTGGAAGCTACCACGATTCCCATATCTGGCATCTGATTTGCCAATGGGGACATCCCTGATGGTCACCTAGTGGGGGATGCTGGATATGCACTGGAGCCGTGGCTGATGACACCCATCAGAAATGCACACAGACCTGAACAAGAACTCCATAATGAGGCACACGTACAAACACGAAATGTAATCGAGCGTGTGTTTGGGATGCTCAAGTCACGGTACCAGTGCCTGGACACATCTGGTGGAGCCTTACAGTACTCACCAATTACATGTACCCAAATTGTCATGGTATGTGCCATGCTACACAATATGATCCTGTGAAAACAGCTGCAGCAGGAACAGCATGGGGCAGGGCCAAACAGCCCCCCACCATTGTCAAGGCCATCACAGGCAGAGCATGACACGGAGGAGGAACAACCTGAGCCTGCCCCAGTAGGCAGAAGGAGGCGTGCCCAGTATGACTTGGCCTTGGCAAAGAGGCAATGCATAGCACAAACACTGGCTCAGTAGGAACCCTGGAAATGATACCTCTCTCTGACTCGCACATAAAATAAAAGGGATGCCTAACTTGACACTACCTGTTTTCAAACATGTATAGGGAGTGTACCATGTGCATCCGACAAAGGCAGCCCTGCAGCACCACCTGAGGCATGATTGCCATGTTTTAAGCAATATAAAGCAGTGCTCAGCAGCTTTTACCACTATTTAGTATATGTAAACAAAATTGCCCACGCTAACTAGCGCAACGTCGGGCAAAGTTGAGCAATGTTGGGCAAGGTCGGGCAAAGTTGAGCAAAGTCAGGTAAACATGCTCATATTTGCTTTACACAGTAGTCAGGAAATCCTTCTATGTGGCACACCACATCATAAAAAGTGTCTCATGCAGAATAGAAGAGGACATTGTTCCCCTCTACTCATCACTCACTAGATCCATAATAGAGTACAACGCCCCTTTTGCTATGTACCTCACAAGACATCTACAACAACTGGAAAGCCTGCAGCAATACTTCACAAAGAGCATTAGTGGCCTGAAATACATGCCATACACAGACCATCTCAAAATGCTCCAGCTGTACTCTCTCGCATATCGCCTACTCAGAGGTGATCTCTGCCTAACATACAAAGCTATGTCAAACACAAAGCTGTTGGACATGCTCCACGTAAAACACTCACAATCCCTCTGCTCTTCGGCCTCAAAACCACGAATGAAATACAAAAGGAAGGGGTGTATCCATTTACCTTATGGATACCCACACCTTCAGGTTAGTGGCACAGCATGAGGCCTTGGGATACCATGCAAGTGAAACTAACATTGGACAAAGCTGCTTATCAGCTTGTAGCTTGCTACAGATCACCTACCTTGTCTCAGGAACCTCACTCAGTATTCCTGAGAACAGTGGAAAATATAAAGGTCCTATCAAACACCATTATATGAGGAGATTACAACTACCCAAACACTGAGTGGGAGAATTACTCATGTACACCGTCCTTTGCCCAATGTCTCCTAGAGTTTAAAAACTCAAACACCCTGGAACAGCTGGTCACCACACCCACTAGAGGTGACAACATACTGGACCTGATCATCACCAACATAGGGTGCCAGTGTTCCACAACAGAGATAAACCCCTTGCTGGTAATATCAGATCATAAAGTAATCACACTGGACATCCACATCCCACCCCCCCCCCCCAGTCAAGGAAACCACTGTGAAGACATTTTCAAAAGCAAACTGCACACTTCCCAAGACCAAAGTGGAAGGTTCCAAAGCCCCCTTGCTATAGGATAATGCTATATAATCTGCCAAATCATTTACAAGTGCATTCTATGAGCATATACAGGGATGCATGGATCGAGACATCCCAAATAAAACTAAGATGCACTCCTCCAAAAATAAGAAACCAATCTGGTGATCATTGCCCATAAATAAGCTATACAACAGAAGGAGAAAATGAACACATGACAGATCAAACTTCACAAAAGGAAAAGCATCACTCATCATTATTAGGAAGAAACAATGATCGCTCATAAAATAATCCAAGTCCAGTCTCTAAAGACAAATTGCCAATGAATGTAAAAATAACAACCACAAAGTCTTCGTTAGCTATACCAAATATTTAGGTGGCAACTTCCAAATATGCTGTCAGCTACTGCAAAATGGCAACAAATACACTGAACCAACTTACATTGCCGACATCCTGGGGGACAAGTTCAGTGCAAACTCCCCCCCATCACCCCCAAAAGGGCCTGAGTCAATCCCAGAAGAATGCAGAGCCCCAGACTTCATCGACATGCAGGTAAAAACAGCCGTCTCCAAAGTTAAGAACACAGCATCAATGGGACTGGATGGTGTCCCAGGCTGCGTCTTACACCAGCCCCAAAAGGAACTACACCCTCACCTACATTCACTGTCCAGACTCAACCTTACCACAGGCTATGTACCCAAAGAATGGCATAGAGCAACAGTCATCCAGCTCCACAAAGGGGGTGCCACAACAGAACCTGGAAACCATTGCCCTATAGGCCTACTCAGCCTGGTCTGCAAAGCTATGGAGCAAATTATCATGGAACCCATGAACAGAGACATTGGAGACCTCCAGACACTGGACTCTACCCAACTTGGCTTTGTTAAAGGCAGATCCTGCCTCCTAAATCTAGTTGACTTATTTGAAACAGTTACCAAGGACATAGATGGAGGTGAAAGTAGTCCACACAGCCCTCCTGGACCTCACTAAGGCCTTCCGACACCATTCCCCACTCTGTCATCATGGACAAGCTTACCAGCTTGAACATTAGCAGCTATGTCACAGGATGGGTGGCCAACTGGCTCACAGATCAAACACACATGTTCAGAGTTGTGGGTGCCATGTCCGACTCTAAACCAGTGACAAATGGCATCCCACAGGTCTTGGTCCTGGGATCCCACCTGTTCAGTAGATACTGCTGAGAGGTACAGGCAAGCACAGGAGGAGTATGGCTGAACAAGTTTGCAGATGACTGCTAACTGTGGTCCATAATCAACTCTATGGCTGGCAGAGACATCCTCCAGAAGGGCCCTACACAGACAGATACCTGGTGTCAAAACAATGCCCTCAAGCAGAATGCCAAAGAATGCATAGTCATCCCCTTTGGATAAAACAAAGTGCACACAAATTACCACATAGGTGGTAATCCAGTATGTATGGAGAAAGTACTTATGGCCCTGGGGACCCAGGCAGATAGTAAACTCTCCTTTGATGATCACATGGCCAAAGTGTTTAGAAATTCCTTCTATGTAGCCCACCTAATGTCACCCACTTTGTCTAGTCTGATGATGTCACCATCCTACAAATATACCTGTGGAAAGGAGAACTCCCAGTAATGTGTATAGCGTGTTGTGTAAATGCGTACTCCTCTAGTATCATAAAGTAGTTAAGTAGGGGTTTTGAATCCTGCACTTGACACGTGTGTGTGTGTGTATCTCCTTGGAGAAGAGCAACCTTTTTGGAGACTACTAAAACACCTTAAAAGTGGTATATTTATCTTTGTCATGTCTGATGATGTCACTATCCTACAAATATACCTGTGGAAAAGAGAGCTCCCAGTAATGTGTATAGCGCGTTGTGTTAATGCATACTCTTCTAGTATCATAAAGTAATTAGGTAGGGTTTGAATCCTGCACTTGACAACTGTGTGTGTTTGTGTGTGATCTCCTTGAAGAGGACCAACCTTTTTGGAGACTACTAAAACACCTTAAAAGTGGTATACTTATCTTTGTCAAGTCTGATGATGTCACCATCCTACAAATATACCTGTGGAAAGGAAAACTTCCAGTAATGTGTATAGCACGTCGTGTTAATGTGTACTGCTTTATTATCATAAAGTAGTTAGGTAGGGGTTTGAATCCTGCACTTGGTGAGTGCGTGTGCTCTATGTGTGTGACACTGTTGGTCAATGTGTTGTGGGTTTTGCTTTTACTACTGTATGACATATCACTATGACAACAGTATGTGCATTGCACATGTCAGGTAGTTGTGTGGCAAATACACATATGTACATGTGACCTCAATTATTTCATAGGTGGGAACCCTGCTTTCTCCATGAACACATCTGTTATCTTTGCCAGAGTGTGCTGCCTCTTTCCAGACCTTAGGTCACATCTGTATGCTTGTGACAAGCCCAGCCACTGCAGTGATCCCTGGCCTAGGTCATCCGTGTCACATACACTCATTATGGTTTCTATTGAATTGTATGAGTGAGGGTTTATGCCTGAGGTATATTTCAGACCAGTTCAAATGCAGCAAAGTCTGTCAGTGATGGCTATTCATTATAGGTGTACAACAACCTCTGTGGATATGCATGCAGACCCCTTATTGCTTATGTGATCCACCGAAGGATTTCAAAATATCTTTGGAAATGTGATTACCAAAGGAGAGATGATGTAACACTTGGCTGTATGTACACATCGGTACCTGTTCAGCATGTTGGGGGCTACTACCTATGTGGTACTGTGGGGATACTATGTTTTGTAAAGGTGGATGACTATGCTTTAGTTGGCTTATAGCTTTACAGCATGGGTTTGACAACAGGTATCTGTCTGTATTATACCCTTGTGGAGGATGTGTTTGTCATCTGGAGAATGCATTATAGGCCACAGTATGCATTTCCAGACGTGAACAGATATATCCCTATTGTGTTTGCTTGTACCTAAATGAGCTATATGCCAAACAGGAGTGGTCCCAGGAATGGATGCATGTGAATACCACTGGTTACTGGCATCATATAGTACCTGAAGGATCCAAATGTTACTGTGTGTCCTACATCTGTGTGTCAGTTGTCAAGACATCATGTAACTATTGTTTATGGTCAGGCTGTTGAGGTTATGTATACTACCAGAATGCAAACCAATGACAGATAATAACAGTATCACCCACAGCACAGTGTCAAACCATGTCATACACATAGGTTCATAGGTTCATAGGTTCATACTAGGCTATCTGCCCAAGGGCATTTATAAGCCTAGCCCATAGTTATGTGGCTTTCGCCACCCCTTTAGTTTGAATAAAAACTATGCCTATCATTTTGCTGTGCCTCTGTCAAGCAGTGACGCTGAAGTAATCCCTGGGGTATATCTGCAATCTCCCATCCATTGGTCAAGATTCCTCTTGAACAAGACCAGAGAGGTGCTCTGCCTCACATGTACCGGGATTTTGTTCCACAGCATAGGGAGTCTCTGGGTGATGAATCTGTCCCTCCAGCACGTTCTATTTATAACCGTGTCAAGGTTTAAGTCTCCGCCCTTGTGGTTCTGAGGGATCTAGATTTTTGAGGTGAAGCATATTCATCAAATCTGGGTTTGACATGGCCTTATATGTCACGCTCAGGTTACCTCTCAGCAAGCGGTATGAGACTCGATAGAGCTGGATTTCTTTCACTCGGGCAGCATAAGACATATTTTGAGACCCTTTATCCTTCTGGTGCGGAACTTTTGGGGCCTTTCAAGCTGCAGCTGGTGTCTGGTCAGATAGATTCCGAACGGTGCGTTGTACTCAGTCATAGGTCTAATAAGTGGTGAGTACAGGGGACGATGACCTCCCTTGATCTAGATGTGAATCCTTCATGATCAGGTGGGTGATATAGAAGGTTTTCCTAACTACTTTAGCAACATGAGTGTCAAACGAAGGCTACTGTCAACCTGGGTCCCCAGATCTCTGATGACTTTTTCTGTGCTCAGTGGATTGCCACCTATATGGTAGCTAGGGGTAGCCTTGTTTTTCCCAAAGGGTATGACTATGCATTTTTTGGCGTTTAACTTCAGGCCATGGCTCTGGCACCAGTTATCCATTTCTGTGAGGCCCTTCTGGAGGATATCTGTGTCAGATGTGTTTTCGACTATGGCGCCAGTTTGCAGTCATCTGCAAACTTTGTCAGCCATAACCCTCCTGTGTTTGCTTGTACTTCAGAAAAGTAGATGCCGAACAAGAGTGGACCCAGGACTGAGCCCTGTGGGACACCACTTGTGACAGGCTTTGAGTCTGACATGGCTCCAGCAACTCTGACCCTGTGGGTTCTGTCACTTAGCCAGTTTGCAACCCATCTTGTGATGTATGGGTTTACATTCAAGCTGATGAGTTTTTGATGATACCTGAGTGGGGTATTGTGTGAAGGCCTTTGCCAGGTCGAGGTAGGCTGTATGGACTGCCTTTCCCTCATCAATGGCCTTGGTGACTGTCTCGAAAAAGTCAACCAAGTTTAAGAGGCAGGATCTGCCTTTGACAAAGCCAAACTGAGTTGGATCCAAAGTCTGCAAGTTCCCTATGTCTTTATTTATGAGTTCCATTATGATCCTCTCCATGGCTTTGCAGATAAGGCTTGTCAAGCTAATGGGCGGTAATTTCCAGGGTCTGTGGAGGCACCGCCTTATGAAGTGGGACCACAGTCGCCGTCGCCACTCCTTGGGTAATGATCCTGAGGTGAGGCTAAGATTAAACAGCTGTCCTAACTGTGGGTTTAATTCCTCATTGAGTTCATGAAGCACACAGCCGGGACACCATCCGGTCCCATGGATGCTGTGTTTTTGCCTTAGTGAGGGCAGTTCTCACCTGGGCGTTGGAGATGTTTGGGGGCTACAATCCTCTGGAATAGATATCTCTCCTTTTGGGGGAGGGAGAAGTTTGCACTGAACCTGTCAGCCAGTATGTTGGCAATGTGTGTAGGTTCAGTAATTTTCACATCATTTTGAACTAATTCTGAGCATATCTGGGAGTTTCCTCCTAGGTTTCTAACATAGCTAAAGAAGGCCTTATGATTCTCTTTAGAGTCCTTGGTGATTTTTCTCTCAAAATTTGCCTTGGATGATTTTATGAGAGCTCTTAGTTTTTTACTTATAATGATCAAAGGTGTCTTACCTTTCAAGGATTTTGCTCTATCTTGTAGTAGCTTCCTCCTTTGTTGTAGAGCTTGTTTATGGCTGGGGTCCACCAGACTGGACGCTTGCCTTTGGTACAGAGAGTCTTAGTTTTGTTTGGGATTGCCTGATCCATGCAGTCCTGTAGGTGCTGGTAGAAGGCATTTGTAAGTGATTCAGCGGTTTGAGTAATGTTTACCACTGGCTCAGGGGCCTTAAAGGAGACCACACTAGTTTTAGAAGTGTGAAATCGGCTTTTGAGAAGTTTTTCACTGTGGTCTTTTTTGTTTCAGGTGGGGCGGGATGAGGACCTCCAGCGAGATTAGTTTATGATCTGATCTCACCAGTGAGGGTATACTTCGGTGTTGAACATTTTGATCCCATGTTCGTGATGATGAGATCAAGTATGTTTTCTCCTCTTGTGGGGATGGTGACTAGTTGTTCCATGGCATTTGAGTTTATGAACTCCAGGAATCTTTGGGTTAGAGTGTTGGGCTTGAGTAGTGTTCCCAGTCTATATTAGGGTAGTTAAAGTCACCTAGTATGATGGTGTTTGGAGATACATTTATCCCCTCAATGTTTTCAGGAAGGCCATGTGAGGTTCCTGAGTTTGAGAGGGTGGCCTGTAACATGCTACAAATTGCAGAGCAGCCTTGCCTATGGTTAATTGCACCTGGATGGTCTCCGATGCATCATGCGTTGCCACCAACCTTGAGGTGTGGGTGTCCTTTATGAATATGGACACCCCTCCTTTCTTGGTGTTGTCCGGATTTTGGGGCGGAGCATGATATGAGGTGAAACCTGTTAGTGCTGGGGTGCTCTCAGGAGCCTTGAACCAGGTTTCTGTCACAGCACAGACATCGATGTTCTCCATATTGAGAAGGGCCTCGAGTGCGTGCATCTTGAGATTGAGACTTCTGGCATTGAGCAGCATTACCCTTAGTTTTCTTCCTTTTTGGTGTTCTAGGGTGGTACGTTTAGAATTTGTGCCTCGCCTATAAATGGCACTATGGGGGTGGCAACAGCCTTTGCCAATATCCGGAAGCCCAGAGGTGACAGGTGCAAGCCGTCCCTTGCAGCGTGGCTTGTCCAGCATGTCATCCCAGGCAGACAGACATTGGATCCCCTTTGAATGACACCAGAATTTAAGCCAATTATTAAAGCTGATCATCTTATCACTGTATTGTGGCATCATTCTAGGTGAAGGTAGGATACTGCTCAAGGTCAAGGTCATACCTGCCTGGGCTACATAATCAGAGAGCTCCTCGATGTCCCTTTTCATGTAGTCCAAGGAGTGCGTCTCAGGTCGTTGACACCAGCGTGGACAATGACTGAGTCGTACTTGTACCTGCTGTTGAGAGACCTGAGTGCTTGCGTTATGTGGCGGATTCTAGCGCCTGACAGGCAGCTTACTGTGACCTTCTCTTTACTCAGTCTGGTGAGCGGGCCGTCAGTGTGTCTGACTATGGAATCACCAATGACAAGTGTGTCTGGCATTTTGTTTGGCCTTAAGGGCTGTGACTGTTTGACACTCTGACTGTGTGGTCTATGTGTTGCATGTGTTGGGTCGTGAGGTGGTAGTTGTTTGGGTGTCTGCTTTGGTGGCCTCTGCTGTTTTGGTAAATTTATGATCAGAGCCTCCGAGTATGTCTTTGTGTGAGTATGTGTATGATTTGAAGTTGTGATGGTACCATGTGTGACTGGGTATGTATTGTGTGTGGTTACCTTCTCCTCCTGTCTGGTCTTGCCAGTCCTATGTTGAGAGAGCTCAGCCTCCAGTTTGGCCGTATAGTTGCATCTCTCGCATGTATTTGTGTTTTGTGGGAGAAGGAGAGGATTGTCTGTGTACATGAGGCAGTTGTAACATTGCCTCAATATTCCCAGGTTCACCAGTTGAGCTGGAGAGGACACTAGCAACTGATCCCTCGACATACTAGAAGTAGTAGATAAAGAGACTTTCAAAGGACTCCGGGGGAAGTGGGTTTTAGGCTGGTGGGGTACTATCTATAATAAGAGTGCTTTATCAAGGTGCAAGTACTGTAGGAGTAAGTGCTAGGCTTTACAGATAGAGAATAGTCTACTTGGGAATCAAGTAGAGATGAACATTTCAGTTATAGGATATGCTGGTTAGATCAGCAGTACAGCTCGAGGAAGGTAGTTTTAAGGGAAGATTGGAAGAGTGGAATTTAGATGGCCCAAATAGTTTAACCTTGTTTAACCGCCGCTGCTCTTGTGTGCAACAGTGGTAACTCCGCGCTAAATCGCGCTTACGCGATTGTGTACCCAGGTTCCAAAATGTGCGTAGTACAATGTATACTGGCCACCAATAGAAACTATGGAGTGTTAACACTGTGTAATACAGGGCATGTCACCCTGCCCATGTGTCCACTATGCACGTACATGCAGACAGTGCACCTCCACCATGTTCACAAATGTACACCTGCAAATCTGTGCTGCACACATCCCACACGTACTGTCCACTCTCTAACACATGCTGCCAATACTACACACATCAGCCAAGTGGCACCTGGGCGGACAATACACTATTGGAATTAACACTGGGGTAAACAATACTACATTGACAATCATAGCTTTAATGCATCATGCCTGCTCAGCTACACCTTCAAGGATATCATTACACTTTACTGCTGACAACATGCTAACATTGCTATACTGCTCTAATGTCACCCTGTGCATCAGCACCATGTTAGCCTGTTCCTGCATCAATGTTACAGATGACAGGAGGTGGCACAGGTTTCATTATGCACAGAGTGTGTTGTTGGTGTGCCAGAGGCCTACATTGAGCCATACAATCGACATGTATATGTGTGTGTGTGTGTGTGTGTGTGTGTGTGTGTGTGTGTGTGTGTGTGTGTGTGTGGGTGTGAGGGCCAAGAGTACTGCTATGGGCCAATGTTGATGTACTGTGTGTGGGTATGTGTTAGCCCTAGGTGGTTGGTTTATGTGTATGTGTGTCTGCATGCACACAGTTCCACCATGTGGTTGTCATATACAGGGATTTGTAGGACAGCCACAGACTGTACCTGCCAGGCTTTACACATCACCGTCTCTGGCCATGGATACGGTACCTGTGCCTGGCAGGGGTGCTACTGACAGTATCAGGTACTAAGCCAGACTGGGTACTATCCTCAGAGGTAGACATATGTACACTGGACCCAGGTCCCTGCTGGGACTGTCCAGAGCCACGTGCACGTGGTCTTCTAGGATGGTCTGTGGACAGCCCACCTCCAACATTGCTGGGGCTGATACTGGCACTACGGGAGTGGCTGTGACTTGAGGGACATCCACGGTGACTGCCAGCTGCTGATGTTGCTGGCATACATCCACATCGGCATCTCAACCATATCGCACTGTCCTGACACATGGACATGACATTGCAGAGGACATCAAATGTCTCACCCCAACGTCTATCAGTGACCTCAGTGTAATTACGAATGGCACCTGCTAGGTCATGGATACTGTATTTAAAGTGGTGTTATGTGCCCTCTGTGCCCTTAGTCCCTGTCTGGTGTACCATTCCATACATGCCTGTGCCTCCATGACAGCCTGGAACATGCATGAGGTTGTAAGACCTGTGGCACGTCTGCCAGGGGCATGATGACCAGCAGTGCTCTGACGAGAACCCCTGGACATCTGCCTATGTGGCAACGTTCCAGACATCTAGGTATGGCTGCTGTGTCAGGATGCATGTGCCATAGATACCACACTGTCCTGGCCAATGCCGACTGTACACTGTCCCTCAGCTAAGGGCATTGGTGATGGATGTATTGGCAATATGACTGTGTGCATGGATGGGGTGGACACTTGTGTACTGTCGACTGGTGGCCCAAAGACAGACCCTGGCAAGCATGCCTGTGCCTCAACACACCTATCCTCATTATCACTATTTGTGTCAGTGACATCAGGTTCCCTGCTGCAGTGAACCAGCCCAACCTCAGCACCTGTGAGAGGAAGACAGGAAACACACTTTACAACCTGTACATGATGTCAGAACACATGCACACATGCACACATGCACACATGAACATATGCACACAAATACACTCCTCACTAAAGCAGACACACACACACACACACACACACACACACACACACACCACCAGCAATCCAGAACATACTTAATAGCGGTTGATGGTGAGGTACAGTATCACAAGCCAAACAGTCATATCACATGTGTCAGCATGCAGGACATGTGTTGTTCAACAGCACACAGTGTGAGTGTAGACAATCCTTGCTAATAACAGTATACATGGCTTTGATGCATGTGTGTTGTTGTTCATTGATTGGCCCCACCCTGGAATGCAATGTGTATATGGACACAACATTGCTGTGCAAGTATTAAAAGCTCTTCAATGTCCTGTGCACCATCACTCACAGGTATATATACCATGGCTGGATGTGTATCTGTGTGTCACATAGATATCCATGTCTGATTAGAGCGTCTGCATCTTTAGCAGATAATTGTGGACACAGGTTTAGCTCATGCATGTTATGTATACACACAGGATGAGTGGTGCATGTATACCTGATGGAATACCATTGCTCAACATAGCCATTGTACAGTGGTCATGGTGAGTGTAGAACATATTGTGGACGTGCCAGTGCCAGCCATGACATGGTATGCTACAACACAACTGCAACATTAAACATCATACATACCCAGTGTGTGTCATGTGATCTATACACTCAATAGCATTACAAGACATATATGTGTCACTTTGTGCAAATGGTGATTGCTATGCATATTGTGTATAGGTGCATATGTTTGCATGCACATAACATTGAGGTGTATAGCAATGAGTGCTATGTGTAGTACTGTGGTTATTGTAACTGGATGGCATGCAGTACCATGAGCCATCATCATGCAGCATCATGTGGTCACACAAGGCTACTAATGTGTGCCAAACTGGCATCTATCATGCTGTACCTGAACTGCAGTACCATGGCTACATTCACCATTTCACAACCAGTTGTTACATGGGTTTGTAAGTTGCCCAATAGGGTGCATTTCCTAACATGAATGTGTTGTGTGTTGAAGAGTGTCGCACTGCCCCATGATAGGCATCTACCCCTCAGGTATATTATGTGTGCTGTGTGGATGACATTTGGGATACTGGAGTGTGACCTTACAGCGGGTGTCTGAATACGCCATGTGTAGCATATTAACATGTACTGCATATGACAAAGTTGTGTATGTTGTGTGCATGTGTATCAACTCTACCTATCCAATGTCCACTACAGTGTAGCCACAATTGTTTGGGATGCTCTGTGTATTGCATGTGTTTGAGGCAGCTACTCACGTTACTGAGATGTGCATAGCCTCACAGCAAACATGCACAGCATACATTATGCATAGGTGTGTTACATGTACCTATGACATGCACATTTTATCTGCAATATTAAATGTAGAACACACTCATCAGCATGGGTCTGATGCCTTGCTGTCACACCAGAGGGACCTACAAGGATATGAGACAGTTTGTCAGTGGCAACAACTGTGGCATTGCTACTGTGGGTTTGCAATCTTGCAGTAGTACAACAGTTGACAGTCACAGGCCTACAGATTATGTTCCAAATTATCATTATTGCACAACACCAGGCTCCACATCTTCTAACTACACAGTACACATCTCACATATGCATGATCTACCAATAGAGGTAACAGTAGTCTACAGGTATACCATGTTACCTGCACGTTCCATGTGAACTTGCTGGGTGGCTCCGGCCTCCATGATGATACATGTCTGCTGTTGTTGTTGTTGGCCAGGAGCCACCAGGCACAGGAGCAGCTCCTCCACTCTGGTGAGGGGAGGATGGATGGTCACCCCACCACCTGTGGCAAGCTGTTGTCTACGGGCATCAGACGCGCGCTGCTGGACATGTCTAAGCAAATCACTGCAGTGATGGTGTACTTGCTCATATGTCCGGTTATGCATGCCTATGTCATTTACCCTACAGACAACATCTTGCCACAGTGCAGTCTGCTCATGCTGGTCCTGGCTGGTTCTTGAGAAAAGCAGGGTGTAGTGCTGAACCAGACTGGTTGTTATTATTTCATCCTCAGCTGGACTATAGGTTGGGTTGCGATGGTGGGCCATGACCCTGGAAGACAATGAAACAATATGTGTGAGCAAGTCATGTGGCACACTTAACATTCTACAGTACAGATATCACTGAACTGCCATATATAGCAACCTACTGGCTGTCAGAGGATACACACTTTCAATACCACATATCAGTGCTCAACCCACAACTGCCTGACAGTGCCTGGCACGCTCTATATATTAAACCATGTTCTGCACAGCAACAAAGAGAAACCAGTATGTAAGACTATACAACAGTACATGGCACACTGTATGTGACACAATGCACCACCTAGCCACAGGAGGTATATATCAAGCTAATGCATATAGAAATATGTCATCCATTGCAATGATTGTAAAGTCCAGTTACAGTATTACCAGTATACCACACTAGTTGTTGATTGCAAACCCCTGCCTAACATATGTGCACATTCGTGAATATAGGTGGCATACTGCTATACTAGACTATACATGTTGCTAGATACGCACTTATATCCTGTAACACACATATGACTGAGGGCATGTTACAGGCATACCCACATACACATCAGACATTCATACAAGACACAAAGGTATGGCAACCCAGATGAGCTTTACCTGTGTACCATACAGTACTGTGTGTCAATACTTACAAAACCTTATGCCTGAGGTATGTAATCTGTGAGGACTACAGGGAACCCACAAAACATTGGTTCCAGGCAATGTGGACATACACCATACTGTGCTGTTTAGGTCTACAGCTTCAGGTAGTACTACAGTTCATACGGGATTTGGATTCACCAGCAGTACCAATCAGCAAGCATACATGTACTGCTTTAGCCTATAATGGCACACCCCAGTTAACACCAAGGGACTATGTCAGACTGTATGCCATACTGCTTTTTCTGCCTAGCAATAGCATACACATCTTTTGCTGGGATCAGAGCTAGGACACAAAATACCATGACAGAAACAGTTTCCCACTAAGCTATCCCACATATACACAACATTGACACATTCACCAACACATTCACCATCACACTCAGTCAACCTCACATAGCAATTATTGCAACAAGTACATGTTGGTGTGTATCGTTTCATAGGTAGGTAATAGGCTATTGGCCCTAGGGCCTATAGAAGCCTAGCCAGATGGTACCCTGGCCTTTGACACCCAAGTAATTTAATTTCATGTTCCCCTGTCAAGCAGAGCCACAGAGGTGATTCCTGGGGTGTATTTCCTATCTCCCATCCAATCATCAGGGTTATTCATGACGAGTGCTAATGAGGAGCTTTGTTTGCTATTGATAGGTAGTTTGTTCCAGAGTATGGGATGTCCCTGAGATAGGAATCTATCCCTCCAGCATGTTCTGTTTATTGAGGTGACAAGGTTTAGGCCCCTAGACCATGTAGCTCATAGGGATTGTGATCTGTTTACGTAGAGCATGTCCAACAGCTCTGGGTTTGACATAGCTTTGTATGTTAGGCAGAGGTCACCTCTGGGTAGGCGGTATGCGACACAGTCTAGCTGTGGTTTTGTGAGACGGTCTGCATAGGGCATCTGTTTGGGGCCGGTAATACTCTTTGTGAGGTATGTCTGTGGCCTTTCCAGTTGCTGTAGATGTCTTGTGAGGTACATACCAAAAGGGGTATTGTACTCTATAATGGGTTTTATGAGTGATGAGTAGAGGGGAACACTGACCTCTTTTTCCCTGGATGACACACCTTTTGTGATGAGGTGTGCCACGTAGACAGATTACATGTCTAGTGTGGCACTGTGATTATCAAAGGGGAGACTACTGTCCACTTGTGTCCCATGGTCTCTTATCACACTTTCGGTGTTAAATAGGCTACCACCTATGTGGTAGTTCATGGGTACAAAGTTTTTACCAAAAGAGATGCCAATGCATTTTCGACATTAAGCTTGAGGCCATGGCTTTGTCACCAGGCATCTGTCACAGTAAATATGACTCTCTCTCTCTCTCTCTATATATATATATATATATATATATATATATATATATATATATATATACACACACACACACACATACATATAAACATCCATTGGTGTACATATAGATATACATATAGGCGCATATACAGTCCACCTTTCATGGTGGGAATATCAATTATGTGAAGGTTGTGAGGTATACAGTTATGTAATAATATTGCACAGTCTTGTGCAAAATGCATTGAAGGTGTTCTCAGCCCATGTAGCTTTAGCAGGCCTCACTGGCTGCAACACTGCAAACCTAACCAATCACACTCACAGCGTTTAACCACCACATGTCATATACCAGCACTGTATGCAGTCTTGTTTGCCACACACTACAACCTACATACAAATATGCACATAACAACCTTCACCAACATATATATGACCACCGTTCACAAACAGTTGCAGTATGTCCCTTGCTCTATGCACATGTACAGATGCTAATATATCTGACACAGATATATCTCTCCATATGTGTGTGCCATACATAGACTAGGTCCACACTTTTGTAAGTCCCTGGACCTCATGGCTGACCTGTTGGGCCTTGCTGCAACATGAACAGGTGTCACATGTGAGCACACAGTAATATTAGAGGGTGTATATATAGCTGCAAATGCTAGATTAGCATACTAGCCTGGTACAGCAGTTGCCAATGCTAAGCTACACGTTAATATGACTATCATGCATGTGTTACTCTGTCACATCTGTGTTTATATAGCTGTATGCACTACTCCCCCAAACAGCCATTGTCCACACTACTGTACAGAACACAGAAAACATGGATCAGATGTTTGACATTTAATGCATAGCTACATATGTCACAGTTATGTCCCACTGCACACAGCTACACACTGATTTGTCCATGGCAATAGTTATGCAGGGCATCTGTGCATAGATACGTACTGCTGCCACATATGGATGTTTCAAAGTATGTAGAGTACTCTTCAAAAACATCTACTACATGCCAGTAAATACATATTTGTTACATACCTTTCCTTTGTATGTGTTGGTAGTATTACGTTCCGTGTGTCTTTTTTTTTTCTGTTGATGTTGACATGGGTGTGTGTCTGTCTGTCTCTCTCTCACTCTCTCTCTCTCTCTGTCTCTGTCTCTCTCTCAATATATGCAATGGAATGATTGTGTGTGTGGGCAGCAAGTACAGCCTGCTTTTATAGGTATCTGCACATGTGCATGTGATGGCCTCTGTACCAACTGATGGCCACCATTTGGTAATTGCATGCAGCCTGCTGTGTGGTAACTGCAGTACTCACTGTCATAGCAACCCAATGCTATAAATTGCTAAGCCAGCTAGGCATAGCCCTTTCAGCTTTCCAAAGTGGGGCCCATGCTTGTTTGATGTGGACACTGTTGTTTAAGTCAGAAGGTTGGTGTAGTTCTTATATCTGAAGCTAGGGGCGTAGCCAGTGATTTAAATGTTGTACTCAGACCTGAATGTTGCCACTTCCAGTACACAGTTGTCAGTGTAGAATTGTACTCACCCCTACAAATCCTAACACAAGATATGTGGGAGTATGTAGTTTCATTTCTACTTATACAATTAACTGCCATACAAAATGAGTTATTCAGATGTATTCATTTGGCACATGAACTGATTGTGAACTGCTATACTGTGAATATTAATGTACTCACTTCTGCACAGTTTGTGCTTTTTTATTGTTGACATTAGCACATGATGCTCAAGAAAACTGGACAATTCCAGTACTGAGTATGCCTACCTACATCCTTGGTAAACCCTGAACACACAGGTGTATTGTACATTTGGGTGGGGATGCAGACATACAGAGAGCATTATGTATTATTGTGTGAATGTTATCTTGCTGGACTTAAAGGGTTGATGTGTACCTGTTAGTTTAGCAAGGCAAGTAGTCTGTCTGCATAGCTCCCAACTGTGGACCTATCCAGATGGTAGCCAGACGTTACGCTGTTATTCTCTGTCTGTGCAATGCACAGGTCTTTTCAGCACTGGTACAATGGCATTGTTACAGTTGTTTAATACCAGTACATGGCTACATCCTTTGATATTTCAGTGTTGTACTCCTACATAAGGGTATGGTTGTGGAACTCCTTCCAAAGCTATTTGCACAGTGTGTAACAACAGAAAAGCTGATATGCCTGTGTGTTTCTGCCTCGGCCAGGCCTCTGAAACACTCAGGTACATATTTGAGGTAAAGGTAGGTAAAAGTGAGGTACACCGTCAAAATATTAGAGACAGTAAGTGGAGACTTTGAGAGAACCAGTGCATATGGATTACTACACCTTTTCTGAGGTACAAGCAGTGTCTAACTCCTACATATTGTCATTATTCATTAGGTGTAATACCCCACCTTCCTGCTTAGCATCAGTACTTTTCAGGGGATTCAGAGGGACACAGTTGACATATGTTTCAAAATCAGGGACATCCCTGAAATGTAGTCACAGTTGGGATGTATGTCCTCTGCCCTAATCAGATATGCCACTGTTTGTCTTGCTATGATACTGTGTGGGGGTTGTAAAGTGCTGCTGTAACATTATTTAATGCTAGAATGGCTGGTTCTCTTATCACAGTCATGTAATGCAATTCCACAACAACTGCTGGTAAAGTTCCACAGAACAGGTTTTGTGTTATGGCATTCCTATCTTTCCTTTACATTCACTCATTCTGATGCATGATATATCTATTTCAGCAACAACCTACTGTATATCTACTGTGGCTTAGTGGTACTTCATGCAGTCTAGTGTGTCCAAGGTCCGGGGTTCGAGACTGACAGAGGTGTTTTATTTTGCTGCTGAGAGAACATGGGCCCTCACATGCAGGGTGACACTTTTAAGGCACTTTTAAGCAGTTGTAAGTGGGTTTGCGTGGGTTTGCATGAAGCTTAGCAATACTTAGCTAAGCACACACAAGCACACACTCACGCAAACCCGCTAACTACTGCTTAAAAGTGCTTACTCCTGCTAACCCGAGCGCTCATTTCTTTGAAAGAAAAGAAAATGGGGAGATAGGAAAGTGGTGAAAAAGGGGTACAAAGAGGGAAAGACAGTAGGGAGAACAGCTCGGGATGTGCAGGACGGGTGTAGGGAAGGACCATAGCTGCCCATTTCTTTTACAGCGACAGCTGTGCATATGCAATAATTTTGGAGAGAAATATGAAACCTTCCATCCCTGAGAGAGGAGTGAGGACAACAAAGTATGTTGTACTGCCAATTAAATATCAGTTTATGTGCCCAGCAGACATGTGTGCAAAATGGGCAGCTATGTATGGGGCGTAATTTTTTTTTGGAAGCAGATTGCCCTTTTTTTTTGTCAGGTGAGAGTGGAATATGGGGTAGGGGAAATAGGTATATTTGGGGAGGTAGGTTGGGGAGGTAAACAGACAAGACAAACAAGATGCATACAGGAGCAGAATATGACATGTGGTGGGTGAACAACATTGACGGGGAAGGATGTTTGGAAATCGCAAGCCCATGAGCCCACAGTTGGCAACAGTGGAACTGAGATCCCCACCCATGGGCAGTCACCACTGCATCTTCACAGCCCAGAGGGTGGCTGAGCTGGGGGCTGTGTAGGAGGGGCAGGCTCACCTGTGAGTCAAGCCACTCATGCCTCAAGCTGGCGTAGAGGATCAGCGACAGAACGCTCGATCTCTCTATGCACCATAGCCGGACCGTTCGGAGGGTGATAGGTGGCCCTCCTCCACCCACGTTTGCATAGGGGAATGAGCCCCATCCCCTGCAGTGCTTCCACCCGAAGGTGGCACAGGGCCAATGGAGGAGGAGCTCCCAGGCTGGGCACCAGACCTGCTGGTGCCAGGTGCCATCGCCAGCTGAGGTGGGACAGGTAGGTCCGCTGGGACCTGCCTTCCCATACGTTCTATGTTTAGGAGGATTTAATGAAAATATGGGTTAGTAACAGTCAACAGCATTCCCAATTAGTTATAACAGCATGCAGAAGTATTCCCATTAACCCAACACACCAGAGTTCCAACAGTTGAACAGCAAGCATGACACATGCATATATAGAACAACAGTGGACATTACAACAGCATGCAGGTTTAATTGATGGCAACAGGCCACCAGTATTGTGGTATTTGAACAGGGCACATGCATCGAAATAAATGCAGATATTTATAAACCAATAGGACATGTGTCCCAACAAATGTTTTGAGATTAGACATACCCATTGAGGTGTGGAATTGCATTTTGTATGCACATACAGTAGGGTGGAAAAAATAGCTCCAGTAACAACTTATATATCCTTCTAGTTTACACTACATTCCTATTAACTGCAGTTATATGCCCCCTACATGTATTATTACACTACCCAATTGTCCTTAAATTAGGAAATGGGTTTTGCTAGATCTTTACATACATGGGTTGTATCTGACATACAAACTGTCCAGGATGCAATGTTACTGCTACATATTTTGTGAGTTGCTCAGACACACTACTGCTGAGATGGTACACTGACAGCTCTACTTTCCTATACTTATCTAGATATGTTTAGGTGAAATTATCAGTTATGTGTTAACAGCTCCCTACATTTCTGCCAGTACAATGACATTTCCGGGGAATACAATACCAAGCTACTCATGTGCCAGATTAACCTGTACATGCTGGGCATGAACCAACAGTTGAGGACTGTATATATGCTTAACAGCTACTGGCACTCCCTTCATCCACTTTATATGGGCCTACCCAAATGAGGGGTTGACAGCGCTTAATACAACAGTACTATTTCTATAATGTAAGAGTACAACAACATATCAAAGAACGTGACACGGACACACTCCAGGAATTAAACCATTATTAATTACATAACACACTTTTCTAGAGGCTCTCTCATTTATTTGATATAACAGTGCATGTAGAAGACTTATTCAAGATGTATTATACCTTTATTAATGGGTTACAACACTCTTTTTCAGGCTCTCTCACTTATTTTATATAACAGTACATGCAGAGAAGTTATTCAAGATTTATTATACTTTTATTATTGGGCTACAACACTTTTTTTCAGGCTCTCTCACTTATTTTATATAACAATACATGCAGAATAATTACTAACCTGCCTGGTGGTGCAGCCTTAGCAGCCTATCTGCATAGGCTTGCTGATTCGCAGCACGGACACCTGCAGCTGTGAAGTAAATAAAGTGATATTGAGACATACCTATCCATAATATAGACGACAATAGCAATTCTTACATACTTCATTCCATGGCTACCTACTCAGTAGTGGGGCATTTTCCATCCCACGGGCCTCCTGTATCCACTGGTTCAGTCGGTCCTCCTTACGTCTCTTCAGGTCTGAGTAGTGGTGTCTGATCTGCTCACCAGTCCGAGGGACGCCTGTGGCACTGGTGAGATCATGAGCTAGACAGTTCCAGGCTTCTGCTTTGTATTCGGTGCCCTGGAACTGGCCTTGCAGGAGTCTCTCATCATGATTATGGATGAGGAGCCAAACCATTACTTTTAACTCCTCAATGCCCCAACTTTGCGCTCGAAATCGTGAGCCCTCTCCAACACTGGCCATGCTGACTGCAGATGGGAGCTACAACCAGTTATGGCAAGTATTCCCGCCTATGGAGCTTAAATGTGCCTCATTTCCCGCACTTATCTGCAATTGGCCGGTTTTGAAAAACTCAGCTGAAAGCACACCTGCTTAGCAATGGGTAAACTTCCATTGATATGTATGTGTGTGTTGAAAGTGCATGCATGTGAAAAGCTGTCATGGCTTAGTGGTTCAGTACTGTGATTATGGTGCACAGTATCCCAGGTTCGAGGCCTGTCATTACTTTTTATTTTACTACTGACCAGACCGGCTAGGAGGTGTGGCTGTGGCTGACTTTGCTCAACTTTGCCCAACATTGCTCTACATTGCTCTACGTTGCTCTACGTTGTCCGACATTGTCAGACGTTGCGCTAGGTAGCGTGGTGCGCAGCTACGCGCAAAGCCATTGCTCTAGTTAAAGCAGTGCTAAGCTATGAGCAATTATACTTAAATGTGCTTAATACTGGTAAACTTTGCTTAGCAGTGCTTCCCATTGCTTAAGATACGTTACTTATGCATTCATCAGTATGCATAACCATTTCACCTTCTTACATATATGTGTGTATATATATATATATATATATATATATATATATATATATATATATATATATATATATATATATATATAAAATATCGTTCACTACTACATAAGCTATTTCAATGCTTTTTACTAAAATTTAAAAGATAAATGTCAGGAATTATTTTTATATACAGATTTCCAACAGAAAATAGAAAGGGGAGTGGTGGAACTCAAACCGGGAATGCCTCCTCTTTGTACGAAGGCTCTACCACTAGGCTATTGCTATTTGGCTTAATTTGCATACAAGTTTCTGATTATCCTCTTTGATGTTTAAACTGCTAACTGTAGCTAAGCAATGGGCAAACCCGCGCAAACACGTGCAAATACGGGCAGCTATATCGGGAATAATAAAAAAAAATTAAAAGTTTTACATTTTATAATTGTACAGGGGTTTAGAATGTGGGGGAGTGTAGTGTTGGGTATGTACACATTTGAGCGGACTCGCTCATGTCAGTTGACATTTCCCAATTGAGAGACTTGCAGGGGAGTGGATTTTTGGGCTGCTCGGCAGTCCGACACGCCCCCTGCACTCTTGCACGCTCCGTGTTAGCCTTAGAATTGAGGCAGCGCTCCCTCATGAATATGCATGGCGCACTGACATCTTACTCGTAGGCTGCAGTTTCCGTGTAAGACTAATTTAGTCTTATATGGAGGATTAGTGAATCCTGGGGCATGTGTAATTCTGAACTATCAACATTAGCTGAATTCTCAGAAAAGCTTTCTAATTTTTGCGTCAACATCCTTACCAGCAATGTCAGTTTGACAATAAGTGAGGGTGTGAAATTGGAAGCTCTATAAGCACCGCTGCAGTTATCCACAGCCTGTGTGCTTCTGAACAACTCGATATTGTTCATGACGCACAATAAAACCAAGAATCCAACAAAAGCGCCAAGCCCATATAAAGACAAATAACCAAATAAAATTGGTTAAAAAGAGCAGACTGAGAAGAACTGAAATGAATAATTTTATTGTGGATGAATAAAAATTAAAAATAGGCTAAGCGCTTTCATTCCTGTTAGTCAGGACTTCATCAGAAATAAAACATATAATACTACCAGTCATTTTATAATCAGCACTTATTCAAAATATCCAATAAACAAAAAACACTAATTAACCAATTTACAGCCTGCTGTTTTTTAGAAGAACAGTTCATGATAAAAATGCATTTACTGTAGCACAATAAAACCAACAACTTTCTTAATTACTCAATTAATGTATGTTGAAATAGAATTAATACTTTCTCAGTTTTCAGTAAATTAGAAATGTTTATGTACAAATAAAATAATAAAAATCTATATATTAACAAAAAGTAGTAATAGATGGTATTTTTATAAAGTGGGAGGGTGGCCTAATGGTTAAGGTGTTTGCCTTACAAACACAAGGTGCAGGGTTTGAGTCTCACAAGGGATAATTGGCTAGGCTTACAATGACTCGCAAGTGCAGTTAGCCTAGTACTAACCTATGAACCTAGGAAATCAGAAATGATGAAGTCATTATTTGTTAATTACATTAAACCAAATGTGAGTAGAGAATAACAATATGGAAACCTCATAAGAAAACAAGCATGAGTAAACTGGAAAGAGTATGGTGGAAATATACTAAGAGCATTTATGGATGTGAAAATTTAAGTTATTATAAAGACTAAAATATCCAAACATGTACAGTGTCTCTTATAGATATGTAAAAGATGAGCTTATTCGGGTATACAGGATTTTAAGAGACAACTATCTATGAGAATGTTTGGGGTTATCAAAAGGTAGTAGAAAATCATCAGACAACCTATGTAGAAGATTCTGTAGGAATGAGAAGTCTTTTAATTGGTTCTCTGAGAGACCAGCTGATGCATGGAACAGACTACCAAACTATATTAAAGCAAGTACTAGTTTAGGTATTTTTAAGAACAGCTTGGACACTTATTATGGGAATGACTGTTTTGGTATATTGGCAGGCTAGAAGGGCATTAATGCCCATGCTTGAACTGTTTGTATGTAGTACTTACTGCCTACTGAGGCAGTACAGTTAATATCAGGTCTCATGCTAGAGTAGCACTTAATTAGCTTGCCTTTTTCCCCGATACTGGAGCATAATCACAGTGCTGCATGCACTACATGTAGAATAATGCATAGGAAAGCATGCGTAATGAAACTGTTGATACTACCTAAAGTACTGGATGCCTCTTATCAATACTGAGGAATATATTCTACCCAGCTACTGTATGAAATGAAAGCACATTGCCAGAGTGTCACAGACCAGTTTTAGTTTCCTTGTGTTCTTTGAGCAACAGTTTTTAGAATGGGCACGGAAATCTTTTTAGCATCAGCTAAGTCTTTAAAGATCTATTGCAAAAAGAAAGTAAATAAACATGTCTGTTCTGATAGGTTATGATAAGCACTTGACTGATAATTTGGAAATGAAATCTGAAAGCATTTTTATTAATGCAAGATGTAAGAGGAATCAACTGCATGTTTATAATGGCTGTTCATAACCCTGTCTCCTATACACGAACAGAGTGAAGTACTATATCATAGTTCCATGTTTGATACCTACAGATATCGTATAACAATAATACGCTTAATTTTATAACTGTGGTATGTTTACAGTGTCCCCAAATAGGGCTTACATGATTTATGGACACAGGTAGTCCCCACATTGTAGAGCTTACATAGTTTATGGAAGTATTAACATCTTGGAAATCATTATCTAATATTGCAGTTAAGAATATGATCAGTTTTATGGAAACAGTATAGAAATATTTTTTATTTATTTATTTTATTTTACATTTGTTGACCGGGCTAGTCTAACTGGATACATGTCCATTTTCAGTAGAGGCCCGGGGAGATACGCTCCAAGATAAACAATGAAATTAACAAGATAACAAATAAGGTAACATTTAAACAAAAAAAAAACGTATTTACAATGCATATTACAGGTTATCACAGTAAATTCAGCAGTGCAGAATACAGGCATAACATAGCATGCTAGTACAATCAAGATGTTCTAGAGGGATATAGTATTATGGTTAATAAGAATTACAGTTAATGAGTGGAAGGGGTAGGAAGAGCAAAGTATTAAGAGATACATAACTAGTCAGGCTTAGTACAGGGGCATAAACACTGTGTTCTGAGGAACACTTTCAATTTGTTTTTGAAGCATGATACTGAGGGAAGTGAGGAGAGTTCACTGGGGAGGAGATTCCAGGCTTTTCCAACAATATTAGAAAAGAGGGAGTCACCAGCCTTGTTGTTTGGTTTAGTGGTATGTACTAGAAGTCTGAGAAAACCTTAAGGATTTCAGGTTTTTATAGGGAGAGATGAGTGTGGATAGAATAGGAGTTTTGGAAGGTTTGTAGAAAGTGTTGTGGGCTATAGACAGCTGATGGAATTTAATCAGATTTTGTAGTTCAAGCCATCCCAGCTGCTTTAAATTAATGCAATGGTGGGTTCTAAATGTGTTGCCTGTAGCAAATCTGGCAATGTTATTGTAAGACATTTCCAATTTGCTAAGATTACTTTTAGATAGGTTAGTAAAAATGGGTGAGTCATAAAGAAGTGAAGAGATTAGATGAGTGTGTGCTATAGTGGTTTTAGCTGAAGGTAAGAGGAAGGATTTTACCCTAGAGAGAGAGCCAAGTTTTTTGTTGACAGTTTTTATAGTATTGTTAATATGGATATCAAAGTTCAGATTGTTGTCAATGGTGATACCCAATAGTTTGGTGTTTGGATCAGGAGATATAATAGTTTTATTGGTAGAGATTACTGAGAAATCAAGAGGAGAGGACTTATTGGTGGGAGAGAAGAGGAGGAGTTCAGTCTTTTGGGGGTTTAGGAGAAGGCATCTATGTGTGAACCATTGCTCAACTGTGTTAAATACTTGTTGGGTAAGAGATTGAAGTTCAGAAGAGGAGGTGGCTGAGCATATCAGTGTGAAGTCATCTGCATATTGTATGCATGTGGCTTGGGGGATGGCAAGGTGAAGGTCATTAATAAATATGGAAAACAGTAGAGGTCCTAGGATGGACCCTTGAGGGACACCAAGTTTGACAGGCAGGTGAGTGGAGAGAGACTTGTGCCATAGTACGGCCTGTTGTTTTTTTATCAAGGTAGGACTGGAACCACTTTATAGAAGATGTATCTAGTGACAGGGATTTTAGTATTTTGATGAGAATTTGGTGATGTACCATGTCAAAAGCTTTAGACAGGTCAATAAATAGTGCTGAAGAAAGCTTGTTAGGATTGTGGTTTTTGTTGATACAATCTGTGAAGGAAAGAAGGGCAGTACTAGTGCTATGTGAAGGTCCGAATCCATGCTGACAGTTGGAAAGTAAATTATTTTGGGTTAGATGGTCAAGTAATTGTCTGTGAATGCATTACTCCATGATCTTTGCCAAAGGAAAGAGAAGGGCAATGAGGCGGTAGTTGGAGTTCAGTGGAGTTTCCACCTTTATGGAGGGGGATAATATGGGAGATTTTCCATAAACTGGGGATATGACTTTCGGTAATAGTTCTATTGATCAGAATAGAAATGGGATAAGCAATAGCTTTGGCTGATTGTTGTAGGAATTCAGCAGGTAGTTGGTCTGCTGAGGGTGAGCATGGTTTTAGTTTCTGTAGAAGGGTTAGAATATTTGTTGTTGGGACAGGTTGAATATGAAAAGTAGGGGGTAAGGTTGATTTATAGGGAGGTAGAGTGAAGTTAGTAGGTGATAGTTGACTAGCTAGTGTTTGTATAGCATTAGTAAAAAAGGTATTGAAAGCATTAGCTGTATTCAATTGATTTTTGTGGTCAGTATTTTGAGGATTTGGAGTAGTGGATTGACCTGAATGGAGTAGTTGGTTAATGCTAGCCCCAAATTTTTGTGGGTTGTTTTGATTAGCTTGTTGGGATTGTAGGTAGTAGTTTCTTTTATCAGATATTATAGCTTTCTTGGTTTCATTTCTTAGCTGTCTAAATGTTAGTTGGTCTATAGGGTTTTCAGTCTTCCTCCATTTTGCCCAAAGTTTGTTTCTAAGATTTATTTTATGTTTGGTTTCTTTTGAAAGCCATGGAGCAGATTTGGTTTTAATTCTAATTAATCTGGTTCCTTTGTTGAAAATGAATCTTATCACCAGGTGACAAGTGTAGCTATGGGGGCAGCATGTGCCCCCATTTAAGCAAATATTGTGTACGCAGGCTGGGAATATAAATATATTTTAACCCAGAATTTATGAACATTTGTTGCTATAATAGATTTTTGGATGATTTTATTTTATGTGAAAAGGCATGCTAGAAAAGTTGGAAATTTTATTATTTATATTTCACAATCAACTATTTTTTTAAATAAATTTATTCACACAGTGCTAGATGTATTAATTATTTGGACATATTAATTTGTAAAGATATTACTACCAACAATATTACTTCTAATATATATATAGGAAAGAAACCTTTCCAAATTCATATTTACATTTCAGTAGTGTTCACCTTTATTACCAAAAATGAAAACTGTGAAAGGCCAACGTGTAAGCCTTTCATGAATAACACCTCAGGATGATAATTTTTATTTCAAGGCGAACAGACTCTTCCAGATGTTTAGAGACTGAGGGTATCCTAGTGATTGTTTGAATGAAGGCTCTTCCAGATGTTTAGAGACTGAAGGTATCCTGGCGATCGTTTGAATGAAAAAAAGGGATGGACTATGTCAGCTGAGACATACAAAATGTCCACCATATTAAATGACAATACTTTTGAAAAAATATATAAAGCTCATTGTGAGACTAACAATAAGTTTCAATCAATGGTTTACCATATTCCAGGGATGCAGAAAATATTAGGAAAGTAATTAAAAATAATTTAAATTCGGCCTTTGATTCAGCGATGAAAGCAAAGTCAGGGGAAGACCCGTTCATAGTTTTTACCAAGGCAAAAAATATTAAAGAAATATTAGAGATAGGGACGTTTGACCTGGTTAATATCAAAATGAATGGTAAGTCCAGTGTAGACACTGTAAATATTGCAAGTATATTTTTGATAGTCCAAATGTTACTGCAGCCAGGTTTGAGACTATTGGATGCCAGGGTCATTACAACTGTAGAACCACTGCATTGGTTTACCTGGCATCCAGTTTATCTTGCAATGGTATTTATGTAGGAAAAATCAAGAGGCAATTCAAAAACACAATATATGGACAATGTTATTGTTTATTTATTTATGCATTGACATTTGATTACTGTGAAAGTCTGATTGGATAGGTGCTGATTTTCTGCAGAGCTAAGAAAGAGGAAGAGAATTTAGAGATATTAAAGTGACAGTGTATTACAAACAGGAATTGAAATGTGAAATAAAATTACAAAAACAGGGTTATGGCATATTAAGACAGAGAGTCAGAGAAGAGAAACTGATTGAAGTTAGGAAATGAGTGAAGAAGGGAGAGTAAAGAGGTATAAGGTGTGAACTTGTTCACATTTTGGGATATAGTTTAGCCTGATGGTGAGCAAGAACACAGCCAGATTTTGTCTAGGAACTCCTTCAGAATGGCTTTGAAAAATTAGAGCAAGGGTATTGATACAGGTAAGGAATTCCAGGTCTTGGCAACATGGTACGAGTATATACAATGGCCAGCAGGTTTAAAATGTTTGTGGACAGACAGGAGTTTTTGATCATTTAATTAAAATGACCAATTGGGAAAATACTTGTGTATATTGTTGTTTATTGCCAAACAGGCAGGTGGTTGCTGGATAATTTTATAGGTGGTAAAAAGCTGCATAAATCTTAGTTGATATGTTAGTTTTAGCCAGTTTAGGCTTTTTAGTGCTTTACAGTGGTGGGTTCGGAAAGGGAATTTGCTGCAAATTTAGCATTTTTCAAGTTGTGATTTTTTTTTTTTTTTTTATGCCTAGAGGTTAGTAAGGATGGGGGTGCCATAAAGAAGTGTGGGGAAGAGATAAGTAGTGGCAAGTATAGCTTTAGTTGCTTTGGAGAGACAGTTGTTAGTTCTGTAAAGCATCCCTAGTTTTTGATGAGTTTTTCTTAAGCAATTTTGAATTTTCAAGTCAAATTTAAGATTAACATCCACTGTCATCCCCAATAATTTGCTATGAAAAGTGACTTTAGTGATTGTATTGTCTAGAGAAAGGACTTTAAATTTTGTTTTTTCATGAGAAAGTGATATGGAGGAAAAAGTAGTATTATTTTTTAGGGTTAAACATGAGTTGTGAGTTACAAAGCCATTTTTCAGTGGATGTTAAAACTCCCCAAGTAACGTTTTGTAAGAGTGCCATGTTGTCAGATGCACATATTAGTGAGGTCATCTGTGTACTGTATTAGAGAGGCCTGTTGTGAGGATGTGTGGAGGGTGTAGGTGAGAATGTTGAAGAGGAAGGGATTAAGGACGGAGACTTGTGATACACCGGTGGTGACTGGGAGGTAGGTAAACAGGGTGGAGTGCCATTTTACTGACTGATAGCAATTGGAACCATAGAATGGTGGGATGAGAGGCAGACCTAATGAGGACATTTGATGCAGAAGTTTGCTGTGACAAACTGTGTTGAAGGCGTTAGACAGAGGAGACCAGTTTACCATTATCTCTAGTTTTATTGACAGTATCTATATAGGTTAGAAGTGCAGTGTTAGCACTGTGGGAAGGACGGAAGCAGTGTTGTGTGAGGAATAGTAGTTCTTCCTGCAAGAGATAGTTTAGCAATTGTTTTTGAATAAATTTTTCAAGTATTTTGGAGGGGGGATAAGACTGCAATAGGTCAAAAGTTAGTAATGTCTGTTGAATTTCCTCCTTTGTGCAAAGTGATAACGTATGACTTTTTCCAGAGAAAGGTAAAGCGTGATTCCTGAATTGACCTATTTATAAGGATTGAGACAGGATAGGCAATGCTGTCAGCTGCTATTTTAAACTACTCAGCTGAAGTAGATCATTGTTTGAGATTGTTTAAGAGTATTTTATACAGGATGTGATCACAGGCTTGAAGGTGAAAGTGGATACAGTGATACATGGCTGCTGAGCAGGGTTAGGATTAGATGATGGGGAATCCTTTGTTAGAGATGCTGTACAATCTATGAAATAAGAGTTGAACTGTATTGTGATTTCAAGTGGTGAGTTATTGGGATAGGGATTAGGGCTGAATTTTTGGCTGGGATGCAAGATTTCTTTAATTGCTGTCCACATTTTTTTCAAGTTGTGTTTACTATTCTGAAAATTATTGTAGTAAAGTTGTTTGTCTTCATTTATTTGCTTTTTAATATGATTGTGAAGCATTTTGAAGCTTTTCACATATTGTGGTGTTTTACATTTTTGCCATTCTTTCTATGCTTTTTCTCTGTCCTGCATTATCAATCTACTATCTTTTTGGATTGCATTATTTGTTTTTAATCTCTTCCTTCTAGGAAGTGCAAAGCTATTTAGGATATTCAGGAAAGTTGTAATGCATTCATTGACAGCATTGTATAAGGGGAGGATTTAAATGGGGTTAATCAGTGTATATTTGGAGAAAGGTGAGGGGCTTCATTAAATAGATTTGGTGCGATGTGTGGAGAGTGTAGGGAGGAAGAATAAATAGGTGGTTGGGACAGACTTGGAGAGATGCTGACTGCTATTATAAAGTCATGGTAGGATGAGAGATGGCTCAGTAAGAGAATAGAGGATAAGCCGAGGAGGAGTATGATTAAGTAAAGGGGTCTGCATTTTATTGATGACAGGTAGTGGGGAAGTAGGGATCAAGAAGGAAAAGCAAGTTGCAGGGTGGTAGGATATTTAGTGGTGGTGGGATCTGAAAGCTGATAGATGGTAGGTAGCAAGAAGTATTTTCTATGAAGGAAAATACTTAGGTTTTCCTGGTATCTTCTCTGGAATCTAAGGAATAGAGGGGTTTAACAGGGTAGAGAATGAGGATGCAGTTAAAATAGAAAGAAGTTTGGGTTTATTTGGAAAAAGTAGATGAGACAATGTAGAACAGATAGGTACTGTTTGGGAGGCGTGTGAGTATGAATATGAATGAATATAATGCAAAACAGTACGGGAGGGAGAAAGGTATTTGTGAGTGGTGCTAAAAGATTAAATGGAAGTTGAGAATTAGGTACAAAGAAGCAGAAATGTTTGTATGATAGTAGTAAGGTTGTTTGGGGAGGATTAAGGAATAAGAGTCACAAGTGAAATGTGTATTATGTGGGAAGTATAATAGTAGAGTAAGAGGGAATAGGCAGGAATTGGAGCTAGGGTAAGGGAGCAAAGCCGAGTGGCTTCCAACCTCAGGTGAAATCATAACAGAGAGTAATCAGGTTTATAGCCAATGTACAATGCAGTTAATAAATAGGCACAGAGTAGAACAGGTTTTCTTTCATTTCCTGAATGCAGAACCCTAGTAGCTAGGCAGACAAAGTAACTGTCATATACAGTACAATCTAGTGGATAAGAGAAGGGACATTGGCCAACTTAGTAAGTGGTCCTTAAAGTGCAAGGACTATTTGTCTGGAGAGGGAATGTTATAGAAATTTCCAGCACAGGGCAAACATGTAATTCGCTAGCTGACGTTAATACAAGGTGCCAACTACAACAATCTGTGACAACTTTGTAAAGAATTGGGAATACCAGGTCACCTTATTTGCCTCAAGCAACAATCAGAACTGAATATGGAATAACTGATTAGATCAAAGTGGAAGAAAAGAATGCTCCAAGGACTTTTTGAAAAATGTTAATAATACTACTTAAATGTAACAGCTCTTGACTTTCAGCAGGATAGGTACCCATTGTGTTGTGACTCCATGACCTAGATGGTTATGTGACATCCTTCTGTCTACTATTATCAATTACCAGTATCTATATAATGCGTTACATTTTGCAGCTGCCTGCTTCTGCACCCAACAACTTTAGAGCATTTCACCTTCTGTTATGCTGTTTATTGAATCATTTTATACCTGTCACTAGCATTTTCATTTACATTGTACTCTATGGCTCACTTGACTTCTTCTATCATTCTCTAACTATTATTGCACAACCATAAATTATCTTGGAGTATATCTATAAGTGTTTGTTTCATGAATCACATGTGCATTGCACAATAACTCTACATCGATATGTTACAATGCATGATCTTAACAAAATTGTGCAATAATTTACTTTTATTAAAACCTGTATTGTGAGCATGTTATCTGAGTGTCAAAAATGAGCTTGTAAAATATTTATCACTCATAGCATACAGAAGAACCCCTGTCTGCTGTACAGAAAAAATATTTAATCGCTCTGCATATGAGATAGCATGCTGTGCAAGTATCTTGGTAGGTAATAGATATTTATCATGTGACAGCATGTAAATGTGCAGAGCTATGATCTGATGTCTGATTGAGCACAGGCCATCTGCCTTATTCCTACTTACGGTGAACACATCAATCACCTTTGATTTTTATTAAGAATATTTCATGATAAGCAACTGCAGTTTAACTACCAGTTTGATGAAAGCAGGTAACAGAAATATGTCTCATGCAGAAATTAAGTGCCTGAAAAGCCAAGGACTTCTTTGAACACCTGCAAAAAAAAAATGTATTCAAACATTCCAGATAAGCACAGCCCATAACCTTGCGGAGGAATGTTATCTCTGAACCCTATAATTATACTATCAACTCTAAGGACATATGTTTTGAGAAAGCTTATGCACACCTAAGGAGAGGTGAGATCTTCATGACACCCCTTAAGATTTTCACAGATTTATCAACAGATTTCACTCAGCTCTATTTTTCAGTCAGTGAATAGTTCAGTCGTCTGGTTTTGTTTTTGGTAAACCAAGATTTGGCCTAATTGGTACACTACAGTTGCTCCAACAAATACTAGTACAACTAACAACAAAATTTGCTAAGCAAATGAGTAAAATAACAGCAGAACAACATGGGGGGGGGGGGGGGGCAACAACCAGACTCTTTTATGCACCTTGTTACAGTTTACATATTCCACATATGTAAAAAAAACACAAAGACAGAATTGTCATTTTAATTTTATCATATCGTTAACACACTCTTTCTCCAAGAGCAATTTAAATGCTGATTAAGAGAAAGAAAAGCAGTAATGGTTAAAAAGGAAGTAAAATAACAATCCCTATTAATTATAAAATTAGGATAGAGTAACACAGAACTGTACTGTACCAACATTGTGTCTAACAGATGTAATTAACATTTTTTTTAATAAAATCAGCTGACATTCATTATTGTGTAATAAAATGGCATTCTTATGCAAACGCATATTTTGTTGGGATTCTAGCAATTTCTTAAAAAGTCTGTCAGGTAGCAAAAACAGTTATTGTTTTTTGTTGACTGAGCAGAATCCATTTTGTATGGAGAAGTCCCTGGGAGGAAAAACCTCAGAATTATACCATGACCCCCCCATTAATATTCCAAAATGTGCACGCTGATTGGCCAGCGTGCACGTTGTAAATTGACGTATACTAATGGAAAAAGGTCCGGTCGCCTGGACTTTTTCCATTATATAAGTCTCTTTTAAAACACTGTCTCGCTATGTTAAAAGAGTTTAACATAGCGACACAGGTTTAAAAAAAGCAACGGAGATCTCTGTTGCTGTCTTGCTATGTTAAACTCCTTTAACATAGCGACACAGTGTGTAAAAAGCAACGGAGATCTTGCTTTCTCCGTTGCTTTTTTTTTTTAAACCTGTCTTGCTATGTTAAATGGGTTTAACATAGCGAGACAGCTTTAAAATAAGCAACGGAGCCGTTGCTTATTTTAAAGCTGTCTCGCTATGTTAAACCCATTTAACATAGCGAAACAGTAAAAAGCAACAGAGATCTTGCTTTCTCCGTTGCTTTTGGCCACAGCTCTGATGTACTGCGTAGGCATGCGCAGTACATCAGAACTGCCGTGGATACCAGACAGCTGCGGAAGGGCAGCAAAGAGGCATTATACAATGCCATTATTTAAGAAAAGTAATTATTTCTTTTCTTAAATAATGTCATAGTATAATAGCAATAACCCACTTCTGGGTGTGGGTAATGCGGGATTTACCCACGGTTGTCTTTGTTTGGTCCCTCGGGCTTCACCCTCGAGACCAAACCACGCCAACCGTGCGTAAATCCCGCATTACCCACACCCAGGCGTGGGTTATTGCTATAATCAAACATTTTACACTACACAAAGTAAGCAAACAAATTACATCAATTTCTTCATAAGAAAAAGAGAAATCTATTTTCCTTGGTTAGTTAGTAATTACAGACAACAGTTACAAACATCTCAAAATCCTTCACAAGTGGATATAGAAAACAAATCTGTCTTCCTTAAACAAATTGGCGTTGCAGTGAGCTTTATGCAAGTTATATTGCAAATGTTTTTATACTACTAATTTATTTAGGGTCAAGTATATATGAAACAGACCTTCATGATAACTTTTCCAGTGTTTCCAAATAACATATGGTACTTTCTGTTCTTAACAGATATACTTATTAAAAATTATGTTTTCAAATGATGAAAAAAAGAATGCCTCCATAATGTTTTTACTGCCTCTAACATTTATGAATAAATATGTATTTTTTTCTTTTATAATGCTTTATTTTTCCACAATGTAAGTAGAACACACTTCCATTTACCCTGCCATTTCTTTCTCACTCGTTCAACACTGTCTGCTGATAGTGCCCACAAAAAGAGGAATGATACCACCCAGTATTTCACAGGAAACAGAAGCCTCCCATCTGAGCATCCAGCCTTATGTGAGTCACTGGGACTAATCCGTCAATAGAGTTTGGCCTCAGGTAGTGGCTGGGTCAAGGCTAGTCAGGAGAATTTCTGTTTTTGGCTGTTCTTCCACAATTCATAAATTCAGAAGTAAGTACTAGGCTAGCTGCCTTTGCAGTCCAATTTGAGTCTAGCCAATTTCCCTTCATGGGTGAGAATCAAATCCTGTACTTTGTATATATGAGGTAAACAACTTTAACATTATGCCAACCCCAGATAGGCTTGCCACCCCTCCGTTTTTTTTCTGGACTATCAGGAAATCAAACTGATTCTCCGGTAGTCCGGAAAACACTGTACAAACTCCGGTATTCTGTTTCAAAAAGGAAACAGACTATCTGAGTTTGTAAATCGGCTGATTTACTATGCTTTTTTTACAGAAAAGCATAGTAAATCAGCCAAAAGCAGGTGGCGGGAATGAAAAAAGAGGGCGTTCCCGTTGAGTGATGCTGTCGTGACATCACAAAATAGGAGGTATGTTGGCGGGAGAGGGGGTTGGGTGGGCGGGGTTACCGGTGACGCGAGGGGCGTGGCTTTGCTCCGGTTTTAGCCGTGAAGGAAGGTGGCAACCCTAACCCCAGATAATGCTGTCATATCCAAGGTTCTCCTCTGCTCTTGAAGGCATTGTGCTTAATGTGAGTAGTATCTTCAGTCTCCACTAGAGGCCACTAATGTTCCAAGTCACATGACCCATGCTAGGAACAGCAGCTCAGTTTAGCTTCTCAGACATTCCAAGCATTCCTACCGTAGGCAGGTCTGTGACCACTGCCACCTGTGGTCATCAAAACAGCTACATGATTAGCCAAACAATGAAAATCTCAGACGCAGTAGGTGTAAAAACTAATGATTGCCTCAAAACAAAACAAAAAATAAGTAGCAGTGACAAATGCAAAAAGACTTAATGCATTTTCTTCCTCACAATGTACTAACAGCACTTCATCAGAACTATTCAGTATAAAATACAAGACTTATAAATAACATTAATCAATTAATCAGTCACCTGACTTAACATTCAAATTAGAAAAAATACATGAAAATTTCTACTAAAAAACATCTTTATACATAAAGATTAATGGCATTACTATCACAGATCTATATAACCATTTACCTGGTAAAATCATTGTTTTAAAAACATTTGATTTTTGTCATAGTAATAATACCAGGAAACTTATCGGCATTCAAACCTCTCAACCTCTTAGCACAAAAAATCTGGAGAAAGCCTAAAATAATGGGAGGACAAAGGCCCAAAAACAGGGACATATTTTAAATATTGTTCTTATAAATTAAGAAAGTTTTTAATACAACAGGATGCATTTTCTGAAGGATGCTAAGACTGAAACTCAAATGTCTGTCATTATTTAGTGACTTCAGTCTTCAATGATTTGCCATAAAACCACAAATTTTACGAGGAATATACCAAAAATATAAGGTAATAATCTGGACTGTTGAGAGGTATGTTAGCATTCAATAAAAGTTGCCATTTTATTTCCTTCTTCTCTAATCTATGTAAATAATTCCCTTCCCTTGTGTCATTGTCTTTGTGATCAACTACAAAAAGCATGCATTTCTTACAAGTCCTATAAACCTTTGAATGCCTGCATAATGCATTATTTTCATTCACTTTCTTTAAGTGCGTATATGTTTTTGCTTATTCATTTGTTTAAAGTATGAGTTGGCATGGCTACGTAAAAAGCTAGGCATGTTTGTCAACAAACAATATAAATTATATCTCATAATTTATTCATGTAATGGTTCTTCGAACCTAAAACTTTATTGTAATGTTATAACACAATAGTAGGTCCTTCTAATATATACCTACAAAAATTGCATTCTCCACAATTAAAAGTTCTTTTCTGTTTCTAAGTCAAAGGTCAAATAATCAACTTTTGCCAGTTAACAAAATAAATGAATTATAGTCCTACATTTTTAGCATTTTCTAATGGTGATATAGGTACATCAGTTAACTTTTTCAGATATTGCTTTGACTATTGATGTTAATATGAGTGCATTTAATAATAACATTTATAAGAAAGATACATTTGTAATCAACTGGGTACACTAGAAAAATGCTCATCTCAAAACTGTATGAAGAACAGTATCTCAAAAGGTCAGATGAATAGATCCTCTAGACTAATTTCTAAAGAAACCAATTTTATCAATGAGCTGGGTTTCATAGTGGATATGTTTTTTTACCCGAAGTTATTCTCAAGATTTATTACGTAACACAGCTGATGAAGTTCTTCAAAACAGTCATAAGCAATTTAGTCCTATTTTGGAAATTGGTATATCCAAAAAAATATTAAATAGTAACAAGAAAGAAGTTTTTAGTTCAGTATTTATGTTAGATATGTCAGTTGATTCAGAAAATATCAAAAAGGTGATTAAAAATAATTGAAATATTGACTTTCAAGATAGTTGCACAGAGAGTAACAGCTTAATTTCAGCTCTTCCAGTGTGAAAACAGAAACTCAGAAAAGAGGGCCAGTGAATTTGTCTTTTTGGGGTAAATTTCACTTACTGGGTAGTAAGTCCACTGCCTGGATGACAGCAAAGAAGAAATTTAGAGAATGTGAAAGAAAATCAACCACAAAAGATGACAAACAAACATTGGCTGGGAAGAATCCTGCAGCTGTTCAGCAAAAAGCTGTTCATCTTTGGTGGAAGATATGACTTCCGGTAATCTAGAGGAAAAATAAGTCAAATGTGTCACTGTACTTTTTACACTTATGCATTCCTTACTGTATTGTTATTGTATATGTTTTATATACTGTGCCTTTTATAATTATGTAATCCTTACTGTATTGCTTATGGAGCTTTTCTCCCGAGGCCACCACTGAAAATGGGCACTTTTGGGCCCAGTGGACTTCCCCAGTAATCAAACTGAAAATAAATAAATAAATGTGCTGACAACTGATTAAAATAAATTAAACACTGAAAGAATATATCAACTCAAATAAGAAAAGGTCAGAAAAATATAAGCAGATAGTCAGATGAGCTCATATAACTGCAAAAATAAGAAGTCAAAATTAAGAAAAGGATGCCTACGTATGAAACTGCTCAAGAAGAGATGTTTCAAAAACTGGCAGATTTTCTGCTGTACCAGAGAAACTGGAAGGAATAAATTGTATTAATTTTATGAAAGCACAAATAAGTAAATGGACTCATATTCTACAGCAGGAGTTGTTAATTCAAAGAGCACATTGTGTGTATACTCCAAATGTGGCCATGAGATAGCAGCCAAGACCTCTAATAATAAAGACTCAATTCTACTAGTAGAAAGAGTCTATTCTAACAAAACTGTGGCAGAAGGACAAAATAGTAAAAGTTGGAGACAGCAGAGTACTTGTGGAAAATTATTACTCATCGCACACCAGGCAGAAGAGGAGTTCCAGCCATCAGGGAATGTTGAGAGGCAGGTATGATATTCAAGATGCTTTATCCAGTTATCTTCAAAATATTCTTTCCTAGAGTATCAAAGTAATTTTTGATGCAGAACATGCTAAGGAAGAAATACAAATGTTTGTCAATCAAAAATTGAGCTAACAAACAGAAGGGAACTGTGCTTCTTTTTCTTCTGATAATAACATTCATAGAGAGACTTTGCCATTGAAACCTTTTCCAGTGCTCAAAATGAAAATGCATGAAAGACAGAGAAAAGCACATGAGTTGACTAAAAGAACCAAGAGTACGTTGGAAATGAACCAGAGGCTGGATATAGGAGATGAAGATCAACATAAAAAACAGCAACTTGGAAATTAATAAGTAAATGTGAGATTACAAAGCATCAATCACATTTGTAAAATATGGATGAATAAGAAAACCTGGAAATATTGGAAATTTTGGACAGTGTTAAACTTGCAGGGGACTCCAAAGTATATTCCTACTTCAAGTCATTAATGTTTAGAAGAACATTAAGGTGAGGGGGAAGAGGAAACTGTAAGTTAAACATGTTTGTTCTTAACAATATTTTTTCTAAAACATGACATATACTGCTTGTTATATAATAAAATATTTTCAGTTATTTTTGTGTGTTATAGGGATACTAAAGTAAACTGTTTAACTTTAGGAAGTATAGACACTGCCCTGTAAAAAGAGAAGAATGTCTGGACAAAGCCATGTTTAAAATAATAGGCTGTAATCTTGGGTTGTTGAGGTGAGTGATGGGTTGTAAAACTATACAAAACATGATATAAATAAAACTGAAAAACCTTTTCTTAATTTTGCATATGGAAATGAGTGGATTAAGGACCTTGGTTTGATCTCTGACAGGTTTTAAGTAAGAGCAAGTAAATAAGGAAACGCTAAAGGTAACTAAATGTTTTCTTTTAGCAAATAAATATTTACAATGCAGCATGAGAAGCTTATAGCTGAAGACAACTGTATACTTGGGTGTCATGCTTCTATGGGGACAAGCTGATAACAGGAGAAATGAAAACAGAATACTTTTTTTCTTTCTAATGGCTAAAAGCATTCAAGTTGTTTTCTACATCTGGGAGAGGGATAAAAATAATAGAAAATAGACAGCACTTAGTGTAAGTAGAAGCATATGAACCTATGAACCTATGAACCATAAGCTGTACCATGCATCTTGCCATGGATAACCATTATAGATCAATTCAAGTCTGTGAGTGTAGTTGTCAGTGTGGGACAATTGTTCCTGTTAAGGGGGTTAAACTTCATTATTTCAAGATATACATAGTTGTGTGTGTCTGTATTAAATTAATAGGTTTTGAGGGTGTTCTAGAGGTGTGTTTGTTTTATTGTTTGAGGGCCTTCATTAAAACAAAAAGTCTTGTAAGATGTGACACAAGTTCAAATGGATATGACAAGAAACAACTGTATAAAAGATCAACTTCCCAAACATTAGCATATGCATGTAACACAAAAGCTGAAACTAGGCATTTTAAAAAAAAGTTGTTATGCATAACAGGTGGGAATAATAACTTCTTATCATAATGGCAACAGTTTCCATAGTATCTTTGAATGTGAATGGTCTCACGGGTATATATAAAAAGAAAGAGTAGTGGACTATATTAAGAAATGCAGTGTGTGCAAATAGCTATGCTACTGGAGACATATTTTAAAAGAACTGAGCATGTACATTTGATAAAGAAAGGATTTCATAATGGATATTCAGTGGAATATATGGAACAAAGGAAAAGGGGACTATATATATTAATTTCTAGAGGAGCTCCAATAGTGGTATAAGAGGATAAAATATAATAATGGTAGATTTATATAGTAAGGGGCTACTGGCAAGGGAGGAGGCTTATGTTGACATGTATTTATATTCCACCTAAAATGCTACAGTAGACCTTAGCAAAATTCTGCTATAAATAATCAGCATTCAACAGGGAATATTACTTATAGGTACTGATTGGAATTTGTTCTGCGATAATGATGATATACCAGGTTGACTAACAACAGAAAATATTTGCTATAGAATGTGAATTCAGAAGTAGGAACTCAGAGAGAATTTACATGTTATTCTGCAGCTAACAAAAACTGGGCTAGGCTAGATAGCAATTATATTTCACAGAAACATATACATTTAATTGAAAGTTTTGATATGCATCCAATAACTATTTCAGATCATGCACCATAATAACTAAAATAAAAATGCAGGGTAATGAAATAAAAATGAGACACTGGCATTTTCCCAACTATCTGTTAAATACAGAGGAATTTAAGGAATGCATAGTGGAAATTATTCAGGAGATATTAGGGTACATAAAAATATATTCAGAAAATATAACTAGGGAGTGGTATAAAATGAAAGTAGAGTTTAAAAATACGGGTCTATATTAAAACCCAAAAGGACTAAATAGCAAATGTATGTACATCGACACATAAAGGGCGAAAACCAGAACGCCAAACGTTTCATCATCAGAATGCGCCACACAGGTAAGTAAAGTTTAAACTAAAATATTAAATTAATTAGCTTTTGCAGGGGGGTAAGCCCCCATGCACCCCCATGTGGGGGAATTTGCCCCCCACACACCCCTACTTAAATATACCAAATCTGAGACCGCACTACAGTGGGGAAAAGGATATATTTCCTTTTCCCCACCACCATGCTGCTGGCTAAGAAACACACTCGGCGTTCTGGTTTTCACCCTTTAGGTGTTTCGCTCTGTATGTACATCGACCTTAATGTGTCGATGTACATACAATCGCACTTCTGATCTTTCGGTCTAGCAATATAGACCCTAAAAATACAGTGGAAATAGAAGAAAAAGATATATGGTTTAATAAGTAACAAGAATTATTAAGAGGGACTGACAAAGGTTAAATTATTGCAGATTAAGGGGAATCACAGAACAAGAAGAGGTGCAACTACAGAGTGCCAAAGAGAAAATAAGGGACTACTTCGATAATATGCATGACTTTAGAAAGACTGCTGTTTAGCAATTGTTTTTTGACAATAACTCCAGAGTAAAAAAGGTTTTAGCCCAACGGCACAGGATCAGGCAACAGAAAGTAGACAGGGTTGTTGCCAAGCTTAGGAGCCTATAACAAGGAAAATAATTGGAGAAGCTGTAGCAGTGTTAGAAATATTTTGGAAATTTAATGAAAATCTGCATAAAGCAGACAAATTTGGAAATCAAGAAACGTACAAATGGAAATATTTATGCAAGCATTAAATATGTCAAGGTTAGAAGTAGATAAGGCTCGATTATTCACAGTTAAGATAGGAAGAGATGCGATAAAAATGGTAATATATAATCACTCTACAGGAAAGCCTCCAGGATTAGATGGTATTCCTTAGGAAGTTTGGAAGCTTGGAGTGAAGAAAGTAATAGATCTGGTAGGTTTTGTGTAACAGTATTTTAAGAGGAGGAGAAGCACCAACTTCCTGGAAGAAAGCTGTGGTGGCTGTAATACCTAAAGGTGGTAAACATCCATCAGATCCAGCTTCATATAGGGCTAGTTCAATTCTAAACCATGATTATGAAATGTTTTCCTGTAGCTGAAAGAATGGCAAATGTTTTGCTAGTATTGATAGATATGCATCAATGTGATTTTGTGGAGAGGATGCAAACATTTGACTCAAATTTTCAGTGGCATAATTAGAGCATTTGAGGTTGTTAATCAAAATCCAATTCTGTTTAAGCAGAACAAAATAAACTCTGGGACAAGCAATGTCATGTGATTTCAAAATTATCTGACTGATGGGATTTTTCTGGTCTGACATAACCCACTCAGAATAAGGAACATTCCGGAATGTGTTCCCTAGGGCTCAGTATTAGGCCCTTTACTATTTTCTCCATTTTCCCCTTTTATTCATGGCATGCCACTAGATTTACATGCATTTACTGGAAATATGAATGCAGATGATATTTTGCTACTTGACACTGGTCAATCAACACACTCCAGAGTGCAAACCTATATATAATCCACTCCCTCCCACTCATAATCGTGAGCTGCTTAAAAAAGACTAAATGGCATCCTCTGCAAAGCAGGGCCACTTTTCCTCCTCAACTTTTTTATGTTCAAAATCATACAAAATTGTACTACTGTCTCCCACTAAAAGACAAACTCAAGCATTATGAGCTCAAAGTACAATCACATGGAATCAGTATAATTAGTTAAATCAAGAGTTGGCCAAGTGACAGCTGAAAGAGCTTAAAATAAAAGTAGTCATTTTACCCTCTATAAGCCATGCAGGGAGAATTAATTCAGTACAGAGTCAGGAGAAAAGTAAGGTCCAAAATCAGCAGTTCTGTTAATTTAACATGCTTTAAAATTAAGGTAAAATAAAAACACTAGGAAAAAGCAAGCCGTCAAACTATTCAAGCTATCCAGTTTAATTCTCTGAAGACTAAGTTTGAAATAGTCTAGTAGCAGAACAGTGTGTGTTTTCTGATACAGATCTTTAGCAGTTCCCAAACATCAGACTAGACTGTTGCACTCAGACCTGTCCTCCTTTTGCATCTAATTTAAGTTGTACAAAAGTTCACATGATATAATCAAAAGAATATCACATTATTCCTACATAGTACTACCTCACCCTAAATTAAGGACTCTTTTCTAATTGTTTAAAAGTTTAATAAACCAACAAAAGAAACAAGAGGTTCAAAGAATTTCAAAAAGAATACAATAACTGGAAATACTTGATGTTCTAAAATGAACTCTAATGACTGCCTTACGCTCATTTTCTGGATCTTAAAGTATCACAGTTCGATAACACCACTTTCAGATGTTGGCAATATCTCTGTGTATCAGAGCTTTTTTAGTCATAGGAGTTGTAGTTTGCTGTGATGTTACAAGACTAAGAGAAGAGGGAAAGGTGATTTAACTTTCCCGTTTTCTCTGAGTTTCTGTGATTTCAGAAGTATTGTAGGGAAGGTATAGATAGGGATTTTGGGGATAGAATCTCAACATCTAGGGATGTAGGGTGCACAAAACCCATGTAAAACCAGATGTACTGCTATCATCTATTCTAGTAATATACTGTAATTTGTTGATGATTTTGTTTCATTTAAATATTTATGATGCAATGTTTAACTAAGGGAGACATGGTTCAAGGCCACAGAGAGCACCATGGCCATGCAAGGCCACAATGCCTTCCATACATTCAGACCTCAAAATGAGCATGAAAGAACAAAAGATGGAGGTGTATCCATCTTTATTAAGGCCAAGTACACCTCAAGACTTGTCAAACAGTATGACTCTCTCAATACTACTCCATGCCCAATTAACTATAAGCAAAGTACCCTACCACATCATTGTTAGCTATTGATGCCCCACCATGAACCAAGAAAAGCACACCACCTACCTGGACTTACTGGAGTCACTTGCCTTACAGCCCAACACCTTAGTCATGGGAGAATTCAACTATCGAACCAGAATCAAACTGAACAGTTAAAAACTGGTTCAATAACAAATTAAAAAGCAGCAAGCAAAACAAAAGAACCAGCTAACACAACACTGTATAAAACACTTGTTTCACCTCAAAAATAAAAACAGTAAAAAGTATATAACAGATGAGCACTTTCACATCAAAGGTGCTTCATCAGATCAAAAAACTAACAAATAGGAAAGTTCAAAATCACCTGGTCAAGTCACATGCCCTCAGCAAGGGTTTTAAAGGTATATGCGCATTTAATCCTTTCCCTTTGTCAGATTGTAAAATTAACATCCATTTAACTTCTAAGCATTCTGTTTTTGTTTTAATATCACCTTCTCTGGCTCCTATACTCAATAATTCCAAACCTAAAAACTTAAAAAAGAGTGCTCAATGCCAGTGTTACAAATATGCTTATATAAAGCATTCCTAATGTCACATCTGCTTATTTCTGATAATTTATGATCAGTGTGGATGTTACTATGTTGGTAAGATGAATCAAATGTTAAAGAATCATATCGGGGACAGGCTTAAGCTTAAATAAGCAAATCAAAATTCTTGTAAGGTCCTCTAAAGTGAACTACAAAGCTAAAATAGAATCCCTAGCCAAGGATAATCATAAGGCATTCTTTAACTACATCTGAAATCTAAAAAGGAATGCCCAACTATGTGCCAAACTGGAAGTGGATGGCACCACTCATACTATACCAGAGGAAACTGCCAACCTGCTAGCTGAAAGATTCGGTGCAAACTTCACCCCCTGTCCCTACCAGCAATACCCCAAAGCATACCTGACTCCAGCCCTCTGCCTAGTATCTCTGGAGATCAGATCATATCTGTACTCTCCAAGATCAAAGACCTTACTCTCCAAGATCAAAATTTGTCCTCAGTGAGACCAGATAACATCCCAGGTTACTTACTAAGCAATCTAAAACAGGACCTAGCAGACCCACTAGGCGTTTATATATACAATTCAAACAATGTCCACTAGATGGCATTTTACTCAGTATATTGGTATTATGATGTGTCTCCCACGATTTTATTATTTAATATAAAGTTTTTAAAAAGATTTATAAGTTTTTAAATTAGCAGTAGTATCTGATTTGAACATAAAAGTTTGTATAAATATTCATACAACAAGAATTGCACTTTAGATATGTTTTTTTAAAAAAAGATTTTTTAAAATGACTTTTAAAGTGTTTAAATAAAGTAATTTTATCTAATTATTTAATTGAATTATCAGATCAATTAATGGCTTATAAAAAGAAAGGTTGGGGTTTGTTTCAGTCATCTGATGAAGTCTGTAATAGGACGAAAACGTATGTGGGAAAAACGTTAATGTGGAGTATTTGTGCAAGTTCGTGTATGTGGAGTATCTGTTCAAGTTCTGTGTTTTTGTCGTTTGGAGAGTTGGACAATAAACTTGGTTTTTTGTGAGAAGGTACTTTCTGGTTTTCCATTTTCATTGGATTTCTTGGTCAATTTGCGCTTTTGGTTTTTCTTGGTTTGTAGTTATTTTTGCGCTATGGAAAACCAGGAAGTTCCTGTTAACACGCAACAGGAAGATCTTGGTCTGACGCGTAAGCTGGTAGGGCAGCTTACTGAACTCATTAATCTCCTCACCCCGGTGGCTTCCTCGCTACTACTTGTTCATAACAAAAATACTGAAAGTGATGCCAATGGGACCGAAGGGTCGTGCAGTAAGAAAAGGAAAACTAAAGAAGGGAAAGAAAACGAACCGATAGGCACCGGGTTAGCTGAGGACGAAGAAGCAAGTAGTTTCAATTCAGCGGATACACTGTTATTGTTTAAGGAGGCCAGTCGAGGTTAAACAAGTTCTACTGCAGCTAAGGACAAGTGTGTTAACAAACCTCATGGTACGAACAAAACTAAAGGTACTGTCTCTCCTTTTAAGGACTTGAATGGGTGGCTAAAACGCCAAATAACATTTAACGAACATGGAAACTCCAATGTAATCAATAATAATGACTATTCATATAAGGACAATCTTAATAACTTATATAAATTGATGAGTAAATACAGGGCATTGAATGTGGAAAATACTTATTTGAGTGAATGTATATTAAAAGAAATTGTGCCCAAAGGCTTACATTTTTATAAATACCCCAACAGTGTCATTACTGGGTCTAATTTTCATTTAGAATTATTAGATTTATTTAACAAAAGTGGGATTGAAATGTTAAAATTGATGGTTAAAGAAAACAACCGGGTGCAGGAAGAGCTCTTAACAGAAATAGAAGCGCTTGATAAAACCATCAGGAATGATTTGAAATTTACTATAGAAGAGGAAAAAGTGAAATATTATAATATGAGAAAGGAAATAGATAGAAATATTGATGATTTAATTCAAAGGAAATACAAAAAGATGGAACGTGATTTAAATGAATATAAATGTAACATTTGTTACCCTAACCCCCACTCCAAAAATGGAACAAGAGGTACTTTTGAAAAGTTTGGTAACACTGATACCAGGGATCCACTAGAGAATCAGGAGACACATGAAGATAATATTTTTAATGAAGAAGAATTTCCTCCCCTTAGGAGGTCCGAGAGAATTTTTAACAAATATGGAGAGAGGGAAGGAAATTTTTATTGGAGAGGGGGGAGAAGAGGGAGGGGGAGGGGGAATTATTGATACCCCCCCCATTTAACCTCTTATACCCCTAACCCCCCCCACTAGTGAAGGGATTATTAAACAAAGCAACAAATGGACTTATAATCACTTTAACATTTACAATTTTAGCTCTATACAATTAGAAAAGGGACATTTTAGTTTACTTTCCAAAGGTCTTAAATTTATCCCATCTACTAAAGGGAACGTTGTTAAAACACTGTTAGATTTGAAAATATTTCTAAGGAAAGTTAACTTCAAAACCCTTTTTCACAATAATGGAAAGGAGAATGATTTAACACTAAGACGGAGGTCCACATACAATCCTCCTTTACACCCCCAATTAAGGAATTTTGAAAAATTAATAGAGAAAGAAATTAGGAAAGTTGAATCTAATGGTTTTTTACATGACAATAATTTAAACCATCAGGAAAAGGACATCTTAAATAGTTTACAGTAAGACAGAAATATAAGAGTCATGAAGCCTGACAAAGGGGGATGTATTGTCATTATGGAAAATATTGAGTATGATACTAGGATGTATAAGATATTGTGGGAAGAGAATAAATACCAACCAGTGTCAAAAAATGAGATAAATGTTGCATACCACAGGATTGACATGAATTTGTATGATATGATGGTGGAAGGCCTGATTGATTTGGAAACTTATAATTTCTTAAAAGTAGACAAACCTAAAGTTCTCTCCATCTTCGGGATCCCCAAAATACATAAAAATGAATCTGATCCCCATTTGAGGCCTATAGTTGCAGCCAATGGGTCCAAAACGAATGCTTTAGCTAAGTTTGTGGACAACAAAACTAAAAAAATATGGTTGCAAAAAGTGCACATTTTGAAAGATTCATGGGACTTATTACGAACAATTGTAGACATGACTGAAATAAATGGGATCATTTTTGTAACTATTGATGTAATAGACCTTTTTCCATCCATCCCACATGGGGAAGGTCTGGACATGTTTGAAGAAGTAGTGTTTGAAGATGGCAACATAACTCATAATGACAAGATAGTCAGTAAATGGCTAATGGAGATTATTTTACATAACAACTTTCTGTTTTTCAATGGAGAATTCTTTAAACAAACTCAAGGGGTAGTGATGGGAGCGGCATGCGCTCCAACCTATGCAAACCTAGTGTTATCTAAATGGGAGGAAAAGTACGTATTGGAAAGTGAATTTAAGCCTTTTTTGACAATCTATCGTAGGTTTTTGGAAGACATAATTATATTTTGGAACGGGGGAGAAGAAAAACTAAATGACTTTCTATTATATCTTAACAATACTTGTGGTTTTTTAAAATTCACTCATAAGGTGACACACAATTGGGTACAATACTTGGATCTTGAAATATACAAGGACCAAGGGCAGTTAGAGACTAAAATATATAGAAAAGCCACCTACTGTAATTCCTTCCTCCACTTCGACAGTGCCCATCCTATGCATGTAAAAAAGAATATAATAAAGGGGCAGTTCGTGAGAGGAAGTAGAATGACGAGTAAGGACCAGGACTTTATTTCAGAATGTGATTTATTGGAGAGTATGTTTAAAGAAAGGGGCTACCCTAGTAACTTTATTAAAGAAATTAGAGAAGAAGTGGCCACAGGTAGGGAAGGTAGATTTGCCGCTATAGTCAAAAAAGAAAAAGAAACTGACAATACAACTGGATTTAATCAAGATAGCAAACATGAAAATTTCCAGCTTGCTTTGACTTTGGAATATAATACAATTAACAGTAAAATAAAAAAGATTTTTAATAAAGAATGGGACAGATTTATTGAAATAACAGAACTAGATTTAGGGAATAACAATACACCCAAAATAGTATATAAAAATTCTTTAAGTTTAAAAAACCTATTAGAAAATAAAAACACCTTGGACCCACATGATAGAAGGAGAAAGGACACCTACAAATGTGGTAGGTGTGCTCAATGCGCGAACATCTCGAATAGCAATACCACATACATTAACAGTAGAAACAAAGTTATAGTTAATGACAAGCATTTTTATAATTGTGATTCCACAGGGTTGGTATATTTAAGTATGTGTAATGAATGTCAATCCTTCTATATAGGGAAAACCGAGAGGAAATTAAAAAGAAGAATATTTGAGCATTTAAATGACATAAAGAATTATAAAGAAACCAATGCATTATATAAGCACAGTAAAATATGTGAGAAATCTAGTTTTAATTTTACTGTATTAGAGCACACAGAAAAAGACATAAGAGGGGGGCCCTGGGAAGAAAGATTAGAGTACCGTGAATTGTGGTGGCAAATGTCTTTAGAAGCTTACAAACCCCCAGGCCTAAATGAACATATAAGTATAGTACCTATTTTAAAACTAAGAGCAGCTAAATTATAAATGTTTTTTTAAATTCTTTTGTAAAAATCAATTACTGGTCTTTATTTGTATACTAAGTCTCTATTTAATAGAAATACATTTCCACCAATAGTGGATGTGGTGATGTTACATGAAACTTAAACAACAACAAAGACCATGTCAGAATGAATGAGTTTTTAAATTTCATAATCAAGCTTTTTTCTCAGGGTTATTTTATTTTATATATACAATTCAAACAATGTCCACTAGATGGCATTTTACTCAGTATATTGGTATTATGATGTGTCTCCCACGATTTTATTATTTAATATAAAGTTTTTAAAAAGATTTATAAGTTTTTAAATTAGCAGTAGTATCTGATTTGAACATAAATGTTTGTATAAATATTCATACAACAAGAATTGCACTTTAGATATGTTTTTTTTTAAAAAAGATTTTTTAAAATGACTTTTAAAGTGTTTAAATAAAGTAATTTTATCTAATTATTTAATTGAATTATCAGATCAATCAATGGCTTATAAAAAGAAAGGTTGGGGTTTGTTTCAGTCATCTGATGAAGTCTGTAATAGGACGAAAACGTATGTGGGAAAAACGTTAATGTGGAGTATTTGTGCAAGTTCGTGTATGTGGAGTATCTGTTCAAGTTCTGTGTTTTTGTCGTTTGGAGAGTTGGACAATAAACTTGGTTTTTTGTGAGAAGGTACTTTCTGGTTTTCTATTTTCATTGAACATCCCAGGTTACTTACTAAGCAATCTAAAACAGGACCTAGCAGACCCACTAGGCGTTCTCTTTACCCAAAGCCAGAAAACTAGCTTTGTTCCAGCAGAGTGGAGAACAGCAACAGTAATCCCCTTGCACAAAGGAGGGCTATCAACTGACCCTGGGAAGTATAGACCCATAAGTTTAACCAGCCTCTTCGATAAGGCCATCAAAAGAATCATCATGGACCTTATCGACAAGGACATAAGTGACCTTCAAACTCTCTAGACCCTATCTGGCTTTGTTAAGGGTAGATCATGCTTAGTAAACCTAGTACACTTCTTTGAGAAAGTCACTAAAGCCCTGGATGAAGGTAAGAGATAGCTGGGGATCAAACCTTACATTATTAGATGAGTAGTCAATTGACTCATGGAAAGAACACATCTTGTCAAAGTTGGTGACTCTACCAGTAGATCCATCACCAGTGGTGTACCACAAGGATCTGTGCTGGGCTCTTTACTGTTTGGAATCTATTTCTCAGAAGTGCAGGTTAAAGGAGACATCCTTTGGCTTACCAAGTGCACTGATGATTGCAAATTTGGTGCAATCATTGAGTCCCCAATGATGTTAACATATTACAGGAGGGGCTAACACAGACAAATGACTGGTGCCAAGGCCACGGTCTAAAACTAAACGCAAAAAAATGCAATATTATCCCCTTTGACAAAGTGGAATTCCCTGATAATTATAATATTGACAGCACCCATCTATGTTCAAACCCAGTGGTGCAAGATCTGGGAAAACAGGTTGATAGCAATTTGAACTTCGACCACCAAGTTTCCACAGTGGTAAGGAAAGTCTTCTATGTTGCGCATCTCATAAGTAAGGGCATCACATCCAGGTCTAAGGATGTTATAACTCCACTGTACTCGGCCCTCATCAAACCATTAATAGAGTACAATGCTCCCTTTTGCATGTACCTCACCAGACACCTGCAGCAGCTGGAGACACCACAGGGGTTTCTCACCAAGAAAATACCGGGCCTCCAAACCATGACCTACGTGGTTAGACTGAAAGCCCTGTCACTGTACTCTGCATCTTATAAGCTGCTAAGAAGCAACTTGTGCGTGGTTTACAGTGCAGTCTCCAACCCTGCCCTGATGGAAATGCTGCACATCCAGAAGTCAAATGGCACAAGAGTCACTCGCTCTAGGGAACTTAACTTAGACGGTGACATAAACAGAACATGCTGGAAAGACAGGTATATTGCCCAGAGATTGCCACTCGTCTGAAATAAACTTCCAGTTCACACGAAGCAGAGCTCCTCACTGACCCTATTCAAGTGCAACCTAGACAAATGGATGGGAGACTGGAAATTCAACCTGGGGGTGGTATCCATGTCCCTCATAGACAGGGGTAGTCATTGTTGATCATAGACTCGTTCTGCAGATTATGTCCATCTAGCCAAGGATAATTGGGGCAACTCAGGATTAACATGGCTAGGCTTGTAAGGGGTCTAGGACCACTAGCCTAATAACCTCCCATGAACCTATGAACATAATGTTTCATTTCAGACCTGTTACTATATACTAGCCTGATCAGTTATTTATTTATAAGCTGAAAAACATAGTAAGCCACACTACTGTCATTCTTCCAAACGATAGGTTTGACAATAGTAGGCAAGTTGCCATTGACAGAGATCTCTACTAGTCTGGTCATTACATGGTCCTTCAAGGCTGACAAACAGCACAGTTTAAGCTCTTTTGTTAACCAAACCAAAATCAAAATAAAAACATTTATGGTTCCTAGATAACGTGAGATAGCATAAATGTTCTACTGCATGCCCCATCTGACAAATGTGAATAACCACGGCAGAAAACTCACTGCATCTTACCAGATATTTTCATTTATGCCTTTGTGAAGTATGACAGTTGCTATATGTACTGCAGTTCTATAATTACTGTTTTACACTTCAAGCTTTATCATGGCATCACCACACCTCAGAATGTCCAGATGTTTGCTCATATTTTTGGTCTGTTCCTCATAAAATATGTGGTTTATTGGCAAATCACTGGAATGATCTGACGATAGAAGTCACTAAATAATGAGATACATCTGAGTTTCAGATTTCATATCCTTTGAAAATTCATGCTAACACAAATCCTGTTATTTTAGCAACTTTCTAATTTTAGAAAAGCAATATGTAAAATCTGTCCCTATTTTTGGGCCTTTGCCCGCCACCATTATAGCAGTCTTTGTCCCGATTACTTGCGCTAGGAGGTTGAGAGGTATGGGTACTGTATTAATCATACTAACTGTACCATTAATAATTTTGCATAAATGATCACATAAATGAGAACTTAAGACATCATGAGGCTATTCCTTTTTTGTAATACAGTTACAACATTTAAGTTAGTAAACTAAGGGGGAGTTCTACATTCAGGGCTCAAGAAGGTCTGATGTACACATCTCCCTCATCTTTGCGATTGACTTTACAAATCCTAAATTGCTGTCATTAACTCTTTATCTAAATCTGCTCTTAAAATGTTCATATTTTATTATTTATTTATTTACATTTGTTAACTGGGTAGTGTTCCACTGGGTTGAAAAAGAAAAAGGTTTTCAGTGGAGACCCGGGTAGAAAAGCTCCACAACAAAAAGAACATTATTTAGGTACAAGCAATAAACTTAGCTTAAGTAGTACATTGCCAACAATATGTAAATGAGCTTAACAAAAATATTATAGCAAAATATAATAACAGAATACAATATAAACATGCATGTTTCAGGCATACAGGAATACTATTTTTTTAACAATATATATGAGGTACATACGTTATGTAGCTTTACAAGGTGAGTCACTTCTGAAAGACCAAAATTGGTCATGTAGTTTTACAACTTAGGTCATTTGAAGGAACAAAGATTAGTAAAGATAAGAGAGATAGTGGGATAGCCCTATGTGGGATGGGTGCTATTTGGACTGACATGTGTGAGATGAGTGGGAAAAAATAGGAAGAATATTGGGAGCAATACAGGGGCATAGCCAGTTATCATTTAAATAGTCTTTCAGGGTAGATTTAAATGTGGATAGGTTGGGGTTTCTAGTTATCTGTCGAGGAAGGGTGTTCCAGTCTTTGGCTATTTTATGGGAGTAGAGGGACTCTCCATGATAGTTGTGAGACTGGGTTACTTTTAGCATTAGTTTGTTGGATGACGTGAGGAGTCTACAGTTTGTGTTTGGCTGGACTAGGTTTGATAGAGCTGGGGAGTCGGTAGGGTTGAATACGATTTTATGGGTAAGTGAAAGTTGTTTTAGTAAAAATAGGTTGTTTATATCAGTAAGGCTTTTGAGACTTTCCCACCCAAAATGCCATCAAATAGCAAACTATGTAGGTTGGCAAGAAAGCAGTTTGATGGACAGGAGGGTGGCAGGGAAGCAGGGCATGAGGATAGCAAACAGTCATGTTGCAATACAAGTAAAAGTTTCTTAATTGATTCCCCTGAGATCCTAGCTGTGAGTTCTCATATGCTCAAAATCCTACAGAGAGCTAAGAGGTGACCTGTGTCTGCCATATAAGGCATCCTGCGACCCACTACTGATAAATTTACTGCACATCAGCAATTCCAACAGTATCAGAAATAATTGGTCTAGTGTGGGTGTGACCAAGCAATATTTTTTTCTTCTCAATAATACCCACTTATCTCAGACGGCGTTACTTCACATCATGCTATAATAATACATTTGCAGCTTTGCAGTTTATTTCTTTTAATTGTATGTGCTTGTAGACTGGGTAAGCCCTATTTAGCTGTGGTTTGGGAGCTCTGTCTGACAAAGTGACCTTCTCGGAGTCAAACAATAGGCAAATGGAGGCTGAGGGAGTTCAGCTTCCTGAGTCTCTGATTTAATTTAAAGAAAAGGTAAAGAAACTAAGAGCTTTCATATATTTCATATTACTGCTGAAGCATGGCAACTCTCTATGATGTCAATGGCAGTCACCTAGGTTGTACAGGGAGTTCAGAGAGTAAAGTTCCAGGGTTTACAAAGAAAGCAAGTATTAAGGGGGTGGGTTAATTTGTGTCATGTTGGGTGTCCTTAGATTGGATAAATCCTACAACTCAAAGCCACTGATAGACTGTTTGTTTTGGAAGGAATAGTCTTATGGAAATGGGTTCCTAGAGCTGTAAAGAGTGGCAGAAAAATGAGTGCTAAAACAGAGGACTGGAGAGAAATAAATGGCATTACATATGCCATCTCACAGGCACTTTTAGTGATAACACCTGTTGTGTGCACTTTAGATAAGAAAAAAACACAATCTGGTCCCAACAAGTACAGTTTTGCAAGGAGCAAGACCATGCAGCAACCCATAAAAAAGAAAAGAGAGACAGAAAAAAAGAAATGTGAGGGAGGCATGCAAAGGACACATGGGAGAAGGGGGGGTAAGGGTTGGAAACTAACACGCACACAAAGCAAGCTGACTTTTAGCAAGTAAGGAAAATGTACAAAACTTAAACCCAGTCTCTACCGTATGCATAGTTATCAACATTTAATCATCAACTAAATAAATAATGAATTTCACCCTGAAACAGAAAGGTCACATTGAACTAGTATCTAACAATGGGAATTGACTATTTCACTGATTTCATGTCTTCAAAGATAGAGTTCATGAATACGATCATGAATATCTTGTGAAAAGTCTGTTGTATTGGAAAATCATAGTTACTAAAAACGTCCAAAAACTAATAGGCAGAAGACAAGATGAGTGTACACTGCAAAGTCCAACAAGGTTTAATAGCTGAGTAAAACAAGCTTACAGCAATCAGTAGTCCGGTGCACACTCCAGTAACTGCGAAGCAATAAAAAGTTAAAAAAAGTAAAGCGCTTTTCGTTAGGAAACACTTCTCCTAACTTCTTCAGACAATAGTGCTCAGAAAGAAAAAACAAGTTTAAGTACTATCCTAGTGACTCATACTTGTTAATACAATTAAGCCAATTAAGCGCAGTCACATAATTTAAAGGTGTAATCCTAAAATACTGAAGTCAAACAGTTTGTTTTTTGTTAAGTCATTAGGTAAAATGAGTGCCTTAGTTTTATAAAAAAGCAAAGTTCTGTTGTCTTATAACGGAACATATAGTAAATTAAATAGTATTAATTAAAATCGTAGTTAGTTCACTTTACTTATAACTAATGTTCAGGGACCCGTGGAAGTAGTAATCTTTTCATAAAAAACTGTGTTGTGTAATGTTTCTTTTAACTTATAAAAGGTGGATGTGACTTAGCAATTGTAACCTCCCTAGGGCTAATGAGCATCTATTATTTAACCATCCAACAAAAATAATGTGTGTGCATCTTCTATCTCTTAAGGCTCTTTAATTTTAGCACACATAGAATAGAAGTCATTTCATTCAAGCCCGATGGAAAGCATGCATTGAGTCTAAGCTGCCACAAAAGTTCCAATTTCTCCAACATAAGTGTAGATGCCTCTCCTCTACTATTCATCTCAACTGAGTGGATGGTCTTAAATTTGAAACTGTGGTTAGGGTTTTCAATGCAGTGTCTAGCTAGTGGGCTCTCCATTTTCCTTTTGTTAATGTAATAAACATGTTCGTAAATCCTCTCCTTAAACTTACGGTCAGTCTTGCCTGCATAAAAACTAGGGCAGCACTGACATAATGCCACATAGACTAACTAACTGTATTAACAATTATGAGTCACTAGGATAGTACTTAAACTTGTTTTTTCTTTCTGAGCACTATTGTCTGAAGAAGATAGGAGAAGTGTTTCCTAAAGAAAAGAACTTTACACTTTGTGACTTGGATTCTGTGCAGTCAGATCGATTTTAACTTTTTATTGCTTGGCAGTTACCGGAGTGTGCACCGGACTACTGATTGCTGTAAGCTTGCTTTACTCAGCTATTAAACCTTGTTGGACTTTGCAGTGTACGCTCGTTGAGTATTGGAAAATCATTTAGAGATCACCACAAATTATTTATTTTTTTTCTTCAGTATGCAGTAGTTCTGGATATTGTATTAGATAGCAGAAGTCTCTTATATGAAGTTGAAAAGGAAAGGGATGTTATCTCCTGTAGAAAAAAAATTCTCAACACAATATTTCTAGCTGAAAGCATTTGTTCACTTAGTTTCCCTGGAGCAAACTTCCTCTCCAGATCAAGCAATGTGATGGACTATCTTCCTTTAAAAAGGAGTTAGACAATTTTACATTATTATTAAATCCCAGTAACCCCCCCCCCCCCTGTTATGACTAGCCTATATTACTTTTTGGAAACAGGGCTAACATCTAAAGGGTAGCATTGACAAGGTGTAAATGGCAGCACTACATTATTACAAGCATACTAGAAATGATTAATAGTTAGGAATATAGACATGGATTCTTACTATAATATACACCCACAAACGATATATTAACTCAGGATGTATGCTTGAACATGATTTTAGCAGTATTTCTGTTATTTTGCTTAAAATTATTTGATAGCATAACCTTGTATTTTTATTAACTAAAGTGAGGACTTAAGGAAAAGTGCCCTGTCTATAATGGACTTCTCTTTAGTTAGATCTGCAGTACCAAGAAATCATATATAACTTTATTATAGATAAAAGAAATCATTAAGGTGAAAATTGCAAGTAACCAGTTCTTACTCTTGCCAGAATAAGCAATTATCTTTTGTTTTATTTTTTTATCTACTGTGAAAAAAACAAAGTAAATAAGACCATAATAAAATATACAAATACATCTTTAGGATTAGATGTGAAATTATTTATTGTCTTATACATGCTGTGATCTTTGTTCAGACAGACATTTTATATAGCTTGATTACAGGGCAGGGAGTTTAACTACAATCATTTTAATTCTTGTTGCAGTCAGAAACTGAAAGTAATGGTGGTCTGATCCACAAGTTACCTTCCATTATTGAAGACGAAGAGGATGAGCAGGACGAGAACACGCCTCTTTCTCCAAATTCAAGGTGTGGATTAGCATCGCCTCTGTTAACTCCAAAACCTTTTGGTTCACCTCTGCTGTCTCCCCTGAGCCCAAGAGCCTTCAAACCTTCTACACCAAGAGCAGGAAATGATGAAAGCAGAGTAATGGTACCTCCAGGCAAAATGTGTAAGCCATCCAAAATTCAGATTCCTGCCCTCAGTATTTCCGCACCCCCTGTCTTAAGTCCAAGGTGAGTGTACTATTTACTTTAGTTACTGCTGAAGTTGTCAGTTGCTCTGTTAAGTATGTAAACTTAAGGATCTGGTAGGAAATAATCACAGTTTAGAATACTTTTTACATTGCATATTCTTACTCACAATGATGCTGAAATTCACAGTAAATTATAGGATTTAAGTATTGTATTGATGGAATTCCTGGAGCTAACATTTCAGCTGTTAACGTCTTCACTAATGAGTGCTTTGTACACTATTTTTGAAGTTTGTTGTCAACAGTTTCACATTTAGAAAGTATGCACTTTGCATCACTTATGTTCAGAATGCTCAAATATTATTTATTTATTTATTTATTTATTTATTTTATTTTTTTTTTTTTTTTTTTTTTGTACATGTAGGCAAACTGGTCCCAAGGTCTTTCTTTTCAGTTTAGTACATTATTTTAACTATGTAGAATCAAGTAATAAAATAGTGGCAATAAAATCAAAGCAGAAGGCAAAAATAATGAAGTAACACAACCTGAACAAGATTGAATTAATTTTATTGTAGCTTGCCTAATATAGCTACAGATCAAACATTTACAAGCAATTTAAATGAGGTATAACATAGATTCTGCTTTGACTTTATTTATGGTATATGGGCCCAATGGTTATGCTTCAAAATCAAGAAAATGGCAGTCTTGAAATCATCTTTTTGATATCAGAAGGGTGCTTAACAATCTTGTTAAACACCTCTAAGTACTGTTAAGTTCTTGTCTCATGCTGGAGCTTACCTGCAACTAGTGCCAGCCACAATACCAAAGCAGCAGAAGATAAAACAACTTTAAAAACTGATAGGTACTTTGCTCCTCCACACTTTTAAACAAAAAAAGGTAGCAGAACAAAGTATTTAACAGCTTTAAAGTTGTTAGTCCCTCAAAGGACACTATTTCTGCCTGCTGACTGGATGGCAGTGCTATGTGTTTAACAGCTTTCAAAGCTGTAAAACATCTTGCACCCTTGCACTACTGTTTTATTTTTTCACTGACAGGTAGTACATGGAGCTCCATGCACTGCAACAAATTATAATCCAGTGTCTCCAATCATAACCCTTCTTATGTGTTCTTTACATGGATGTCAAGATTCATCTCTGAATCTTTTAACAACCAGATTAATGCCCATTTGTAACAGTGTCAAGTTGAATTTCTTAGTATCCATGTCAAGAACACAGAAGAACGGGTTATGAGCAGTGGGACCTGATCATAACTCTTTGTAGTGAATGGAGTCTTATCTATGCCATGTTGCATCAGATACAAAAAGATACAAGATACAAAAGATACAAAAGAAAAAATTGTGATATGTTTTACTGGATTTAAAATCAGTAAAGCATTTTGCAAGTGCTGTTGCATAAACAGCAAGTAAGGAAAACATCACAGACATTTTTTAAATACTCCCCTAATTTAAATAAGTTACTTACATACTAATGTCTGTAAACTTCAGTGGAAATAGGAGGAAAGATATTCAGGGACCAAAGGAATGTCCTTTCCCTTATATCCGACTGGCACAGTGCTTAGGCAGTATGCAACAATTGTTACAATTGTTACACACCTCTGAAAGCGTTGTTACTGTCTGGTCTCACACTGCAGTAGCTCTGGCTAGGTTATCTTTTTCCAGTTTTGGGACATCATCACAACGCTCCATGCACTACAATTAAGTCTTATAAATGTACATGAAGGGGTAGTGTGTTCAAATAAGTAAACTTCAAGCTGATTGCTGAGAACTCATGTTATACTGCATCTCTATTTTTTCACACTCCCATTGTAAAGAGTCCACTAAGTACAAGGCTTCATTTGTTTCTAGTACCTGACATAGTAAACTGAATTTTCTGTCTGTAAATGTTACATATAATTAAAAAATATCCAAATTCCCTTAATTGGACTAAATATTGCAGACAGGGTTTTTTATTGTTAATATTTTACAAGTTTTGCTGATGGTGTGTGTTTTGGCTTTTTATATTTATGCATGGTTTAATTTTCACTTTCGTAACTATCTTTGTGCAATACATTACATTCTTATTTTAAATGCAGCTATTTTAAAATTATCTTCCTTCACTAAATCGAAAATGTTATGAATATATTTGTGGATCCATTATCACATTCTGTGTGATTCTTATTAAGTATAATGTTGAAATGACAGTAAATGGATTAGGAACATGTAACTTTAATTTAAGGTTTTTACTGTTACTAATTATGTGTACTTATAATCAATTAGCTCTTTCATTTTCCTAATTTTAGCAATAATAAGTTAATAGAAAGACAGTCTAATGCATACATCTACCGTGGCTAATAACCATAGTCAGAATTATGTGATTATTGCTGCTAAGCAATATACGTACAAGCAAAAAGCTCTAAACCACCTTCTACAGTTGTTTTAGTTAATTTTCTACACATTGTTTTGATTTAATTATTATTCTAGACAAGAGCGAGCTTGTTGTCTAATAAATGGGATGCCCATATTCCTAACTGAAGTACATCATGTTTGAGTTAGGTATCATGGAGAGTCTCAGTTCAGAGATACATTCTTAGCCTGGTCTATCCATGACTCCACCATTGCTATAGTAACAGAATGCCAGTATGCACAGCTATCTGCAGCAGGTGGAGAAGTGAAGCTCATAAATGCAACCACAGCTGATAAAGGGTCAGGTGACACACTGACAAAACTGACACAGCTATCCTCCTCTTTAGACGTCCACCCTTTCCAGTCTGACAATGCTTTCATTTTGTCATTTGACATCAACTCTCACACCAGCAACTGGTGGTAAAACATACAATAATCATGAACCCTGGGTTCTTCTTACACCATCAATAAACAGTTTTCTTAGCCCCATCCAGACAATTCCAACAGTGTTCAGTGCAATGTATGTGGATTGGTAACCAAAGAAATCCCATACCAACCCCAATATCCAAAGGACAATCTAAGGCTCCTTTCTCTGTCTTCTCTCATTCTGTCAATAATTGGGGGTCGCAACCATACATGTCAGTGATCATAGAATCCCTACCCCCTTCCTTTCTTCCTTCCTTCCTTCCTTCCTGCCAGTGCTCTGTATCCATGCTCCCCCCCCCCCATCCAATCCTATCAGAGTTGTTCTGCCGACCCACCTCTCCCATCTGAATGGTTACCAGGCTAATCTTCCTTCCCATCTTTTAGCATGTCCTGATCTGAGACCCCTAGCAACATTTTCTCCTAGCTTGTGACAGTCAGAAAATTTTAGTAACTGAATCATCAACTCTAAAGAACCCTAGTAACTACCAAACCCAATCTGGCATGAACTAAAACTTCTTTCAACTGATTGATTTGGCCTGATATCACTGAAGACCACACTTACTTTCTCCAAATTCTGGTGGCTAGAAATCAATTCTACCCCCATGTGACACCCCATACACAGGTAAACAAAAATCAGTCTCTTTATTTTTCCATGATTGGCAGTCACTAGACCCCTTGTATGAGGTATTATAAACCAGAAGTTATATTAAAATCACGCTAATCAGATGCAGCATAGTTCTGTTGAAGATCTGCTTACCAGTAACATGGTGTTGTTGGTGGTCTGGTTTAAACACCAAACATTCAGTCTCATACTGTGGTGACTGAACCCCGCATACAGCCTCTTCCAGATCCCTTCCCCACACTCTCTTCTTTACAGCATTCATTCTTCATGAATCCCAGTCATAGAAATTCTGGATGTAATTAGAAAATTGATTGTAACTTAACTTTCTCTACACATTTTAAGAGTTAACAATTTTATAAACCTAAATACCTAAATTGTATATATACATATCAGATATATATATATATATATATATATATATATATATATATATATATATATATATATACACACATATATATATATATATACACATATATATATATATATATATATATATAAAAAACACTTACTTGAAGACAACATTGCCAAGATGAGATCACTAAAACTTCAGTTTAATGAACAAGCACACTGCCGAAACATTTCCCACAGTAAGCAACCAGTCAACGAACACGGGGAAATTTGCCCTTTTCCCCCCACTGTAGTGTGACCCGGATTTAGTATATTTGATCTGGGTGGGTTGGAAATAATGCAGCATATTTTTGGTACATGTTAGTCAAATGGTTACTTACCATGGGGAAAAAATGTTGGCAACGTGCTCAGCTCATTCATTAAACTGAAATTTCAGTGATCTCATCTCAGCAATGTCGTCTTTGGGTAAGTGGTCTTTTGTTTATTTGAAGTAGACCCATAGATATATATATATATATATATATATATATATATATATATATATATATATATAGACATGCATGCACACATATAGACATATACACTTCTCTACCCCATGACCCAAGTGAGCTCCTCTCCATCCAGCTGCTTCACTCTACTTGTACTGAGCATATAATACGTCTGATGACTGCGGCTGCAAATGTTAGCACAATCACACTACCTAAGGAACTTCTACAGCTGAATTCCACCTTCAGTTTCATAAATACAAAAGAAGCAATGGCTTCAGTTAAAAACTATTCTGAGCACATAGTATGTCTGATGGCTACTGCTGCAAACATTAACATAATCACACTGCCAAAGGAACTTCCACAGCTGAATTCCACCTTAAGTTGTTTAAGTACAAAAGAAGCAATAACTTTAGTTTAAGTATATGCATGGCAGTTTCCAATGATCAAACTAAACTTGTTTTGCCTCACTTCTGTATCAGTGTGTTCTGGAATCTGCTAGAGGGACATGCCGCCCTACCAACAGGCCCTATACTGCTTACAGCAGTGTAAACTTTCATTGGAAAGGCAATAAAAGCCCTTAACAATAAAGTTTGAATGCTTTGTATCCATAAACATTCTACCTCACTGATTATATTTGGTGGTAAACCACCTGAAGGGAGTGTGACTTCCCTCCTCTGGGGAAATGATCAAGGAGCCTCAATTCTCACCACTGAAACCAGTGGGGAATGTTCACTGCAAAAAAAATAGACACACACGATATATTCAGATGCTGCTTTCTGCCAAGTATAATTTGCCTTAAGAGCACACAGGGAATGCACACTACCATCCTGGGGCTGGACTTTCTCTCCAGGCCCCAAATAAGACTCTCTACTGGCACAGCTATAGAGCTGAGTCCCTAGCCAGGTGTTCCAACCCAAGTCCTCCACCACCCTCTCTGTGAAATCACTGCTCTCAATGTCCCTGTTCAAAGTAGCTGACACACACACTCTCTGAGATTTAATTTTCACACACACATGCTCATGCATGCATGCACACACACACACACACACACACACACACCTGGGAAAGGCTGGCACAGCTTACCCACTTTCCCACCTCCACCCAAACTATAAGGTAGATACACTGCCACCAGAACACCCAAAGGCAGCTACTCTAAGGCTCTTACCAGGGTACCTAATTACTCTTAGTAAAATTAATACTTATACAAATGGTAGTGGTAACCAAGCAGCAAGACTTGGAGTCACAGTGTCACTAAAGAAATACAAGTGCTCTCAAAACTTAAATATTTTCTTCATGAACAGCCCCAATCAAAGGTAGAGATAGATTTAATAATAAATAATAAAGAAACAAAACATGAAAATACTGAATATCTATTTACAATAAACACCAGAGTTCAATTCACAGGAAATATAAAACAAATAACACAGATGGAAAGGCTCAGACAGACAGAGCAAAACAATATTTAGCTATTCTCACCATATTTTCTAATTGACTAAAGTATTACAGTTCCCTAGTTAATTAGTAAAGCAAGGCAAGATGAAGATGGATGAGTGTCTTTGTTGTCATGTCCAAGACAGAGTGTATCTATTACATCTCTCACTAGTATTCAAATACAATTTCAATGCTGGCTAGAAAATGACATCACACCTGGTCACCTGACTCTGTGGTTCCCACACGACCCCCTCACTAGCAACTGAGCCAGGATTTGTCACTGATGTGTCACAATATATACATAGAACCTTAGCTAATGTATTTTGCAGCATTTGGAAACTGTAAAACAATTCAAATGATTCCAACCTTCCTGCAGAGACTAACACTAACCTTGGCACCGCAGGGTATCAAATTAGTTCATCACTAAGGACAAAAGAGTGGGATCCCAGACCCAGCTTTTCACAGACATTATGTCTATGGCAACATTCAGACCTGTGAGATAAAATCTTTATGGCCTAAACCAAGTAATTTAATTTCAAGTTATTTTTCTTAAGGTTAGCTGGGCTGACCTTAAGCCCTTCCCTTCTTCTTTTAAAATATATACATTTAATCTGTTACAACAATGCAGTCTGACATACATGTATATTTCTTTTCTGTCCAGCAGGGCCCACTGTTGATAGGTTTTTAATACAAGCAACTTTACAAATACATTTTTAACCCAAGCAACTCTACAAATCAGTTAGCTATTTGAATGACATATAATTCTTTACAAAACTCCAGCTAGCTATGCTGGTATATGTTACACATCCACTGCCCAATTCCCCTTCGCACAGCTGGCACTACCTCACATATCACATCTGGGAATAACTGCAGTCTACTGAAGTACCTCATTGGTTGTCCCCTCATCTCAGTTCTCCAACTACTTTGCCTTTGTGATTCCAAATTTAAACTCACTTCTCTACTCCATGATCCAGATGAACCCCTCACCATCCAACTGCTTCACTCTACTGTAAGGCACATTGCATTTTTGAATATTTTAACAAAAATAATCTAATATAAATGTTGAATGCTGTACTAATGCATTAACCACCACCAGTCTTTCCTTTGCAGACTAAGTTCTTCCCAACAGATAGTTTTTTATAAGTGCATACACCAAGTGTGGCCTGCTGCATATCACCCTTGCTCCACTCATGCTTCACTTCACTCCCCTACCCAACCCCCAATTCCCACACACCCCAGCTATATCTACATTTATACTATCCAGCCACAGCCAAACAGTAATATTAAACCCTTCCCATCCAAAATAAACATGTAGCCCTTAAGTTTCTACTATCATTTGTCTCCCTTTTACTCATCTGTCCTAGCTGTATCTCACCCTTTCATCACTAATTTTTTATTACTTTCAGTGCATATACAACCCCCAACTGTTTAGATACCTTTTACATATTTTTTATCTATTCCATCTTCAAACATATATTGCTTACACAACCCACAATTTCTCTTCTAAACTACTTATCCTATATCTATCACTCCCAAATTAGGTGACAATAACACTATGAATTGCTTTACTATAGGCTTGAGTCTACTACTGCTATGCTTTAGCCACCCCGCCTTACCAAAGGCATCAGATTCACATCATCATCTCCCCAATTAAGTACCTACTAGATAAACCTAACCACCTAAAGTTAATATCATAATGACAGCCAACCTCTAGCAGTACTGCACCTCTATTTCAAATTTAAACCACTCGATGTACCATCAAGTAAACGTAAAATGCAGCCCCAGCAAGAACAACACTAAAATAATATTTAAAAACACTAGTCCAACACACATCAATCCTAACCAGTGGTGATATACACCCTAACCCAAGCCCAACAAAACTCATCTCAAAAGAAAACAAAGTCAATATTACTGAACAAACTGAAACAGCACCTTATCCATCTAAAAGCAGTCGACTAACTTTCATTAATCTAAATGCTAGAAGTATTTGTAATGAAATCACAGAACTCCATGCTTGGATAGCTGTTCAAAAACCTAGTATCCTAGCAATACTAGAAACATGGCTACAACCAAATATTAGCAACACTGAAATATTGCCAACAAACTATATCATAATTGGGAATGACCCAACTAAAAGGAAAAGTGGTGGTGTACCAATGATATATCCAGATTGTCTCAACCTTATACCTTATAACTACCCCATACCACAATTCAATAATGCATAAATTCTTATCACTTTCCTCAAACTAAGCAAGCACAAAAATTCTGTGTTGTTACCTTATGTATTCCCCCAGACAATAATATCAATGTATTAGAAGGCATTCTGCACAGGACCTCAAATTCCATCCCTCATGAAACAGTCATACTAGGAAATGTTAAAATGAATTATATTAACCTGCCTCCCCTAAATTTAATATAAATCCTTTTGGATAGAAACAATATATAAACTCCAACATACTTTAGCAAAAACTCAAATTTCACAGTAGATTGGATCTTAGTATCTGATTCCACTAAATCTATCTCACATGGCACCCTATCAAATCCTCTCAGTGATCATCTCCCTGTGTTTACCAAATGTCACACACAAAATCCTCCAAAACTGAAAATTATACAAACTATTCATAACACAACAGATTTTAACCTTTAGACATTCAACAATATACTCTCCTCAATAAACTGGAGTATACTAAGAAATACCCCAGTAGATGACGCCATTGGGAAATTTAATTCAATATTTGTTAACACCTTAAATAAAATGGCACCCCTAGAAATAAAAGAATAAAAGCAAGAGATGCAGCCTGGTTAACTAACACTACAAGAACACTAATGCAAACTAGAGACAAACCCAGAAAAATTGGCAGACAAACAAAACCCCACAAAATCTCCAACAATAAAAAAGTATTCATAACCAGGCTAAAAGACAGATAATCTCTGACAAAACAAAACATACTATAGTGAACCCCAAAATAAATGCAAAGCCAATCCCAAGAAATTCTGGTCAACCATCAAGGAAAGACTGCAACCAGGGAAAAAATGTAATCCCAATCCATTTCCAAATGGTTCACCTCTGGACACTGCCACACAATGTAATACCTACTTTGTAGACAGCATAGCATCTCTTATAAAACAATGTAGTTGTAGTACTGCAGATCACAAATAACAAACAACTATTACAATCCTCATTTACACTTCAACCAGTATCTACAGCCTGTATAAAAACCTCTTAAGCAAACTAAAACATCTGATCTGTCTTGCAGATAATCTACCCAGTGAATTTCTTAAAATAACAGCAAGCAGCATATGTTACCCCATATCCATACTCATAAATAAATCCATACAGGAAAACTGTGTCCCCAAAATCTGGAAAGAATCACGCATCTTTCCCCCCTATAAAGGCAGTACTTCTACAGACATCAGTAATTTCAGATAAATAGCTATCCTATCCCCCCTCTGTGCATCCACAAACAACTCCTATAATACCTCAACCAAGAAAAATATTTAACTCAAAACCAGCATCGTTTTCAACCCTCCCATAGCACAAATACAGCTCTTATAGCTTTCACATATAAGTGAACAAAGCCAGGGATAGTGTCAACTTGTCTCTGCCATATTCCTTGACCTATCAAAGGCCTTTTATATGGTCAGCCATACTAAACTACTAGAGCAAATGTCAGCCTTTGGTCTAACACCCATAAACTGCTTCAAGAGTTATCTCACTGACAGACGCCAATCAATAAAATGGCAATCAGTGGTCACGCATTTTCTCCCTGTCAACACTGGTGTCCCACAAGAATCAGTCCTCGGTCCTCTCCTCTTTAATATCCTTACAAATTCTCTTCACACTTGCACACAACTTACTTCTCTCATACAGTACGGTGATGACTCAACACTTGTATATACTTCCAACAACCATACACACCTCAACCATATTACACAAGAATCCCTCACTGCCACTGAAAAATATTTACAAAACTCCCAACTCCTGCTTAACCCAAAGAAATCCAAACTTTTACTTTTCTATCCTAAACCTTTGTCTCATAAAAAACACAACTTTAAAATATACTCCCTCAGTAATACCACTATAGACGTGATAACCAATACAAAACTATTAGGCATGGCCATAGACAACCTTAAATTTGATTACATTGTATTACATTGTGTGGCAGTATAAAATACCATCAAAAAAGCACACTAAAAACTAGGCTTACTCTACAGAGCTAGAAACTTCCTCAACTCCACATTCAGATATACCCTTGCAAATAGTCAACTCCTGCTTTCTGTTCTTTATAGAACCCCCATCTTCACTAATCTTCAAATCTCATTTACTAAAAAACTTGAACAATGTTACAATAAAATAGCCAGATTTGCACCAAATTCTCACTGCCGTACCCACCACTGCACTGTACTATAAACACTTACCTGGCTAGAACTACCCAACTACCTAAATATAGTCAGCTAATCACCACACATAAAATCATTTATTACCCAGCGAGCTGCCCAGCCTTACAGATACACTCCTCTAAAAAGCCTCTGCGCTCAAGTAATTAAATTCAACTCACTGTTCATAAACTGACTAAATCAGCAGGATATTCTCTGTATTCTCACTCTATAGCCAAAATATGGAACACTATGCCCACATCTATGAGGACAGACACACCCCTCAAATCCTTCACTCACTCTTAAAAACTGTCTAAAAAATACATGGCTCTGCTCATGTTCTACACCAGTTTAATCAAGTACATCCTTAATTTGTGACTGTAACAGCATTATCCTCCATCTTGCTATTATATTTTATACAATTGATAATGTCTTGCCTCTTTTACCTATACATTACACTACTATCACTAGACAGTCCCCTGACTTTTCTTTCTCCCTTTTGCTTCTTCTCTGTCCATATCCCACACTTTACTGATAAACACATAAGTTTATATTTCCTACTTTCCCGCTCTTGTAATTCCCCTCCTCTCTCAACCCTGTACTATAAGATATATATACGAAGTATATTATAATAAAATTATTTAACTATCAAGCAGAGTCATGCTGATCTGAATCATATAATTGTAAAGACCACTTGTCTCATGTATACAGTCTCCTTAGTAATATCTTATGTTTTAATGTGCAAATATGTTTTATTAATGTATGTAAAAATGATATGCTAGCCATTATTGTATATTCTTTCTTTTATGTGAAAATGTTTATTGTTGCTCTGTAATAAACTAATGTAAGCTAATGTAATATGCTAATTGTCTCTGGAACTTTTATCCTCAGAAAATGGGCACCCACCCAGTCGGACTTTCCCAGTAAGCAAATGTCAACTAAATAAATAATAAATAAGTAAACATATATCTCCATAGATAATTGAAACTTCAATAGACTAACAACCAAAAGACAAACAAGAAATATAAAAAAGTCAACACAACACTACACACAGTCTAAGACATAACCTTGGAACAGGCAAACAAAAAATATGTTTTTTTTACAGGGAACCTATGCCCATGACACCCCCCCTGCTATTAAAATATAACATGTCTGAGACTGCACAATACTGGGAAAAAGGCATATTCCCTAATCCCAGTATTATAACAATCTCACACCAAAGTCAACAGCTTTTCTCTCAACCAAATTAAGAAGGCAAGAAAGCTGTTATCTTAAGCACCAGTCAGTTAATTTAAACAGACACGTATATTAGTGTTTTGTACATGTAAAATGCTACATTATTTTGTCTGTAGTAAACAAAGTAGTCACTGGAACCAGCTTGTCAGTTTGAAACTCATGCTTATTTATGGTTCAAATCAAACAGATCAGTCTGCAGACAAAACAATGTCTGCTCTTTGGTTCCTGCTCTACAAGGTTTCAAGGTTTATCACAGTTCAAGTCAAAAGCAAAATCTCTTTACATTCATATGCAGTATTCTCTTATAGACATGGTTCTAGCATAGTATCTAACAAAATAAATAATTTGTGCATACAGAGAACTTACAAAAATCAAGTAGCTCTCTGATTTTGGATTTTTGCTTGGAAGTGTTTGCACAGGTATTTTTATACCCCAAGCAGACTCCAAAGAATGCTTCCTCAGGTAGAATAAAAATGTTGGAGGAATGATGGGGAAGAAACAGGTAATTGGGAACATATTTTTTGGGAATGTACTAAGTTGTAGGACTTTAAAAATTTCCTGCAGACTACTCTGTCAGAAATACTAGGTGAGCAAATTGATGTAACTAAGGAAATGATTTTTTGAGCTGTGATACACAATCAGAATTGCCTAGACATAGCAGTGCCTTGCTAACTTTAATTCTGCTGGCTGCCTAAAAAAGCAATTACTAGAAAATGGAAATCAAAATCTAAACCAACCATGCTAGAAGTAGTGAATATAATAACTGAGATAAAAGAACTGTAAGTAGGATCTTTAGAAAAGGGTAGTAATAAATCATATAGGAAAAATGGGAATTGTGGGAACAATACAAGCAGATTAATATTTTGGAGGAGGAATGAGGTTTAAGGGAATGCAATGAGCTTTGTGATGTTATGTCTAGAAGATTATATGTGATATATAATGTTTGCAACTGAAAATATGTTGATATGGTTTGTTTTCATTTATATAAATGGATGATTGCCTATGTCATTAGTGATAATTCAATAAAGATGTTTCTTGATTAAAATAAAAAACAAGCAGCTCACTTTACAGCTCCACTTACCTGGATAATCCAAAATATTTTTATTCCACACAAACAGGGATAAATCAAACCAATTGTCTTCTCTTTAAAGGGTCCACATTTATTCCCTCACTGGGATAACCCCTGAATTGCCTTCCTTTTTATCTGGCATACATAAGTCCTTTTAGAGCCCTTTCAGGACCCTGTTTAAATGCAAAGGTCACAAATCTGTCTATATTAGGGCAATAGGCATTAAATATCCCTCTGCAGTTGTCTTTCATTAATTCTAACCTCCATATCTGTTTCTGTATTAGTATCCTTAAAGGGATAGATGGTGTTTATCAGGGGAAGGGTTCTATGGACAAACCACTTTGGGCATCAGCTGTGGTGTGCAGTATCCTCTAGGCAGGAGATCATGGATCACAGGCTGTGCACAGTAGTAGAACTGACAACTTGATTGTGGAATAATTGACTCTAATTGAGATAGTCATATGTGTCGCCAAAAATGGGCATAGGTATTTGCCAATGATAATTGGGTTGAGGACCCAGCCTACTCATATGCTAAAGATGGTTGGGGTCTGTGCCCATATTAGCTAATATGTGCCCACCATAAAGCCAAGGAGTCCTGGGTCAATAAGCTACTGGCTGGCTGGCATCTAGTTGCCCAGCTTGGGTTATCTGGGATAGCTCTGTTGAGCAAAATCAACCTGCCAAACATGAACTAAGGATTGAAACACTCAATACAGGTTCACTGACAGGACACAGCTTGCAAGTGGATAACATGATGGAAAGGAGGAGGCTGGACATCCTCTGTATCCAAGAAACAAAATGGAAGGGCAGTGTGCAAAGCCACTACTCAGGGGAAGACAGGCTAGAAATCATGTGGAAATTGAGGTGATGGACTGTTGTCAGAAGACAGTGAGGGATGTCATCAGAATTAGTTATAGACTCATGGCAGTCAGCCATCACTGCAAGGATAGAGCCCTATTTATAATCTCAGCCTATGCCCCACATTAAGATTGTGATAGTGAGCAAAAGAGTGCATTCAGGTGCCATTTGCAAGACCTACTAGATAAGGCAGAACAATATGAGATGGTTGACAATGGGAGACCTAAATGCCCATATCGGGACAGACAGAACAGGATATGAGGACTACCTGGGTCTACGTGGGTAGAGAAATGGGAATAAACAAAGAGAGGCCATTCTAGACTTCTGCATGGCAAAGGCTTGATGGTGGCCTATACATTGTTCAGCAAACGAGAGACAGTCACAAGATCACGTACAAGAGTGGCCAACAGGTAGACTTTCTCTTGCTAAGGAAACAGCACTGTCAGAGATAGCATAGTCATCCCTGGTGAAACAGTCAGCCCACAGCAAAAACCACAGGTTACCACAATCAGCTGCAAGCAGTGGCCAGAGAGGGTTCCAATGTCAATGGAGAATAGGCTGAAGACCTGGAAGTTGACTGGAGGGAAACCACAAGAGTTCAAGGAAATTCTCAGTGCTTTAGCATCTCAAGAAGAAGAGGAAATAGGTGGAGTTGAAGAAGAATGGCAACACCTCAAAACAGCATGTGTGAGGACTTCAGAACAGATACGTGGCTGAGCCAGTTATGTAAATAAGGTACATAAGGCAAGCAGGTGGTGAATGCAAAAGTTCATGAAGTCATCAAAAGAAAGGAAGAGTGCAGGTAAAAAGCAGCAAATAGAAAAGATGAAACAGGCAAAGAAGGAATACAGGTTGGTTGACAAAGAATTTAATAGAGTAGTTGCAATAGCAAAGAACAAGGCATTAGATGCACTCTACCAGCTTCTGGACAGTGGATTCAGTGGATGACTCAAAGAAACTCTATCAGGTTGCAAGGCAAAGATAGAAAGAGAAAGAAGATAGTCATCAGACAACCTTCTTAAAGGATGCCAGCAACAACATTTTCACCAGTCCACAGGACAGCAAAGGCAGGTGGAATGAAGAAACCCCACAGAAGCTGCACTGCCCAAGTCACAGTCTATGATGAAAAAGGAAGAGGAGCCCACCCTAGAAGAAATAAGAACAGCACTAAGGAGAATAAAGTCAGGGAAAGCATCAGGCTCAGATGAGGTCACAGCAGATGTGACAAAGATGCTGGGTGAGATAGGGGACAAGTGGATCCTGAAGGTACTCATAGCAGTATGGAGGGAAAGATGCATAGATGACTAGAGAATAAGCATTCTAGTGTCAGTGTCCAAGAACAAAGTGGACATTCACAACTATGGGCCTTAGAGATGTACCAAACTCCTATCACATTGCATAAGAGTTCTGGAGAGGGTGCTTGATTAAACAAATATGCAGAGTTGTAGAAAGTAAGATGGGAGATGAGCAGTTCAGATTCAGATCAGGCTGAAGTACAACTGACCCAGTGTTTGAAGTGAGACAGTTACTTGAGAAGAAGCTAGATATGAGGAAAGAGTCCAAATGGGCATTTCTAGACTTGGAGAAAGTATATGTCAAGGTCCCAAGAAACCTGATTTGGGAAGTCCTGCAGTGGTCTGAAGTCCCAGAAACATTGGTAGAATTAATGCAAGCCATGTACAAGGACCCAATGACTCAAGTACGAACAGTGTTCAGTCTTACAGAGGGGTTCCCAGTGGGATTGGGTATGCATCAAGGTTCAGATCTGATCCCACTGAAGTTCATACTGGTGATGGACTACATAAGCAAACAAGTCAGTGGGGACAGATCAACAAAGTTGCTGTATGCAAACAATAATGTGAAGGATCTCAGTAAGAAATTCAGCAAATAGGGGAGTAGAATGCAAAACTGAAGGTACATGGGATGCACAGATAAGACAGTTGTAATGGCAGCCAATGGGGGAAATCAGAAGAGTCTGATAATATGCCAAGTAGCTCCAATTATACAGAAGATCAAAGAGAACAGATTACAGTGGTTCAGCCACATGTGCAAGAAAGCAGAAGGCAATCTGGGGAAGAAGATTTGGGGCATACAGGAAGATGGCAGGAGGAAACAATAGCATACAGCAAAGAGGTGGATAGATTGTGTGAGAGAAGACCTGCAACTGTCAGGCATGAGTTTCAAAGGTAGGAGAGTGGCATTTAACAGGACAGATGGTGACAAGTGACAGGAGAGCCCGCCCCCAAGTAGAAAATGGGAAAAAGGGGATTGATTATGATAATGATGAGGAAAGAGAAGAAGGCAAGAGGAAGTGAGGGCATCCAGCAAAGAGATGGATGGATTGTATGAGAGAAGAGCTGCAAACGTCACGCATGACTGCAAAGAAGGTAGGTCAGTGACATTCAATCAACAGGGACAGTGACAGTTGACACTACAGCCAAAAGGGGAAAAGGGCTGATGTTGATAATGATCCTTAAAGAGACTGCCTACCTTTCTGAGCCAGTATGTTTAAAGGGATCACTCACCAAAAGTTTACAATATACATATAAATGCAGAAAGATTAGATAGAGGGCTATTCCTGTGGAATCATGGGTACTCAGAATTTTACATAACTGATTTAAATTTAAACCTTTAGGTCTACTGCATGGGTTTTAGTTAAATCAGTACTATTACTGAAAAAAATCCAAAGGTAGTTCAAGTGTATTATTTCATTCAGAATTTCTGAAAATACTTTGGGGCTTACAATCTCTGTTTATTTGTAAATAATTCAGCAATATTTTATTGAGATAGATTGGACCAGTAGTTAAATACCATTTTTTCATGTTTTAATGCATAATTAAAGTTCAGAATTATGTTTTAATACATCAAGCTTATTATAAAGATGCTGACAAGTTTAAAACCAGTGCTGGTATAATTAAGTTTACATCTGGCAGTGGAAAATTCAATGTTATCTAACAGCATTTCATCAGTTATGAATGGACTAAATTCCTGCCAGGCCTGAGAGCTTTAATTCCCATCAGATGCTTCTTCCACATTTGAGTAATTGTGACAGAAGGAAACTTTTTTCCAGTAGATGAATTGAATGCTGTTGTAAATGACAAAGTTTGCACAGTCTTTGGAAAGGAATAGTATTAATCCTCCATAAGCTTATGTTCAGGAAATGCTTTGTAGCTTTCTGAGAAATGAAACTACAGAGATAGAAATAGCAATATGTTCAGAAAATTCTGCCACATAACTTAGAAACATTTAGACATTCTTGGAAGTAGTTGTTTTTGTTGTGTTTTTGATATTATTTTTTGTTGTTTGATTGTTCTTTTTTAGTTATGTATTTCTACATAATGTAAATGTCATAAATTGCTATCTGAATGTATAAATTTAAATAAAAATATTTGGGGAAAAAAGAAAAAGAAAATGCTATCTAATCAAAACAAATTCTATCACTGATTTCTAGCAGACATCATGCATGACCTGCACTCAGATTTTATACTAATAAATAGTACATACATTTCTGTTTTCTGATAGTGTTAGAAAATGTTTTGTCAAGGTGCAGAATGTAAGCAACATATACATTCTCACAAAGAAGTGACAAAGTAAATATTTCATTTTGCATAAAAAGTTGTTTTGAGTCATACAAATTATTTAAAATTAATGTCCCTTTAGTACAATGCATAACTTAATAAAATTTATATTAAGACCAAGTATGTTAGAAATGAGAAAAAAATCAGTTAAAAAAATGAAAGCTTTTCTCACTATTGGAGTGCAGCTATTTTCAAAATGTGTCAGAAGCATTTCCCTTATAATAACAATTCTGTTTTGCAATGTGCTTTTTGCATAACTACTGTATAGCAAACTTTTTTTCTAAGTAGACGAAGCAACATATACCATTGCCTCACAATAAATCCCTAACATTCAATAAAATATCTCAAAAGAAATATCATTACCTATTAAAAGTGAAATAATACACATACCATTCATTATGCTATCCAAGTTGTAGGGTGAAATATAACTCATACAACTTGACTGAAATGGCAACAAAAACAAGTTACTTTCATCTTTTCTTCATGTTACTGAATAAATATTAGTAGAAACCAGTTAATGATAAAGGAAAGCAAAGATATCCCATTTTTCTTGTGGAAATTTGGATACAACTGGCTGGTAAGAACAGCATCCCTTAGAAAGAATGGGGTACAGCTGTTATGCTTTTGCTGAAGTATTCATTGAAGGTAATCTGAAAGCCTAAACAGAGGTCACCAAAGGTAAGTTTTTTTTAATGAGGCATGCTTAACGGGTATATGCAACCTTACACAGTTGTGCTGAATGCTACCAGCATGAATGACTGTGATTTATGAATGAATTAGTTAGTAGTCAATACAAGTAGCATCGGGGTCATTGCCACTTTATGGTTGTTGAGGGATCTGTCATTGACATGGTCTTGCCAGTATGATGTGTGTGTGGGCAGCACAAGACAGTGTGTGGTAGCAGATGTGTCAGCAGTGTAACCAAATTGGTTCTTTGCCATGCAATGGAGATGTTTGGGGGGTTGACAATGTTATAACATTTGTATGTTACACAGTGCTGTCCACTGAGCAACAAACTAGTAGAGGATGGGGATCCCCTGTAGCCATGACACTTTTAGATGGGGGATCCCATGTAGCCATGTTACTTTTAGATGGGGATCCCCTGTAGTCATGCCACTTTTAGATGGGGATCCCATGTAGCCATGCCACTTTTAGATGGGGGATCCCCTGTAGTCATGCCACTTTTAGATGGGGATCACCTGTAGTCATGCCACTTTTAGATGGGGATCCCATGTAGCCATGCCACTTTTAGATGGGGGATCCCATGTAGCCATGCCACTTTTAGATGGGGGATCCCATGTAGCCATGCCACTTTTAGATGGGGGATCCCATGTAGCCATGCCACATTTAGATTTGGATCCCCTGTAGTCATGACACTTTTAGATGGGGGATCCCCTGTAGTCATGCCCCTTTTAGATGGGGATCCCATGTAGCCATGCCACTTTTAGATGGGGGATGCCATGTAGCCATGCCACTTTTAGATGGGGGATCCCATGTAGCCATGCCACTTTTAGTAGCTGCTTTTATGCCACTGCTTATGCAGTGGAATTCATTGCATACAACACTGTCGGGATTTTTTATGAATTATGCATGACTGGGGGTTAGGCTCATTAATATGTGACAGGATTACATAAATGGTCTTGTGTAATCCTTCTGTATGCCATTAGTGAGCTTTGTGCACCCTTCTATGGTTCACAAAGCCCTGCACTACAGCACAAATTTCTTATGAATCTGTCCCCATATGTTTAACATATTAATGTTATTTTATCAATAAAGGATTACTGACCCAGTAAGTTCAATGCAAGAACATTATTAAGTTACTCTAGGTTGGTTTGTTCATAGATATGACTGTATTTTGCAAAATTTGTTAATGACTAGCCATTATGTTTAAATTATTTCAAAAATATAAGAAAGGCATGTTATAGAGAGTTATGAAGCATTGTCAGAACTCACAAAAGCAGAGATAGTCTGCTGTTTAATGATGAATGTTTGGTAGTAAATTATAAGGTCCTTCTGAGAACGTTAAAACATGGCTTAAAGTGTTTGTATGGGAATGGTGCAAGATTATTGCTAGATATTATCGTTATGTATGAAACTCAAAATTATGAGGAATTCATTTATTAAGAACTGTAAGAGAAATCAGATAATACAGATAAATACTGAAATTAATTACATTATTAAACTGAAGCCGCAAGAAGGTTTAATTAACATATACAGAAGTTTTAATGTTAATTTCAGTCTAATTAGCTTTGTAAAGTAATTGATTTATTTATTGGCAAAATATGTTGGGAATAAAAGTAGGATAACTGAGCTGCTGGGTCTTGGACATGAGTAGGTATGTGGAGGACCCTTAATATAATGCTATTATATGCAGCGCACTGAATGTTATGAATTATGATGCAAGCCTTAAAACCGAGAAATAAGAAATGGGGTAAAGGAAAGCAGAGGTCATAATAATAATAGGGACACCAAACCTCCAACAAACTGGTAAATACCACCCATTAGGGAATAGAAGGGCAGCTTAAGAAAGGTGGAGACTGAAGCTATCAGTCCCCCAAAAGGTGACTACTCTATTGGTGGGGAAATAACCTGGACTAAGCAGCTCTCAGAGAAGACTGGACTACACAACTAAGAACTATACAGATGGTGGCTAACAGTGGCCTTGAAGCAGTGAGATTTGTATTCCATAAATGGGAAAAAGGACAAGGTAAGAGGACTGGAAGTTTATGGAGGTGAAATCTGATTGGTTGGCAAGAGCAGTGCACAGCAATACAGAAGCATGTTATCAAACTACAGAAGTTCAAAAACTAGGAAGAAGTCTTAAGCTTTTAGTCAAGGAGTTTATAAGAGAGAGAGAGAAAGAGAGAGCATATTAGAAGGAGAAAGTCAGGTGACTTGAAGTGCCAGTCACATTAAATGAAATATGAAGTAAACAGCATGGAGTCATGCCTTTACGTTATAAAAAATAATTTACAAGAAGATGAGATTTGGAGAACAGAATTGGCTGGAATAAAGTCAGCTAAGGTTACACAGAAGGCTTAGGCATATTCAGAGAAAATCTGATAGCATGTTTGGAGGACAAGAATTTACTTTAAGAGAATTTCTAAATACAGTGGGCAACATAGGCAGAAATGACTAAAAACTGGGCTGTCAAAGTTGCTGGGAACACATATCAAAAACCAGGAAACAAGCTACCTACCAGCACTGAAGACAAAACCGCAGGAATTAAGAATGCTAGGAAGGTAAAACAGTGACCAGTGGAAGGAGGTCAGAAGTAAAGCTGGGATGCTGCAGGTGACAAGGCACCCAATCTGGCTGTGTTTCTATCCTGAAGGGTTCCGTTCAGTGACTGAAATGTGTCTCTTATGTAGTCAACAGTCATAACCTCAATCACAAGAGAGTAACATTTCCTAAAACTACTGACATTTGAAACAATAAAAATCACTTCAAAAGCATTTTTGTCATTTGTGTGTGTGTGTGTGGGGGGGTGTTCTGCATCCCCTGCACATTCACAACAAGGGAGTAGCCCAACACTTCTGCTAGTGATATATACTAACTCCAAGACTGCAGTATCAAAGAAATCACTCAGACTTTAGAATCTCAGTTATTAATTACAAAACATAGGCATTGCACATTAGTGATTACACACCAGAGTGCCAGTCGCTGATGTCTCACATTTAAATCTGACACCCTCCCTAAATGATTAGAAAGACATCATTAATGTCTGAAGGGTCATAGGCTAAATGGTATAGCTTAGTCTTTGATTTATGGTGGAGGATTCTATGATGGAGTTCATGATAGCTGTCACAATATCCTTGTTTAAAATGGAATCTAAGAAGGAGGTTTACAATAAAAGGCCAGATTCATTTCCTCCCATAGAAAACTGATGAAAATAATTCTCTAGAGGAGGTTAGCAGAATTTCTTGATGCTAGAGTCTCAGGAGATTCAGAACAGTATAGTGCCACACTATGAAAATCTTGTAAATCCAGACTAATAAATGTCGATTACAGGGTTGGACTTTGAGTTTAGCAAGGCCTGCGACACCATACAACAGGGGAAGCTAAGGTATGTTTGTGTGGGGTGGCAGGGTTATACTTCACGTAGTCTGCTTCTGAAACACCAACCATTTCTGAAGCCAACTTTATTAAGAAACCCAGTGAAATTAAAGAACAAAAGCGCAATACAGAAAGCAGCATTTTTGCAGGGATAAGCACCCTTGCGCATCCCCATGCGGGCTGCTTTTACTCTCCCACAAACCTTACTTTTACATATCAGTTAGGAGGTCCCACACCTTTAGGAAAAAGGTTCTGTTCCTTTTTCAGTGTTACATCACTTCATAGTTAGAATGTAGTACAAGAATTCTATAGTTGGCTTGTTGGCTTAACAAAGGTGACAATAAATGCATGATAGTGTGATAGTTAACTACAATGATGAAAAACTCGGGGGAACCCCAAGTTGGTTAACTGGGTTAATATCCCATTGGATGATATGAAACAGACGAAAATAGTTAAGGGAAGAGCTGTCCGGTGAGAATTCATTTACCAGTAGGGTGCCAATAGGATTCGTATTAGTAAAAATCCTGTTTACAAAACACGTAAGCTCTTCAGCACAGAAATTAAATTAATTTATTGTATAAATGGATCAATCTTCATTTCCCTCATCCAAGTTTGTTTTATCTGGCTCAAGATTTCATGGAAAACAAGTTAAAATATAAGCTCTTACAATTAATCATGCACTATAAAAATGTGCAAAATCTGCATTCAGGTTTTAACATTGCACCATTGTACCAACAGATTTTAAAAAAGATAATATAAATAATATGTGAAGCAAAATGTATGTGATTAGTGCATTATTTAATATTGTTGTCTCTGTCATGCAAATTAGAAGGCCACGATTTTAAAACTATTCCTAGAGGAAAAAAATAAGAAAAGCTTTCATTAATATTGTGCAAAGTGTGAATATTAATATGATTTGTTGTTGGGAAGGGTCAGCTTGACCAGCCTACCTACCTAGCTAACAAATAAAAGTAAATAAAGAAATACATAAGTTGTGTTATTGCAATCTGATTTTAACTGTACGATTGCACCCAGGTTGTGGTTGAAAAGGGTCAATAGACCAGCCCACCTACCCATTTATCAAACTGTAAAATAAATAAATAGTGCTTCACTTCTTGCTGTTATCTGATGCTTCCTGTACCAGACATGGATGCTGTGTAATCGGTTGCCAACAACTTTACAGGAACCTTTCAAGACACCTGTTCCTCTACCTGGACAGTTATGCCATATGATTGACGTGTTTAGGTATTTTAGTTGCAATGCAATGTCTGGAATTTAGAAAGGCATAGAGAAATGCAAAACCATTAGCTGGAAAGATTTCCCCCATTGAGCTAAGCATTCGTGATTCAGAGACCACTCTACTGCTGAGATTTTCCTCCTGTGGAGAACTCACTGAAGGGACTAAAGTTATAGGCAGAGCTGCACATTAATGCAACTGTCTGGGGAACTGAATAATGCAATTTAACCATGTGGAATCCTCCAGAAATGTTGGTGGTTCCTGATTTGCTCAGCAGAGTGTTTAGATAAAATTTCAGTTTAGGATGAAAAGTGACTGCCATATTCACCAAGTCACTCATATGGGATTACTTGCAGTGCAAGTAAGTTCACTAAAGCCATGTGTGTGTGTGTGTGTGTGTGTGTGTGTGTGTGTGTGTGTGTGTGTGTGTGTGTGTGTCTGCATGTGTGTATAAGGAAAAATGCATGCGCCACTAGGGAGACGGGTAGAGTGGTCAGGTCAGATAGCATAGTGTGTGATTCAGACACATGCTAATGAGTCAGTAATGCGGCTCATTAGCATGAGCCAATAATGTGGTCTGTCTCATAGTGGCTATATCTGCCTCTGAACTGCATCTTCTCACCATCACATTTAGTGACCAACTCATAAAGAAAAATTAGTGCAAGCATTGAGCATTTTTCTAGACACGAGGGTATATGTTCTTACCTCAGATGTTTGTTTTTTGTCCCCACGTTGGGTCGTTGCATATATATTACTCTAATTTTTTATACTTTATCTTTATACAAAATCTGTGAAAAAATGATGATTGTTAACACAGCATTAATTTCAGCAGTATAAACCACAATCATGAAGTTAACTGATTAGAATTATGGAATGTATATGAAATTTGAATCTATAAATATGTAAAAGAACTACATGTGTAGTCTGTTCTAATTAATATAATCCACTCATCAAAAGTGGTTTTCACCTCATTAAGGCAGTCAGTCCATGAGAACAGAATGCAAATATGATTTAATCTGTGGAGAATGGATTAATTTAACTTCTTAATTTACAGGACTTTTGTCCAACAAAAATACTAAACAGAGAGATTGTTCACGTTACCATGTTGGTCTAATAAATATTTTATTATGCTTTTACACTCTGTCAACAAAAGGAGCAAAGTGTGAAATGAAAGTAGAAATGACAAAATGCACAAAAGCTGCCTTTCAAAATGGTAATCATTTGAAATGTCAGTCATAATCGAACAAGTCCAAAAACCCAGAGATGGAATGGGCGAAAGATTGGACTATTGTACATACCAAGTCTGACATGCCATTTTTCAGAATTTCCCCTTTTCTCTCAGGCATGACAATGTCAGAGTTGGTATATATAGGTTTGGGGGGGGGTTCAGGAGGGTCATGCCCCACCTGGAAAAAAAGACATCTTAAGAAAAAGAGCAAATTGTAGATAGGGTTGAAGCCCTGACTGAGATTTGCATGACCAATGATCAATTACTGGCCCAGCTTCAAACAGCATCCAACAGACAGACTTCTAAAATTCTGTTATGTACTTTCATCCTTAATAGTAGCTGGACTTCTAAATAGACTAAATTACATAAATTAATAAGCTTTTAGGATTATGGCATGATCCTTTTTTGGTGGCATGTGTGTTTACACATTTTGTATTTATTTATTTATTTATTTATTTATTTATTTTCCTTGCATTCATTAATTGGGCAGTCCTACTTAGCCATTGGCTTTCTGCAGAGGAGGCCAAAAAAATGAAATGTCACCAGTATACATAAATATGACACTGATGAGAGGACCAAAGTACTTATTCATTATTCATAGGATAATAAGCAAAATGTGCACAATTCATCAAAACAAACAACAGCATGAGAAAGCATCAGAATTTGGACAAACACTAGGAAAAATAAATGAGGTGCAGCAAACGAATCATACAATTAGAGACAAAGAAATAAATGATTTGTTAAATTAAAAATGACACAGCTTTACGTAAACATTCACAGATGCACAGATGCATGTGTAAAAATGTAAGAATATTATAACTGTAGCAATAAAGACATAAGCAGTGTATATCATCATAAGCTATACTCCTCTCTCTCTCTCAACATACACACCCCAGTCTCTACTCTCTACTACAAACTAGGTCAAACCACTCCCTCTACTCACGCTCACTCCCAGCCCCCCTTATCTACTCACACAAATGTAGCTAAATCTAATTCCATTTCTGAATTCAAACTCACTGCTGTCCCAACAACAACCATAAAAAGACTGCTAAAACCCAGCTGAAATGCAGCAGAGGCTTTACCTACAGAATACCTAAAAATTGCTGAAGAAGCTATTGCCTACCCCATTAGCATACTAACAAATAGGTCCATCCAAGAATCCTATGTTCCCAACCTTTGGAAAAAAAAATCATCCTATCTCTCCACAAAGGGGGTACCTCAACTGATGTTTCTAACTTCTGCCCTATAGTTATTCTATCTTCCATCTCCAAACTCCTAGAAAATGTGTACACAAACAACTTCTACAGTTCTTTCTCAATAATCCTATCCTTTGTCAAACTCAGCATAGCTTTAGATCTGGCCTAGACATCCTTTATGGACTTAGTCAGTAAAGATCAAGACGCTGGGAAGATTGTCTCTACTCTCTTTCTGTACTTATCTAAAGCCTTTGATGTTATCTCTCACTGACACATCATTTTCCAGCTTACTAACATCAGATTATATACTCCATCTTTCAACTGCTTTAAAAGCTGCCTATCAGTCAGAGAATATGTTGTAAAATGGCAACACTCTAAATACTCTATATATCCACAACCCCCCTGGCATCCCCAAGGCTCCATATTAGGACCTCTTGTGTTTAATATTTTCATCAACAACCTCCACTTCATTTCAACAAGGGTCTCTTGTTCAATATGCAGATGACTCAACTATAATCTGCTCTGCAAAAATTCAACATGTTTACAACAAATCACTCAATCTGCATTTACCACCATAGAGACGTGGCTCCATAATAACCACCTGTCTTTAAACCCCAATAAAACCAAGCTCATAATATTCACTCCAAAGGAAAACACTCCCATCAACAAATCCAAATTCAACATTTTCTCCCTGAACAACACAAAAATCAAAACAGTTACCCACACTAAGCTGCTTGATGTCATAACTGATGAAACCTTAAAATCTGACCTTCACTTGCAGAATAACATCAACAAGACTCACAAAAAACTCTGACTTCTTTATAGACATAGAAATGTCCTCTCCCTCTCTACAACACAAGTACTTGCCACTACCTATGTACTTCCTTCTCTTATCTATGGTGCCCCATTGCTAACCAACCTCCCATCCTCCCTCAAAACTAAACTAGAAATATGCTAGAACAAAACAGCCAAATTTGCAAAAACTCTCCCCCCATTCCACCCACTACTGCACACCTCTAAAAATTCTAAACTGGCTGGAATTCCCCAACTATCTTACATATCCCCAGCTAACTGCCACACACAAAATATTTACTAAACCGCAGGATTGCCCTTCCCTAAATTCCTTATTCTCCCACTATAATCCCAGCAGGTCTCTAAGATCAGAAAACCAGCACCTCCTCCAAATTCAGAAACCAAAACTACCTGCTGGTCAACTACTGTACTCCTGGGTTATAGCTAAAACCTGGAATAGCCTTCCTCTACCCATTCACACCACTCAATGCACTGTTTCTTTGAAAGCAGCTCTGCACACTCATCTCCACTCTGGATTTGTAACTGCACCAAGCCTCCTCCTTCCATAACCTAGCTTTTAATGCCCTCCTATTATTCCCATAATCACCTCTTTCTACTCACATTGTTCTCTTGTCCATCTCAAACACACTACCTCACTGTACTCCCTCTCTCTCGTTCACCTTTTACTATTAGCAACTTTCTCTTCTGTCCTCTATCTCTGTCCTCTGCCTGGTATAGTCCCACTCATTATTATAAAACATCTCATGTTACTTCTTCTAACACTGTTCAATGCCAGGAATCCCTTCCATAACACCATCTGTTAGTGTAGCCAGTGAATGTGTTGTTTATATATCACTGGGTTGTGACTGTTTACCAGTACGACTATTGTGTACACAGTGCAGAACAGTTACATTTAGGAGTAATGGTTGATAAAGTGCTTATATACTTTAAGGCAATGGAAAATAAAACAAAGATGCACAACACTAGTTTTGCTCCCAGCAGAAGACAGAGAAGATGTAAACATTTGCACTTAATTTTAGTGTACAGCTGTAAGTAGATCATTGTCTCTGTTTCCGTCTGCTACTCCTATATGACTTCCCTTTGGAACAGAGAAACTAAATGGCAACATGAACAGCCATTACTGTATGTGATGCTTTTTTATAATAATATCAGAACAGGGTCTCCTTTTTAAGGCTCTCATACTTGTATAAGGTTACTGTCTAAGTTTCCTTTATTGTGCACATTTTATTTCAGCTTCTAAAATACCCTGATCTGGGATATTTTCACAGGTTTTTAAAAACCTGGCCTCAAGCTCTTGATTTTTTCATTGAGCATTTTCAGATTCCAGTCCATTGTAGCAGTTTTTATTCTAGAAACTTCAACCATGTATTACTCATTGAAGTATTTTTTTTAATTTGTTTTTAAATAGGTAACATAAAGAAGAACGAGGAAGGTAATAAGGTACTGCAGGATTCTGGGATGAGCACGCATGTGTTCTACAGTACTGACATGCTTCAACCTTGGAATGTTTGCTATATTAACTGAAAGTTACTAATGTCATAAGTCACTAGGGAGCATTTCAATGACACATACATTTTAGAGATTCCACAAAAGTTGAAATCCCAAAGGCTATTTTATTAGCCCAGTGATTGCATAAATAAGACGTGTATGCGTTTGGAAAACTTGACCTACGAATGGCAAGCAATAGTTGTGCCTTTGTGGCCAACTTGCATTTTCAGTAACTCACCTGCTAAGCAACAGATCAGTGAAGCACAACTGTTGTCTGACATCTACCCAACCCTGCACCTACATCTGACAAAATGCTGTTATATGTTTCTGTTTGAACCCTGAACTGCACAGTTAGTTTCAGTCTTTTAAGTCATTCTCACTTATGTTCCATCAAAAGTCATGCCATTATTCTAGCAATATAAGTTTCTCACATGCTGCTTTTCAGTTTCTTAAGAATAAAAAAAAGTCTGCAACATTTAGTCCATAGTTTGTGGTTCAGATCTATTCTGCTTAGGAAAAAATCATTTTGATTATGATACAAGGAATACAACTCACATTAAATAAATGTAAAGTAATATATAATGAGTTTAATATAAGGTATATTAAGCATGAATGATGTCTTAATAAATAGAAATGTTATGATAAGTGTGAACAAATCAGCTTAAAACACCTCTAGCATACTGGTTATATGCCTCTCTGCAAGACAACAAAATGCATATATTTCATGTATTATTTATGTCCATTTTACAATTATTAAGTAATTATTACTGTATTAAATGGCTAGTATCTTAAATGGCTGCTCTGTTAAATGGTTAATTGCAGACACTATCCAATTAACTTCCATAGTAAGACCCTTTGCAAAATACATTTAAAACTTTGTAATATATAAAGATTCTTTACATGACACCTCTACTGTGTATTGTCTCTCATCATATAATCAGTATTTTCTAGAATCATGTATTCAAACTCATTCAAATCATGTTTTTATCTTTTTGAAAGTTGAGAGGCAGAATCATTCAATTCACTGATTCTAAGAGCTTTAATATATACATTAGTATTTTTGTTCTCATCATCCCTATTGTTTCACTGATACAGGACAAGATCATTGTATAATAAAAAACTACAGGTTTTCATACATCTAAAGTTTATTCCCCTGGCACTTCAGCAAAAGCTTACTATGGAGGATAAACACTATCCATAAAACACTAAATATATGCAAGAAAAAGGAAATGATGTCAGCATCAGTTAATATTTATGAAAATTGTCTACTTACAGTATGATTCAGTCTGAATGGAACAAAGGTATTAATGTTGAGAATATACTTCCCTAACATAATAAAAACAAAATGTCACATTATCTCTGCTGATGCTTTAAAAAAAACTGTTCTAAAACTGAACCTTTAAAACCATCTACCTTATTAACATGATGTTTAATGTACAACTAATGGGCTACTTTATCTCCTATACAAATATTTCTAAGATGGACTGGATTTCTAACTGGAAATCCTCTAGTTTCTCCCCACATAATAAAAATTACAAGGGCATTGAATAACATAAATGACAACAAAACTATAACAAAAGTACTCTTTACTACCCATCTTCTTATTGTTAATTTTCTCAGACATAGATAAAACAAATAGGCAGCATACAATTTCCACAGGGAACAGTGCTGCTTATATTTAAATTATATATTATGTTAGTAGTTTCAGGAAGTGCAAAATAACTATGTTTAACATTCTGCTAGTATTCTTTCCAAAAGAAAATGAAATTAAAGGTTGTTTGAGTGGTATTTTTTAATTAGCATCCATTAATAATATCTTCCAACTTTTTTAACATAAGCAACAATTTTATAAGACAGAACATTAAATTGAGTAACAAAATAAATAGGCTGTTTAGAGTTTGAATTGTGATGTGGGACTCTGATTTTTTTAATTTAACTGGCACTATAATTAAGGCTGTTAAATAATTCTAATCTGGACGTTTTATTTGCTTACCATTAAGCCAAAATGACATCTTACATAAAATGCCGTATAGTATAAAATACACCAAATTGTATACGATTTATTAATACAAGCATTTATATTAGGGCCACATCCTTCTAATATGTAAACAAATTACTGTTGGGAATGGTGTAAACCAAATGATCAGGATGAGAACTAATACCAAATAAATAATCCATACCAGAAGTAGAGTTATGAAATAAGTTACTTGAAATGAATTTACCCTGCACAACAGTTAGCTTTGCATCCAAAAAATAAACATTGACACAGTGGACATAATAAGTACATTTTAAACCCAACCTATTCAGCTGAAATTCATTAATAAAAGGGGGTACCTTATTACCCCCCTTACATATAAAAATAAATTAACCAATAAAATGAAAACACTGATAGCCAATGAATTCATTATGATATAGACGCTCTTGCTCAAATAAGCCCATAAATAACCAAGTATATGATTGGGCAAAACATGCCCCCAATGTTATATCTATTAACTGTTGGTAAACATTACCATTAAACATAAAAAAGATATTAGTCAAACAAATTTAATCTAACCCATGTTAAAGGTGGGTCTAAGGATGTTCCCCAAGAAATGCAAGTAAAGCATGTAACACAGATTTTTGTGTAATGTACATCTGTGGACGAGCAATACATATCACAGTCCCAAATTACTTCACCTAGTTTGTACAGTAGATCTGTGGTAGATCCTTAACACATGTGTACAGAAAAAAATGGTAACTATTTGTAAATTTTCCAATACAACATGAAAAATAATGGGCCAACCAGAAGGGTTAAAAATACACTTATGAACCTTTGGAAGGCATAAAAAATGAGTAAATTTTGGCATGTGGATTAAATAATTTTTATACACATTACTCTCTACAGAATAACCTAAGTGTATACCATTACATAACAAACAATTAAAAGCATTGGGCATCTTGTTATAATACAAAATTGTATCCCTCTAATAAGTTGCATTATCAGAAATATATTCACAACACATTCTATAAAGTTGATTTAGATTAATTTCTACAGCATTCCTACCTTTGTCTTCTTGCTTTATAACAATGCTTATATTTTCCCTAAGACCCTTTAGCAAACACTACTGTTCCTTATATAAATTATAATTAACACTTTTATTATTAAAAGCATAGAACAGCTCATTTAATTCATTAACTACATAAGAGAAGGTCTTAATATCCTCATTAGAATATGGAGGAATGAATTCAGTAAAAGACCCATTACATGAAGTATCAAACAAACTGAAAGTATTCAAACCTCTCTCATCCATTTTATCTCCTGAACAAAATAAAAACACATTGAGGTCAATGTTTCTAAGGATCCTGATATATATAGTAGTATTTTCTTTTCAACATTCTTCTTGATTCACTAATCCAGGACAAGATCACCGTATAATATAAACAGCTCTTTGTGTAGAACACAGCACATTTTCTCTGAAATAACTTGCCACTTTCATTGCACTATGCACTTTCCACAATGCAGTTGCAGACTGATATTTTCCATGCTTGTAATTCTAAAGAATGCTGCCCTCTATTATGCCTTCTAAACTAAACTAAATCCATACTAACTCTCCTTGCACCATCTTTCTATTTCTGATTCTGACATTCAGAGGTATGACACCGATTTCTAAAAAGTCAGGTACACTAATAACACGATAATTTACATTGTTACCTCGACTATTAAACATGTAAGTCTAGGCAATAATGCAGACGGGATATTGTTAATATTCACCATTTTCTTATTCATATATAAAAACAAGAAAGGGAAAACAGCAGCTTGCACAGTCCAATATGCTGTGATTAAGCAAACTGTAATATTACTTATAAATCTGTAAAAAGGCAATACCTCTGATCAAAAATCATGCTTTCCTTATTATCAGAATTACAGCCGATAAAATATACTGGAAAATATCATTAGATCTGTTGTGATTAGATCATTATTCTCAGAGCATTTCTAATTATAGAAAGTGATAGACCACTTGAATGTAGCCTGTACTATATAGCTATCTCTCTCTCTCTCTCTCTCTCTCTCTATATATATATATATATATATATATATATATATATACACACACACATTTGTGGCCTGTACTTTCTCAATATCCTTATAAGAAATGATAGACAACCTACCAGATCCTTTGGATGGTCAGTTTCCATATGGAAAATCTTACCTGAATCAGTATTGTTACTGTGTATCATACTTACAGCAATGATATAAGCAAGGTCACACCCAAAACAAAATCATACTTTTATCCACTTTGGATATTACTTCCAGCCCAAAGTTAATATTTAAAAAGTACATAAAACCACCAGTAATAAATAGATTTAAAATATTTATTCAGTCATATGAAAAATGCTAAAATAATTGGTTAGTACAACTAAACCATCTCCCAGCAATACAGTGCAACTCAGAATACCAGACATATTTTGATATTCTTTAGTACCTCGCTCTGGCAGCTAAATTATGCCTAATAAATATGTAAAAAAACCTGTTAAAAAATCTGATTACAAGCTCTTTTGTACACCCCATTAATAACACTGTCCTAAAAGAAATCTAAAATATCTTCTCAAAGCTGCATGTTCTTTTTCGTTTTGAGAAATGTATTCTTTCTAAATATGATTTATCCCTTCAGTCTTGCCCACAGTCACATCTATTTCATTCATTCTTCATGTATCTATGTAACTCCTGACATCTACTTGGCTTACATTGCTATAATATTAAGATTTTATGAAAGCTGATTATCCCATACATTTCTGGTATGTCTGACTTTTCATGGATTCCATTTTACTACAGTGCAGGTTTTGCAACTTAAGGCACTTTTTTAGAGGCCAGTCTGACAGATTACTCCAAATTAAGGGAAAGACTTCTGAACCAATAATATACAGTAAGGAACTGGCTGGTTTATACCATTATACAGAAATCAATTTCACGGAGTAAAATTAAAATCCATTTTTCAGCATATGAATGCCAGCTTCTACTCTATATTAATATAATGTTACTCTCTCTGTCTCTAGTAACAGTTCTGCCAAGATCAGTGAAGGAGTTCAATAAAAATAAATTAGTTACAAGTAGCAATGGCATGTATTATGTTTTATGCAGTGTTGTTTCATAAAGCAAATAAATCATCATTGCTTATTGTTCTTCAGATTCACTGCATTTAAACTGTGCACAACTTACTTCAGCTGGTAAATTTTCTTTAGAAGCTTGACCATTCTACATGTATAATTTATTCTTTTAGTAAAGCTGTGTTCTGCACAGCTATATTTTGCCAACTATATCTATTAACTGTAACCTTATTTTTTGACAGACTGAGTTCTCTCTTTCATTGATATCTCCATTTTTTTCTTGAAAATATAGATTTGTGTTATCAAACTCAAACTCTAAACTTTGTTAAATGTTACTGACACTTCAGAGGAAAAATCTGAAAAACACAATGTTGGTATAACTAGCTTTGTAATCCTTACCATTCAAATTATTTGTTTCAGATTTTTCTTACAGATTAGGGAACTTTTGTCTTGCTTGGACGGGTAATTTTTTTTTTTTTTACTTGTAAGTGGAATTCCTCCTCAGTTTAGTTTTTTTTTTTTCAGTCTGTTTGTCTGTCTGATATATCTTCATATCTATACCTATCCTTGTAGCTATCTGTAAAAAAGAGAAACATAAACACACACACACACACACACACACACACACATATACAGATATGTATTTTCAAGGGGGCATTATTATCCATAAAGTAATTCTAAGTATGTGGTTTATTATTTAGGAGGGAAAGGATGACATAATGGTTAAGGTGTTCACCTTACAAACACAAAAGTAGAAAGTCTGATTCTGACCACTTGTTATTAGCTAGGCATGTAACAGTCTGCAAACTGATATCCTACTGTTTACCTATTTGCTCTGAAAAGTGTGACAATATACTTTAATAGAGGATCATCCCCAAGCTTTCATTAAGGCATCACACTCACTTCTCCTAAGCCACCCTTTGTATATACTCAGTTCTTCCCAATTCCCTGTTTTTCAGTGCTACAAGGAAAAATACTAAAGTCATGTGTTTGATTCATTATGGTCTCTATAAACTCTTTCTCCCGCTGAAGATATTTTAGAGATATAAAATCAGGGTATGGGGACAAGTAGGCAAAGATCATGTGCTTGCTGATATCTTTGTTAAAGTAATAAAAGCAGAATTTCACTGATGAAATGATACATACAATTTAGTGAGCTGCATCACATTCATCGTGACACAACAAAACTGATTCGCGTGCATCGTGACATAACTAAACTGATTCGCGTGCATCGTGACATAACAAAACTGATTAGTGTGCATCGCGACATAACAAAGTTGGAAGCTGATGTCGACTGTTTATGTTATGTGGCTGTATAATTCAGTGCAAACTTTCAGCAAAAGATTAAATAAATCTTATATGATGGAAAGCTACCACTACAAATAAAATGCAGTTCAGGAGGTTCTTCAAGGGATATGATGTCTGTTTTCTGCAGCTGGTTACAACAGTGGGGTAAGCAAACTATCCTAGTCACCAGTGATGTGGCAACATCAAATATGACTGAAGTACTTGTGTAGGTTTGGCAGCCCCAGAAAATGATATTCATTTGTTAGGTTTCAGTTTACAGTGATGATCCTATTTTCAGAATTTTGTCCTAGTTGTTTAAATGTTATAGTTGATGCAATGCCCTTTGTGTAGTCATACTGCCATTTTAATTGCTTTGGTCATTTTGAATCTTGCTATATTATAGTCTCTCTTTTATCCTACACTCAGAAAACAACATAAGGAAAACATGTCCTGTGTTCTAAATCTTTATATTAGCTCTCATTGTTAATTTATCCTTAGCACACACACACACACACACACACACACACACACACACACACACACACACACACTGATTTATGGTGAAGATTCCTGAAATAAAATTTTTGTTGAGCAAAAAGGCAGACATTGTTATAGTATGTTAGTACTATAGAGATGAAGGTATCAGTTCATAACATTCCCTTTTTGCAGGTTTTGGCATGGTACAATAATGCATAAATTCCAACCTAATAAAATAATACATTGTTGCAGAATGCTGGCATTATTGACTATTCCATGGTAAGACAGCTGCACACCATAATAAATGGCATTCAGCACTGTCTTGTTGTCCCAGCTCCCTCTCCACTCAGTATATACAAAGGCTCAGGGAACTCCTTCCTCCATATGCCAGAAAACAGCAGGGGAGTAGGCATAATGTAGATGCTTCTGTTATCTACACCACTGTATAATACATGTATTGATATATATATATATATATATATATATATATATATATATATATATATATATATATATATATATGTGTGTGTGTGTGTGTGTGTGTGTGTGTGTGTGTGTGTGTGTGTGTGTGTGTGTGTGTGTGTGTGTGTGTGTGTGTGTGTGTGTGTGTGTGTGTGTGTATGTGTGTCATGCCAGCTCAGTCAAATAGAATTAAATTTAATGAGGTGCTCATCCATAATTTGATTTCTCTACACATCACTTTAAGGTGTTCTATAACAGACCAACCCAGCATGGCAATGAAAGTGTTAATAAAGGAAATGGGAGCTGGGATGGGAAAACTATGGAGAATTAGTAGTGCTTTTTGAGAGGTTGGGGAGTGAGCATTTACTGCCTGTACATCTTGGGCAAGAGTCCAAGACCATGTAATTATAGCGATGCTTCAAGTTCTGATGCAGGATCTTGTTGTAAGGCCTAGCAGAGGCTGGCACAATGCCACCAGGGATATGTACTAATGAATCTTATCATCTGGCATTACCCACGCACATTTATGGCAGATGTGAATGGCATAGTGCAAGCTGTGTTATTCACTGTTTCTGGTCTTCATAATATACAGGCTATATCAGCAGCAGACATGCAGCTACAGCTTAGAAGGGATAAAGTGCCCCTGACTGATTTCATGCATACATTCTAATGTTACAATATAAGACTAGGAAATAACCTAGAGAGTTTTAACACACTTACAAAATTAATTGTGAGATCCCATATTTCTGAGTTTTCTGAACAGCTTTCAAATGTTTTATCTAAATTCGTCAGATTCTTGTTTGTCATAGCCTTCTGTTTGACTTATTAATCGAGAAAATGTGAAAGAATTAAAAAATAATTCTCAAACAGCTGGTTTACAACTTCCTCATCTGCAGTCATTTCCAAAACTATTTTTTCCCCTTCAAGGAAGAAACCCATATTTTTAATTTACTGCCACCTAATGAACACAGTCAGAACTGCAGAAAGCACCACTAATACTAAACCGGAGTCTTCAGATGAAGTATATGCACCGCATCAATATTCTGCGAAGCCATTTAGTGACTGATGTCTGACTAGATGTCAGTCAAGATTTTCTCCAGTTATCCATGGCTTGAAGAGTGGAGTGCTATCAGAATAATGAGAAAAAAACAAGATTCCTCACTTAAAGAATGCAAATTACATAATTCATGTCAGACGGGTAGAAAAACACGCATAAAAAGAAGCAAAATGAAATACTATTATATGTTTTAATTATATTTAGAAAATAATTCTAAGAAAAAAATAATTTTTGAACTGTCATAAAATATTCTCAGTGTGAAATGTACTGCTTTGCACTTATTTAATGTTGGATCATAAATTTTGCTGAAACATTAAATCCAAATACACAGAATTCTTTTTTTTCTTAAAGGCTGAATGGCATGCATTGCTATTAGAAAAAAAAAGGCATCAAAATACGCCATGGCTTAAGAATGTTTAAAAGCTTATGAACATAAGGAGCATCACTTTTATGCATGCTCCTTACTGACACTGTGTTTTCTTAATAATGCATTCCAAATACTTCAGGTTAAAGCAGCTTTTCTGGTCTACCATACACAGACTGGCAATCTTTCATAGGCAAGATAGACCAGATATTTAACATAAGGAGCTGTAAATAAGGGGAATAAATCAGTGCAGCACACTGATTATTCACGGTCTGTTGAACTGTGGTGCTGCAAATGTTTGGACAACCAGAGCATTTTGCATGGTGCCT
>NC_056728.1:143843054-143855554 GCF_019279795.1 Protopterus annectens
TCAAGGGTGAGCAGTAATCCATTTGAAGAATTTTGAATACTACTATTCCTAACAGAAGGATAGTCCTATTGGGAACAGGGAGTCAGCAGAACGTGTCCAGCAAGTCTCAATGGTGTGCATTCTGGCTGGTGAGGAACACAAGCCTGCACATTTTTAGTTCCGTTGCCTGTAGTTTTTGATAGCTGTTTGCTGAATGCATACTTAGTAGAGGTAGGACATACTCCAGTTTTGTCATTAGAACATTTTTGGCTATGGCTTTGTGAGATGTTGAACAGAGGAGGTGGAGGATGTGGTAACACAACTTAAGTCGAGATTATGTCATCAGTATGGATGGAGCGATTAAGGAAAGTGTCAAAGATAAGTCTCAGATATTTTAGGTCCTTTATGTTCGGAATATTTCCATTTAAGTCCAGATACAGCATGTTAGGTATAGTAGAAAGCGTCGTGGAATTTGAAAATAACGTTACAGCTTTACAGAAGTTGCAGACATTTTTTTCATTTATATAGTTGGTTTATTCTGGCTTCATACCACAATTTGTATCACACAATGTATTCATGATATTCCAAAAACATGAAAAACACTATGAAAACACCCAAAGAAAGCAGGAACTAAGCTAAGTCCACAAAACTTATTTAGTGCTTTCATCCACAAATAACACTGGACTTCATCAGAATAAACATACTCACTCACTCCATGAACTTTATATGCCAATACACAATTACTTCAATTAAAAGCCCCTCCCCTCTCAAACAATTGCACTAATTATACAAGAATTACTAAATTGAATTCTACCTAAAAACATACTAACAAAGATATTCTGCCTAAATACCATGCTCTTTTTATATAGAAAGATATATGTGTATGCTGTAAAAAACAGTCACAAAAGATTTATAATATATATATATATATATATATATATATATATATATATATAAATACACACACACACACACACACACACACACACACACATATCATAGATACAACAATAAAATAAACACCATATACTTGAACACCTACAGAAATTACTTCATTATGATATATATGCTTCTTTTAATTTCAGGAAGCTACTTAAAGACATGGTTTCATTAAAAACTAGAATAGTTGCATTGAGTTTTAACTGCCATTTGAGTTCCATGAACGCAAGGAACACATCACAGGGACCCCCTCTTTCACTGAGATCTACTTGGTCTATAGAAGCAAATCTAAACTCATGTTGTGGATTATATTTTATATGCTTAAACAGTGCATTCCATTCATCCCCTTTTCCAATATCATTAACACATATAATAAATATATATATATATATATATATATATATATAGGGTTAATATTATTCCATCGGGTTTTCTGAAACTCGAAATTTGTGTGGTTCGATATATAAAAAAACTATGTTTTTGCAGGGGTGAGGGAAAGTCCCTTTGCACCCCACCCCACCCCCACACACCAATGACATCTGCTACCTACAGTGTAATGTGCAGTATATGGATAGGGAGCAGGCAGTACTGCTCAGGTCAATGGTGGTTAACATGACATTCATTGGTGCATCCATGTGACAAATGACAACTATCCTAACCTCTGCTTCTGCACAGCCTGCTGTGTGTGGCCTTCAAAGGCTGTTTATTTGAGGTCCACAGTTATAGGCTGGGCTTACCAGATGATAAAGATAGTTCCTGACTCATCACCACTGCCAGTTCTGACCACAGAGGCCACCAAAATTGGCCATGGCCTACATTCTGTATGTGGTCACCAGTTCTTTTCAGGATCTGCCCTCTTTCTCTCTTCCATAGTTCTATGACACCACCATCTATATAAAGATTTTGACTGCAATACCTACAAATGGCTGTTGTTCAGGTTAAGATGCCATACATCTGATGGCTTTTGATATGGGACACCCCTGCCATGGTGAACATCCGCATTTCCCATAGTTCAATGCCATCCCAGCCATGGACCACATGAAGGCCCCTTCACAACAGGGCAGCTCCACCCCACCTCTGGAAGATGTAATTCCTGACTCCTCACAATTGACCACCATCCTGCATGGCTCCAATGACCCTGGTCCAAATGATATTATTGTTGTCAGCAGTCACTGTGTTCTCCCAACCCATGCAATGCTGATGACTGTGCCCTACCCTAACCTGAATGGATTCAATAATGTCTGATGCACTGCATGGCCCATCCATGCACTGTACTGAATAGCCTGGCTTTGATAATGAATGTATCATTTTATTCTATGGTATCTGTGTCAGGACACATAGTTGTGGAACAGATGTCTCCTTTTTGTCAGTGCAGTAAAATTTTATGCCTGTGTCTGTCACACATGGGGCCCTATTCCTGCCTGTTGTTTTTCTGACTAACTGTATTTCTCCTTGTCTGCTGCTCCAACAGGTATGGTGGGACCTGCAGCGATGGTTCTCTGTTGATGAAGCTGTTTCTGCCAGCTAGATTATGTAACATGACGCACACTACAGTTATACAGAGACATATCTAACATCATCCAAAATGCACAATGGTGGCACCATTATATCTGGCCTGCTACTTGATTGCATGGTGACTGGATATAGTGGGCCCTATGTCTGCTTCGCTGTGTACCTACCAAACTGATGTCCATGTGGAAAGTCACCTTGCCTGAAATATCAGTACAGGTCAGACATGTGCCAGATATTAGAGTCATGGAAACTGCCTCAATTTTTGACAGACACATTATCAATGATATACATTGCATTGCAAACCTCCTACTAGTTGAGGAAGTGGAAGCCCTTCCTGTTGATGTACCTGACAGACTGTGATCCAGGTGAAGCACTGACAGCAATGTGTGTGAAAGCAATGCCTCCCAGGTCCTCTGGGAACATACCTTTCAACTGTACAGATTTTCGCAGAATGCAGATTTTTGCCTATTTTTGGTCTATTACTCATAAAATTGTGGTTTTCTGGTAAATCATTGAGGACTGAAGTCAGAAAATAATGGCAGACGTTTGAGTTTCAGACTTCACACCCTTCAGAACATTTGTGTTAATGCAAAACCTGTTATTCTATCAATGTTCTAAGTTTGTAAGAGATTTAAAATTTTTACCTATTTTTTTGGCTTTTGCCCCCAAATTATTTGTGCCTTTGTCCAGATTTCTTGCTCTAACAGGTTAAGAAGTATGTCTGGGAAACAGGCAATTTTGTAGAATTCCTGCATAGCGCTGTTTGTCTACTATGCAGTCTTTGGGAAACACATATGCTGTTTTACATACTGCACCTTAATGTCAAGGAACTATTGATTTATTTATTTATTTAACATTTGTTTACTGGGATAGTCCGACTGGAAAGAACTCCATTTTCAGCGAGGGCCCTGGGAGAAAAGCTCTGTTACATGCAAAAACCAAGCAATACAAAAAATATAGCATAACATAGTTGGTGCAAAGTACATTAGTCAAAAGTACAAATGGCTTTATCTTATACATAAAAATAGTTAAAGACACATAATAATATCAAAGCATTTCCATATATAGGATAAGAAGGATATGCTAAGAGTGTATTGTGAATTAGATGTATAACGTGGTAAGGAGAAGATAACTAGAGTGTAAGGTTTTATAGCAGTACTAAGAGTAGTGGTTTCACATATTGTGTAGATCCAGGAGATAAACAGAATAACAGCAGGTGAAGCAGGTAGAAGGCTCAGAGAGTGATAGGTGGATAGGGGTTTTGAGGGAGAGGGGAGGTTAGATGTGATGGATAACTTCAGATGGAAATTATAAGAATGTAGTGAGGATGTGAAGAAGTAGGTATCCAGTATAGGAGGGGTGAGGATCAGGAGGTAGACAAAAGTAAAGCCAAGATTTTGCTAGGTGATCCTTGAGTAGTATTTTGAACAGTGAGGGATTAGGATTAGTTAAGATGTGCTGGAGAGCTGAGTTCCAAATCCTGGATATCTGATTGGAGTGAAGAGAGTCACTGTAGTTATTATTAGGTTTTGTGACTTGAAGCATAAATCTTTCAGAGGATCCTAAGTGTCTTTTATTGGACTGGGCTTGTAGTAGGTTATGGAGTGCTGGACATTTGTTAGGTTGGTAGACTATGCCATGTGCCGTTGTAAGCTGGTTAGGAGGTTGAGAAGTTCAAGCCAGTTTAGTTGGTGTAGAGCAATGCAGTGATGGGATCTATGTAGGGAGTTAGTGGCAAATCTGGCAATTTTATTATAGAAAGCTTCCAGTTTTGCTAAGTCAGTTTTTATTCAAGTTGGTGAAAATAGCAGAAGCGTAAAGTAAGATAGAGAGTAAGTGAGTTCTGGCAATGAATTGTGTTGTGGAATCAGTGAGGAAAGGTTTCATGCTATATTGTGAGCCAAGCTTTATATGAACTCTTATCAAATTTCATATTATTATCAATTGTAACACCAAGTAGCTTATTATGTGAAACTGAGTCTATAGTGGTGTTGCTGGATGAAGGAATTTGAAAGGGGGACAAGGGTTCTGGGGTTCTATTATTTGAAAAGGGCATCAGCTTAGTTTTGTTGGGATTGAGAATTAGTTGTGAGTCCGAGAGACAAGATTCTACAGCTGAGAAAAAGTCCTGAGTAATATGTTCGAGCTATGTGAGCGAGGATGTTGCACAGATGAGTGTGCAGTCATCTGCATACTGTATGATTGTGGCAAGCTGGGTGGTGGTTGTAGAGCATGTTGGTGAACATAGTAAATAGGAATGGAGCTAGGATAGAGCCATGAGGAATGCCTAATGTGACAGGTAGAAGAGGAGTAGTCATGTTCCCGTTTGACAGCTCGTTGTCTGTCAGATAGGTATTCATGGAACCATGTGAGGGCAAAGTCGCTTAGGTTAAGAGTTAAAAGTTTATTGAACAGTTTTTGGTAGGAGACTGTATCAAATGCTTTAGACATGTCTAGGAAGATAGAGGAAACTAGCTGTCTGTTGTTTCTAAACAGGTTGTTTTTTTTTTTGTGAAACTTAAGAGGGCTGTAGTTGCACTACGGTTGGGCCAGAAGCCATGCTGAGAATTGGTAAGAAGTTTATTAGCAAGTAGGTAATTCATAAGCTGGGAATATATGCATTTTTTGAATATTTTTGATAGGGGAGATAAAATAGCAATTGACCTGTAATTAGAGAGATCTGTAGAGGTTCCAGCTTTATGTAATGGCATGATAAATGATATTTGCCAGATTTTAGGAACAAACTGTTCTGGTCCGGAGGGGTTGATTAGTATAGAGACTGGATAAGAGCTACTGTCAGCAGCTATTTTGAGATAATCAGATGATAGGTTGTCAGCAGCAAGGGATGTGGGTTTGAGTTTGTTGAGCAGTCTTTTTATGGTGCTAGTTTGTACTGGTTGGAAGGAGAAGGCATTGGTTGATTATTTTGAACCTTTGGGGATGGTTAGAGGAAGGTCGGTGTTATTTCTGGTAAGTGATAGTATAGGGAAAGTAAGTATTGACTTGAGGTGTAGTATACGCAAGGCTGACACCTCCAAAATACCTAGCATGTCCCCTGTAGATCACTGACAAGTCCCTGTAGCAAGGGTAGTTAAAGCTATACATAGCTCATTTTTGACAAAGATAGTCAGTCTGTACATCCCCCTTGAATCCACATGTTCATGACACAAATTGGCAAGTTCCCTCATGGTACCCATATCCACAAAGAAGGGGTCCACAATTTGCTGGTCAGTCAAACAGTGGTATGTTATTTGTTGGGTTAGATAGGAGTACCAAGGTTCACCGTGTCATAGGCACTCCAAGAATGGCTACTAACACATGCTGCTCCACTATAGCTCCTGTTATTGTATACATTCTAGTGTCCAGAACACTGACCATTTCCTGGAGTAGTTAAGCATACATAACTGCTGTTGTACTGTGCATCTGTGTAATGTTATCTTTGATGGTGCCATTTTCATATTCACTCTACCTCATTTCCATCTAGAACCTTATTTCCATACTATGCTACTGTTTGCATATACTGCATAGCATGCTATTTTCCCCTTAATGCAAACAACCATGCTTCCTGTCTGAGGTGCTGCTTCCCTGCACATCACTGCTCTCTGTACTTTTCCCATATAACAATGAGCTGTCTATAAATCCTGGCTACAGTTTTCTTATTCATTAGATACAAAGCCAAAAAGAACAGCAGCCATGTATGCATTTTAAACCAGATACAGTATAAATGTTACATTTGTAAAGTTTATGCAGTGGTTTCAGGGCCCTTTAATCTGAGTAACAGGAAAATTAAATAATTAGTTTCAGTGTTACACTACTACACTAAGTTATTAACATGGTTTCTTACTAATCCTTATGTTTGTTAAAAGTTTATTTATAATAAAGGAGACAGGAAATGAAGGAAAGAAACATCAGTTTTAAAGGAAAATTATGAGATGGGGCAGTACGCTTGAGAGTTGTCTGACCATTGTTTGCAGCTCAGTAATGCAAAGGTGTCTGGTATCTTCCTGGTGGAGACTCAAAATGCATCCTCAGCACCGTTATTCAGTGCTAGTGTATGCCTGTCAAGTAATCTAATCACTGTGTAACATAATTTTATTTATGACAGAGTTGATTTGTTCCTGTGAGGACAGAACTAATCAGAACAGATTTCAAGCAGCTTGACTTGAAAATGGAAGCATTCATTGAATGCAAATGACATTACTGCAAATGCTGCTGGGCGTAAAACTGCACTCTTTTTAAATAAACAAAATTTGTCATTCCCTGAAGGGAAGTACCTTGCACTGAATTATACAAAGCAAAGGTTGCAGTGGGAAGTATATTCTGTATGGGTGAGGATTAGGGGATTTACTCTGCCAAATTTAGAATTCTACTTCAAAAATTTTTTTTTTTAATTAACATAGAATTTGAAATCCAAGCATTTGCACTAATTTCAAGAACTAAGTTGAAACAGCCATGTGTATTAATAAAGGAGTTTTTGTTGCAGAACAAATTTCAATAAGGCGAGAACTGGATTATCTAATTACTGTTTCTGACTGTTTTGACAGTGATCATTAGCAGCCTGGTCTACAAAACTGTGTCCTGTGTAAGATTCATGACTTTAGCATACTACAGCATACATAAAAGTATATAACCCCCAAACCACTGTTAGCACCAAACATTCTACAGTCGTCTGTATAAATAGCATGCAATATTAAATAATTCTTTGGACGCTCCAGAATTTAATTTTCTGACAGCTATAGAAAGCAGTGTTAAATTTATCAGTGGAGAAAATCTTCACACACTTATTTTGCAAAACACTGCACTGATCCTGTGAAGTGCCTTTGATCACATCATCTGATTTATCTACCTGCCATAATTTTGCATAATTTTTGGTAAGTGATTTTTTTTAAAGTGTGGTTAGTATTCTTTCTGTAATTCAGAACCAAATGCTTTCTTACCATGCAATTCTTTTGAAACAAGAGCCAAGTAAACAGAGTTTCCCATCATATTGTCTGACTTGTGATATCATGTAGCTTCTCACAGTTCTAATAAAAATTTGTTTCATTCCACTTTATGTGTGTTGAAGTCATGAGAGTGGTCATGCATTCTACATCATGAAATGATACCTCCAACAGAAGCAGAACCAGATCCGGTGTGACCAGGCTGATTAAATATAATAATTTAAAGTTATCTTGAAACAGAAAAAATAACAGTTATAGCAAATGAAGGTATAACAGTGACACTGTCTGTGTGTTTGTGTGTGCCACATAAGACTACTGCACTACAGCTGGAAAAAATGTTAACTTATGACAGCAAAAAGTATCATCTTTTTTATTATTTCCTAGATTAGTAGACTATGCTTCTATTACTTTTGTATATACTGATTGCCATTTTTTTCTTTTATTATAATATCACTGGTAACTTCTCATGCTTTATTTTATCCTTTATATTCCACTGTCAAACTGCATGTATTTACGCATTTTAATTACAGCTATGCTTTATTTGATGTTGCTGCTTCCCTTGATTAACTCTTTCAAGCTTTTCTCCCCGGGCCACTACTGAAAATGAGTATTTATTTCTCAGTCAGACTTACCTGGTAAACAAATGTCAATAAATAAATAAGCAATACATAAGCGTGTCTTTATTCTTGCAAGTTACATCTCCTGATGCACTTCAAATGTGCATTTAAATAAGTCGGTGAGTTCCTCCATCCTTGTTGGCTAGGAGGTGCTTATAACTATGATTTTGGGATGTAGTGTGTTAGTTGGTATCCAGAGAGCCAGATTCAATAACAACTAAACCAAGAAAGAAAGACACCAGTGGTTCTGTTAAGCAATAAGATGTGATATGCTAAAGACCACATTTCTAGTACAATCATAATGATAGACTGCATCCATTCCCTCTACTCATGCATTAAAACTCTTTGGAAAATGAGTTGATTTTAAATAAAATACCCAATAGGAGAACACATATTTTCCAACAGCAAAGTAATTTACTGGGAGAGCCTGCTACTTCACAACAGCATATTAACCTGCCATGAAGTACAGAGAGAAAAAATGGCCACCATATTGTTTTCTCTTGCTCAACAGTCAGCTAGAAATAAATAAATAAATAAGCAAACAAGCAAATAAATAGAATTGTAAAAAAACAGGAAAATAAAAGTAAATGCAGCAGAAGTCTGAAGGTTCTGTTCTTTTACTTACATCATACCACTTAAAAAGCCACATTCATCAATGGTTGGAAAAATAAAACAAAACTAATGCAGCTAACTGAATTAGCAGGCTGTATAAGTGAGAGAGAAACAGAGACTGTCCTTGTGACAGAGAGAGAGTGTGAATGCTTGTACTTCTAAACTTCTTTGCCCAAGAATTCTGGACAAAGCCAGCAATAATGGGGTGACATGCACCCAAAATCATGGACATTTTTTAAACACTACCCTAATTCACTTAAAAAGTTAATAGAAAAAAGCTTTTGCATCAACTTGTTTTTTCTGTTGTTTTCTTTACACTGTGTTTTACTTGTATTCTGCTTTTAACTGCATATTAAAACTTGAAAAGAGATCACAGCTCTGTCTCTTGTGAGTCAGACAGAAATTTTCTCACCCTCCTACCCAGTTACTGTTGTGTTCTTAAACACCACTGTCTTTCTAGTTGCCTGCCCCTTATGTTAATTTGACCATATATCTCATTTCCTCTCTGCTTTTACTGGCTGGTGTGAGTAAGCACAAAATTATCATTTTGTGAAATCACTCTCATTTACATTTATTGGCCACCCTACTGCATTCCATAGTAACAGAATACAAAAGTGACCACCCCCTTTCAATCTATCTTGCTGTTTTAAAAATAGTGACTCTCCACTAAAACTTAACTTTTTAGACAGGGAAAACTTGAGTTACCTACTATCACATCTAACTCATCAAGTGCACACTGCAGTGTTTAAGATAAACATTTTTTTCATCTTACCTTTAAGAATCTATTGCAAGACCACCAGTTATTGGACAGCCCGCATTCTTCCTCTCAGTAGTCTTCTTGGGATTAGCGCTTCTGTTTTCTCCTGATGAGAGAAGGAGTGCAGTTACATTATTTCCTGGAGACTGCTGATCACCAGAAAGCTTAATAATGGCTTTATAGGTGACTGCTTGGAATCTGTGCTTATATTCTAATACTGGTGAGAGTAGGAGCAGAGTGCATTGTTTCCTGACTTGTTCTGGTTGGAGAGTGAGTGTCTGTGCTTAATGTACCTGATTGGTCTGGTTGCTGTTTGAGGCATCTACCAGAAAAAGGCTACAAGCCTGCAGACCCTTGCATCATCTGGGACAAGACTGTGGATCACCAAAGAGACCGTGGCCTGCTTCTCTTCTTGGGATTGATGCTAACATTTTGCTTCTGGTGAGAGAAGAAGCAAAGGAGTATTGTATCCCAACAGAGTGAAGTTGTGCTAAGACCAGCATTAGTAGCAGCCAGGCAATAGCCATTCATGTGACTCCCCTCTTTTCATCCTTGAGAATCTAATTCTTTATTTTTCAGTAAGTACTGCCTGATTTCTTCCTAACTTCAGAATATCTGCCTAAATACATCATCCTTAAATTTTCAGGGTCTATGGATTAGTTTCCCCTCAAGTGTTTGGCAGTGCTCTGTACAGACTCAGACACCTTGAGTGGCATTTTTCCTGTAAAAGTAATATATAAGGAAACAGCTTCAGTACTTAGTAATAATGACCATCCCTTCTACCATGTCTAAAGGTCAGTTCCCTCTGCTTTTCCTAGTAACCTGGTGAACTTGGGCATTCTGAGGCAGTGTAGCAACTGCCTCATATACACAGACAACCCTCTCCTCTTACCTCCCATCACTCAGACTTGTGAGAGATGCATGTATATATCTAAACTGGAAGCCATGCACTCTCAAGCCAAGACTGGATTAGCTGGTCAAGAGGAGGTCAACACCTGCACCACACCACATGCAACACAAAGCCCTCCAGAAAACCCACCATCACAGCTCTGGCATAAAAACACAAACCACACACCCACCTTTGTGGAAGCTGTCAGTAGAAATCTACCCAAACAGCAGAGACCTCCAAGAAAGAAATGCACTCGACCACCACAACACAGCATAAATTGCAAGACACATAGCTCACCTGCACAAGGTGCCCCTCAACCTAAGCCACTAAGGCAAAACAGCTTGCCAAATACACTAATCATAGGTGACTCAATAGTGAGATACACTGATGTTCCACTCACTAGGTTGAATAAGATGAAGGTAACAGTCAGCTGTCTATCAGGTGCCAGAATCCGACACATAACACACGCACTCAGGTCACTCCACCACAAGTACAAGTATGACTCTGTCACTGTTCATGTGGGTGTGAATGACATGAGACGTACTTCCCTGGACTACATGAAAAGAGACATGGAGGAGCTCTTGGATTATGTGGCCCAGGCAGGTATGATCCTAGCCCTGAGCAGCATCCTACTGTCGTCAAGAATGATACCGCAGTACAAGCAGAAAATGACTGACTTTAACAATTGGCTAAGTTTCTGGTGTCATTCTAAGGGGATCCAGTATCTGCTTGGAATGACATGATTGACAGACCTCGATGCTTTGCCAGAGATGCCCTACATCTGTCACCCCTGGGTTTCCAGACACTGGCTAAGGGTCTTGCCACCCCTATAGTGCCTTTTTTAGGTGTTGTTCCAAAGACCAAATTATCACAATAACAGCTATAAATGAATGCAATGTGAGGGTCATGCTGCTCAACTCTAGAAGTCTAAATCTCAAGATGCACTTGCTCAAAGCACTCCTGGAGAACATTGACATTTGTGCTGTAACATAGACCTGGTTTAAAGCAGCAGAAAGCACCCCTGTGCTACCAGCCTTTAACTCATTCCACACCCATCAGCCCCAGAACATGGACCGAAGCTCCAAAGGTGGTGGTGTCTCCATATTCATAAAGGATATGCACACCTCCAGACTAGTAGCCCAGCATAACTTATCTGAGATACTTCAGGTACAACTAACATTGGGTAAGATGGCGATTCAGGTTGATAGGTCCCCAACCATGATCCAAGACTCTTACGTCACATTCCTAAGCACCCTGGAAACTATTAGGGTCCAACTCAACACTCTCATACCAGGAGACTTCAACTACCCCTCCATCAACTATGAAAACTACTTATACACCAATACACTGGCTCAATGCTTCCTGGAATTCATCAGTTCCAATGTCCTGGACCAGCTCATTCTTACCCCCACTAGAGGAAACAACATCCCTGACCTGGTTATTACTAACATGGGCAACCGTGGCTCTACATATATAATTAATTCCTCCCTTGTTAGATCCAACCACAAACTAATCACCATGGAAATCTACATCTCACCCATACCCCCTGCAAAGGTAACCACCAGGAAAACTTCTCCAAAGCTGACTTTGGGCTCCTAAAAACAGAGGTGGCTAATTTCATGACACCCACATCAATGGAAAATAGATGCATGACTGCTGAATCATACACCAGTGCACTGTACAAATATGTACATAAATGCATGGAACTAGCAATACCTAACAGAACCAAGACACTGTCCTCCAAAAAAAGGAAGCCAATCTGGTGGTCCCCTGCCATTAATAAACTCTACAACAGAAGGAAGAAACTGTTGCAGAAAAAGGTGAAGTCCCAAGACTGGAAAAACTCTCTTATTAACCTCAACAAAAAGTTGAGATCCCTCATCAAAAGCACTAAATACAGCTATGAAGGCAGAATTGTGGCAGACACTAAAAACAACCACACAGCCTTCTATAGTTATATCAAGAATCTCCATGGCAATACCCAGGTTTGCTCTGAGTTACTGCACAATGGTACCTCCTATACTGAGCCAAATGATATTGCCAACATATTGGCTGACAGATTCAGTGCCAACCCCCCCCCTCCAAAGGACCAATCACAATACCGGCAGAATGCCAGACACCAAGCATTACTATAGCACAGGTTGCACTGTCCTAGCCCAAGAATACAGCTTCCATGGGACCCAACAATATCCCTGGATTTGTTCTACATGAACTACAAAGTGAACTGGCACCACATCTGTGTCCCCTGTTTAATC
>NC_056728.1:143873054-143913054 GCF_019279795.1 Protopterus annectens
TCAAAACTGGCATTTTAGGAACGTGTGAGACAGTGACACACTTGTCACAATATGTGCATAGGTGAATACAAGGTTAACAACTCCAAGGGGTCTTTTCTTAAGCCCAGCGATGCTTCCCAAGGTGAGAATCAAACCCTATATCTTGCTATCTGTGAGGTAAACACCTTAACCATTATGCTAACCCTCAACCTCCAAAATGGAGGTTGGGGGTCGAGAGATAATGACATATAAAAAGCAAGAGGACAAACAGTGTATAACTGAATAGGCAAACCCATTGCACTTGTAAAGCAAAGGTCAGTCATGTAATGCAGGCATTTGTCAATCACGCCTTGCAGATTTACACAGCAATGCTGTAGACATTTGTCAGTCACTCACCCCAGATTTATGCAGCAAAGTATCCTTTTAATTTGAAGCACAATGATAGTACAGCTTTGGATAGAAATGTATGCAGTTACATTCTGCTGTATTTAAGCAGAATCCAATACAGACTCTATATTGCTGCCTAGAAAAAGTTTGCATATCCTCATCTCTTATAGTCGAAGGGGGAAGTATCACCTTTTAGTAAAGAAATGGTTTAGAGTGGCACCATATTCTGAGATTTATAGAGGTATTTGTGTAGTGTCTGCTTAACTTAGCAATTTGCATCCAACTTTCAGCTTGAAAAGGTCAAGCTGTAAACAAAACAACAAGCAATCAGGATGCATCTGCTTTAAACTGTAAAGCATCCAAAAGGTTAACACAGTGAGGGCTTCATTTCTGGTATAAAGAAAAAAGTTACATCACAAGAAGATATGCCTTTTAATGTGTGCTGAACATAATTATTGACTATCAATATTATTTAAGTTTGAATGTCATAAGATCATAAATCTATTCTGAAATGATTTTATAAGCTTTATGAATCATGCATAATCATTAATGTTGCTGGTCTCGCTGTACATCTGAGAATTTCACCAATATGAGACATACTGTTTGAAAAATAATGACCACTTCAGATTTGCCTCATGAATATAATGAGATCATTTCAGTAATGTATGTGCAATAACAAGTAACCTTGCTCACAAGTGTTGCATAGATCTTCCAGTCATAAATGCCCAAGGGTAGATTGAGAACTTTGCCAAGGTCATATTCCTAGTTAACATGAATGTGTAATTTTTTTATTAGTTCAGTCACCATCTGACAGAGCTCTTCACTGCATATTAACAAAAAAACAGAAATGCATTCTATAATTTAAAATGCAGTTTCAAAACCACAAAGGCAGATTTATTGATAGAATAAACTATATTAAGTACAAAACTGGAATGCAGTTGTAGCTGCCATTGCCTGCTCTATGTGTTTCTGCGCTCCTAAAATTATTTAACATATTGCATCTTAAGTTAAATTATTGTAGTGAAAGCATGTAAAATATTCATCACCCAGAGTTTAAACTATATCTGTGGTACTTGTGAGATATGCACCCTCACACCATCCTCACATCACCCTCACATCACCTCCACCAATCACAGCTCCTCAAGTCAGATCACATTATACCACACAAACTTACTCCACACAAAATACTCCCAATCACTCTCATTCCCACTAGGCATTTTTTACATAACCCACACTTCTCACCCATCCACACATATAGTGCAACCCTATGATTCCTATTCAGACCGGCACCTAGTACCAACTTAAACTTTATAACCATGACTATCACACAACTACGTCTAGTCTGTCTTCTCATAATTCTTTATAACACCACAAGTTATCACTAACAATATCCCTAAACTTAGTAGCACAACACTACATTATGCACTCTCATATACAGACACCAAACATTATAATAATATCTGCCCACAATTGTTCAAGAACTACATAACAGACCAATTCAGAACTAAACACATATGCTCTCATTCCTACTCCCAAAAAACACAATACTTTCTCACACTCCTCACCAAACTCCAACATCTGTATCACCATTTTAACACCAGGCTTACCATAAGTGGGGATATCCACCCCAACCCATGCCCAAATCCATCCTGTCCAACACAAACTGCTCCTACACAAATGTCAGAACATAACACCCCCACTATCTTCATCCCTTGGCAAATCAACAACAGCAGCAAAACCAACCATCTTTTAATGCTAAATATTAATATTAGAAGTATCAACAATAAAATACCTGAACTCCAGGTCACAATGGCACACTACTCCCCAGACATAGTTGCTTTAACAGAAACCTGGCTAAATAAAAATATAGCTAACTCAGAAGTTCTCCCTACTGGCTACAATATCATTAGACAAGACAGATCACTTCATAAAGGGGGTGGAACTGCCTTACTGTATAAGTCCAACTTAACTGTATGTCAATTACCAAACTCCGACCCCTCCCCCAATAATTGGGACATACTTATCTCACAACTTCAACTTCATCCTAAAAAGGTCATCACCATAATTGTGATCTATATTCCACCTGATAATACACCTGCTAGCCTTGAAGACTTCTTATCCTGGTGTTCTTCCACATACTCACAAGAAACCCTTATTCTGGGGGATTTCAACCTAGATTGGTTCAACTGCATATCAGAACCACCAAGTAATCTAACAAATCTCCATGGCTACCAGCAGCTAGTCCAAATTCCAACTAGATGTGATAAAAAATCTAAAAAGGAATCTATTCTTGACTGGGACCTAACTAACAAACCCACATTGTACCCCCACGCAGGCAGTCTCCCAGATACCTTAAGTGACCACAACATAATATACTTTATACATAGTAGAACAAGCATATGCAAAACCACTAACTATATATCCACTAGAAACACAAAAAAAATTCTCTCCTGAGGTCCTCAATACTTTACTCTGTAACTGTGACTGGACCCCCCTAAAAACCCACCCACTTGACCAGGCTGTAGCATATTTCAACAAAACATTTCTACAACACCTAGACACTGTTGCTCCATTGCGCAAAATCAAGGTTAGAACCTCTACAAACCCCTGGCTTAGTAAAGAAACCAAACAAATCCTCAAGTCCAGAGACACTGCCTGATTTACTATCAAAAAAACAAAGAAACACAAAGCCTAACTAAGTACCAACAACTGAGCAACCATGCAAAAAAATGCATTAGGGTGGACAAAACAATCCTACTATATGACATAACAAACTAAATGCCAACACAACCCCCCAAAATTTTGGAAAAATGTAAACCAGCTACTAAAACCCACCCAAAAGGCTACCCCCAAATCAACCACCCCGACACTAAAGTTCCCATCGAAACACAATTCAACTTCCACTTTGTGAACTCAGTTCTATCCTTAGTATCACAGGACAGTTCCTTCCTCACTATCCCCCCCAACACAAATAACACTAATACAAGCTTTACCCTCTAAACACTTTCCACCACTTCAATCAAAAGCATGCTCTCCAAACTAAAAACCTCATCAACAGCAGCCGACCTACTCTCCAGCTATTTCTTGAAACTCACAGCAGATGCTATTGCTATCCCAATCTCCACTCTCATAAACAGATCAATTGTTGAAAACTATGTCCCCACACTTTGGAAAATATCCTATGTTACACCCATACATAAAGGTGGGACCTCCAGTGAACTTAATAACTACAGACCCATTGCTTTACTCTCCCCCTGGCCAAAATCCTAGAAAAATGCATCCATACCCAGATGCTAAAATATCTCATAGACAGCAACATCCTGTCACCTATTCAGCATGGCTTCAGACCTGCCCATAGTACCACTACAGCCCTCCTCTGCTTCACAGACACAGTAAACCATCTCAAAAATGAAGGCCTGCAAGTATCAACTCTTTTTTTGGATATGTCCAAAGCATTTGACACAGTCTCGCACCAAATCCTGCTAAACAAACTAAACCAATATCACCTATCAAATTCCACTCTTACCTGGTTCCAAAGCTACTTAATTGACAGGTACCAAGTTGTGAAATAGGAAAATTCTCTCTCACCTCAGATGCCATAACTATAGGAGTCCCACAGGGTTCTATCTTAGGACAACTACTATTCACAATCTTCACAAATGACCTCCATACCTCCACACAGCATGCATCTATCATTCAATATGTGGATGACACTACCTTAATCTCTGCTGCACAAAACATTCCCACCCTCCTGCAAACAACTCAACTTGCATGCTCTGACGTTGAAAACTACCTTACCAAAGCCCAACTTATCCTCAATCCAAAGAAATCTCAGTTTATAATTATAACCAGTTCTAACAAAAACATTGATAACAGTCAATTCGCTATCTACTCCACAAATGCTACTCCAATCGCTCCAGTGGCACAGACTAAGCTATTGGGAATAACCATAGACTCCCACTTAAAATTTGATAGTCATCTCAACTTAACTATTAAAAAAGTACATGCCAAACTGGGATCACTCTACCGTACCATTTCTTACCAACAACACAAGATCAGCCATTGCTCAGTCCCAACTTCTATCCACCCTACTCTATGCATCTCCCATTCTGACTAATCTCAACAAAACTGAACTAAGCAAAATGGAAGCCTGCTATAACAGAATTGCCCACTTTGCTGCAAATTGCTCATATAGAACTCATCACTGTACTGTTTTGAGACAGCTCCACTGGCTTGAACTGCCCAATCTCCTAACCTACAATCAGCTCTGCCTCTGTCATTCAATCTCTTACCTCCCCAATAAGTGTCCTGCTCTCAAAAACCTAGTACATCACTCAGCCAAAAGGCCTCTTAGATCATCAAGCAAACTACTACTAGAAGACACCAACAGCTACAATATCTTTGGAGATGCACTATATAGTAGTTCAGTGGCTAAACAATGGAACTCTGTCCCCACTAGCATTCAAAACACATCATCCAAAGCCTCCTTTAAAAACCTCATCAGGCAACATATCAAGCAAAGCTGGCAATGCCATGATTGTTCCCAAGGCTAGTGAAAGCAGATAAGGTACACATACTAAACCTAGAGTACTTGATAATAGTTTTCAATCTTGCTCACAAACATTGGCTAATCTACAATGTATGTACTGTACCTGTGTACTATGTATGTCTTCTACCTATGTTCCAAATGTCAGCTGTACACCACAAATCTATTAATTACCTTTGTTTTTAAATTAATATTTTTTTGTTTGTTCTCTCCATTGTAACTGTTGATGTGCTGCATACCACTGTAAAAACATGTCTTTTGTAATTTGTGTGTATACTGATCATGTCAAAATAACTAAATGTATCTGTAATTTCTCTATGTGGAGCTTTTCTCCCCGGGCCTCTGCTGAAAAAGGGCTTTTTCGGCTCAGTCAGACAACCCCGGTTAACAAATGTAAAATAAAAATAAAAAATAAAAATAAAATATGATTTGCATTGTTTTGAGTATACCACAGACAGGAGATGAAGTTTACTTGCACCCCACTTCCGGGGACATATTGATGTTCTCTCTCTTAACACTTTTATCTGATTACTAGTTGCAGTGATGGGGGCAGCAACATGTTACTGCACCTGGAGTGAGGCGGTGTGTTGATGCACTACAGCTGTTCTAATTTGTTTGTTTGTTTCTTTTTTTGTCTGTGTGCGTGTGTGTGTGTGTGTGTGTGTGTGTGTGTGTGTGTGTGTGGCTGTGATGTACAATTAATATCCCACTATACTTCCACCAAATAATGTGACATCCGGACAGTACCCCACCAGACTGCCAACAATAATGTGACATCTCCCATTATCCTGAGTCAGTAACTAAGGAGCTTCAATCCTGACTACTGACTCCAATGTGAGACTGTCACTTAAACAGGAGGAATATTTCACAAATTTCACCTAAGAGCCCAACAGGAACACACTATATAACCTGGGACTGGACTGTATGCCTCTGTCCAACCCTAATGTAACTCCTTATTACACACGTCAGAGCAATGTGTCCCAGTTTAAAACCTCTGATAAACTCACACTGAAATAAATTAAATCTCACACATCCAAACACTTCTGGGAAAGCCTGACACAGATTTCCAGCTGTGTCTGTTCCCCAAAATAATATGGTATGGCTGCCAACAGTCAGTGTCCAATTATGAAAATTAAACATTAAAACAAATAGCAGCAAATGACCTAAGCAGCCAGGCTTTCAGAGTGGCCTGGGAAGTCATCAAGGCAATTATAAGCACTCTCAAATCACTAAAGAAACCCCGATTTACCAGCCACAATGCAAGTTAATAATAATATTTAATAATGACCAAAATGATTAAGAATATAAAACAGTAACTTCCAATAAACCAACAGAACTCATTTAACAGGAAAATGAAATCAGTACTGAAGGACAGAAATCCAGCATTTAGAAAAAATGTAACTGATCTAACTGATTAGCTATAATTTCCTACCTGACTAAAGAACACTGTCCCTGATCTAAACTAAACTGCTACAACAAAGCAAAGGCAGGCTTATAGTTTTCAGTGTGTCCTTTTGAGTATCCATTGCACAGTACATATGTGAACAACTCACAGCTGACTGTTAACTGACAATAGATAAGTGTAACTGACAGCTGACTTCAGCAGGCTCTTTTATAGACTAGACTAACTGTCACAACTGTTCCAGTCCTAATTTTCATTTCATATTTTGAGAATCTACCGACAGCTATTTACTAAATGTTCCTTCCTGTCTTTCAGCTTCTGACAGTAACACATAACAACTGTCAATATTCTGATGACATCACCTGCAGATCAGCTAAATCTGAGACAGTTTGCCTTCACAAATGTGCAATTACAAATGTAAAAGGACTGCTCAAGCCTTTAAAACACTCTGTACAAACAGATTATAAATCAACATGTAAGAACTTATTTACAATATCATAGCTAGTCATGCTGGCATATAATAGACAGGTTAAATCTGAAATTATGTACAAAACCTCAGACAGACATGCTATCACAAATGACAGAGTCTAATTTCTTCACATTTCTCTCCACCCCATGACCCAAGCATGGTTTTCAAGTGAACCTTGAAAAACGACTCTTGATAAAAAATGGGTCTGTCTGGGAATATCAACCCACTCCTCTCCTGGGCAACCCATGATGTTCTTCTCCTTCTAAGGAAACTTGGCTGAGAACAGCCCCATCCCATAATTTAAAGCATCTGCTTGGACAACAAATTCTTTACTATACTCTCAGCTAGCTAACAGAAGGGGGTCTTCCCAAAATCTCTTTAAGTTTTTGGAATGTCAGTTCAAAATCTGTGGTCCACACTACCTTATCCAGTTTATTTTTCCTAGTTAGGCCAGTAAGGGGTGCAGCCACTACACCACAACTGGGCACAAATTTTCCACAATACCTCACTGTCCATAGAATGCTCTCACTTGCTTTTTAGTAAAAGGAACTGGCCATGTTTGGATAGCATCCACTTTGACAGGTTCTGGCCTAATATTATTACTCCCCATTCTGTGTCCTAAGTAGGTGACCTCTGCCATACCCACCTGACACTTACTAGGTTTAATGGTTAACTTTGCCCTTTTAAACTGGTCTGCAAATGCCCATAGCATAGTCTTTAATGTAGAGTTTAACTGCTCCGCAAGACTATTAGTCTGGGGATGGTAGGGGGTGATCTTTAAATGTTTCACCCCACAAAGCTTCCATAAACATGGCAGGAGGTCTGACATAAAGTTGGCACGTTGGTCAGTCAGTACCTCCCTTGAAAAACATACCCTGCTGAAACTTTCTAGCAAAGTACTTGCCACCTTTTCTACATCAATATCACCTGCGAAAAGAATATTAGGCACTATAGGTAGAGGTGGCAGATGGTAAGCTCTAGGCTCTACCAACTGCTGTACTACCTTACCTTCCAGCCCTGCCTTAGGAGTCCACTCTTTATACAGCAAACCTTTATACAGCAAACCTTTCTTCTTGCCCCATTATCACCTGCACAAGGAATATTAGGGACTATAGCTAGGAGTGGCAGACAGTAGGCTCTAGGCTCTACCAACTGCCATACTACCTCATCTTCCAGCCCTCCCTTAGGAGTCCACTTTCTATACAACAAATCTTTGTTCCCATATACAGGCTCCCCTCTTCCTTGAGCCTCAGGTGCTTCCTTAGCTATCTCCCTCAAGCTTTGTAATGTAAGGTCTGTAAGTTGAGCCTGTCTCAACTCTACATGTCTGACCCTTCCAAGCTCCCTTCCACAAGAAGTCTAGTAATATCTGACAGCTGTACTTCACTGCCAATCTGAGTACTGTCACTCACCTCCATCCTTGCAGTCACTGTGTCCAAGGGAACATCAGTGGCTCACTTTCAGGCTTACTGCTACAGAATAGCTCCTTCTCTGAAACAGCCACTACACCAGTCCCAGCTTCAAGTATGAGATCTGTCTTGGTCTCCCCTAGGCTACTGGACCTACGTGCCTGTTTTCAAGCCTGACTGGATGTCACTGCATGCACACATGGCAATGCATCATCACAGTCATTCTCTATCAGAACATCTGCAGGAATATTCTCAAACACAAGCTCCCTTTCCACAGGAAGCCTAGTAACTTCCAACAGTTGTGCCTCACTGTCAATCTAGATACTATCAACCTTGCAGTCACCATGTCCAAGGGAATATCAGTACCTACTAGCAGCTGTGCACTTCCAGAATTACTGCTACAGGACATCTCCTTCTCTGAAACAGCCACCACACCATTCCCAGCTTCAGGTATGATATCTGTCTGGGTCTCCCCAGGCAACCAGACCTACATGCCTGTCTCCAAGCTTGATTGTGTGTCACTGCATGCACACACGGTACTGCATCATCAAAGTTATTCCCTATCAGGACATCTGCAGGAATATCCTCAAACACACCTACTTGCATGTTTCCTCTTCCACCCTCCCAGTCCAGATGAACCCTAGCCAAAGGTATTTAGAATGGGGTCCCTCCCAAAACTCTGACTGGAGTGGACTGTCTAAGCAAGTACTGCTCTTCTCTAGCTACTGCACGCCTCACAATGGTTATATCAGAAGCTGTGTCTCTCTTAGCAGTGACCTGTTTACCAGATACTAAGATAGGCTATAAATTCTGGTGATAGTTTGGCACCCCTGTTGTTTCCAACCAACTTATCACTGGCAGTTTATCATCACCACTTGCTGGCTCCCTCACCTTCTCTTACTCACCTTGCCTTAATGAGCATTTGAAAGCTATGTGGCCCCTCTGGTTACACTTGAAATATCTAATCCCTACCGCTGTACTTGGACTAGTATTTTCCCTTGTTACTGGTGTACTCTGTTGGAGTGGTATAGACTGACCCCCATGGGTTCCCTTATGTCCATGTGCAGCTATGGGTATCCATTTCTTATGCATTGGTGCTCTGCCTGCTAAGTACAGATCCCCATTTCTGCACGGCTCCTCCGCAGAGTTACACTGTCTGTCTGCTAACCAGAATCTCATGTCATCAGGCAAAGTACTAAGGACTTGTTCCCTTACTAAAAGGTTTGCCAGTCCCTCAAAAGTGGTGACCTGACACCCACTCACCCATCTGTAAAAGTAAGTACTTAAATCAGCAATTTCATCTGCCCTGCATCTGTATTCACAATTTTTTTTCTATAAGCTTCAGCTGTTAGTTTAAAACAACCTAGAAGACAGTTCTTAACTTTTTCATAATTCAAACAATCTACATCAGACAATTTTGATATGGCCTGAACAGTTTTACCATGGAGTAAGGGAGTCAGGAGGCAAGCCTAGAGCTTACGGTTAACATCATACTGTCTACATACCCTCTCAAATATATGAATAAAACTATCAAAGTCAAACCCATCCCTGTATTGAGGAAAAAATCTTACTGACCTTTACAGCTTCTGGAGTACAGTTATTCCCTTCCCCATTACTTCCATGACCCTCTGGAAGGGTAAAAAGCTCCACTTCATGCTGATGTTCTCATTTTCCTTTGCTTATAAATGATTCAGTCTTTCTACTGATTCCAGTTCATATTGATGCTGTTTCTCCTCAGCCTCCAGTTATTTTTCCTCCAGTTCCTATTGACAGTGCTTATCTTCAGCATCCAGATATTGCATTGTCTCCTCAGCCTCCAGTTTATATTGGTGCTGCTTCTCCCTTTCTTATACCTCCAGTCATTTGGCATCTGGGCACAGTCTCTCTGCCGATTCCTGTTCAGGACGTTTGGCTTCCAGGTGCAGTCTCTCTGACCTCAGAAGGATTTTCAGGTTCTCCCAAGAAAAGGTGGACTGTCCTGTTTCCCTAATACCAAACTGGATATCCTCCAAACGGCTGGTCTGAGGTGAAGCTGCAACTATAGCTGAAATCATTGCTTCCTTAGTCAGCTTGGCATACACCAGTCCTCTGGCTTCACACTCCTTGGTCAATTGTTTTTTTTTCAGCTTACTGTGGTTTTCTGCTGACATCTTTGCCTGCTATCCCTGACTAACTAACTAAAAATAAGTAAAACTGTGATGGACTGAGATTCTGTATGTTTACTTTGTGACTGTTGAGAGTGCACACCATAATGACAACTAACAGGCTACTGAAGCACAATTAAAACTCCCACACCACTGCCAACCAATTAATGTGATGTACAGTTAATATCCCACTATACTGCCACAAAATAATGTGACGTCGGGACAGTACCCCACCGGACTGCCAACAATAATGTGACATCCCCCACTATCCTGGGTCAGTAACTAAGGAGCTTCAATCCTCACTACTGACTCCAATGTGAGGCTGTCACTTAAACAGGGGTAATATTTCACAATTTTCCCCTAAGAGCACAACAGGAACAAGCTCTATAACCTGGAACTGGACTGTATACTTCTGTTCACCCTTAATGCATCTCCTTATTACACACTTCAGAGCAACGTGTCCCAATTTAAGACCTCTGATACACTCGCACTTAAATAAATTAAATCTCACACATCCAAACACTTCTGGGAAAGCCCAACAGAGATTTCCAGCTGTGTCCCTTCCCCAAAATAATACTGTAATGCTTCCACCAATCAGAGTGTCTGCATGCCCATTTAACGGGGTGTCCGATTATGAAAATTAAATATTAAAACAAATAGTAGCAAATGACCTAAGCAGCCAGGATTTTGGAGTGGCTTGGGAAGTTATCAAGGCAAGTATAAGCTGTCTCAAATCACTAAAAACACACTGATTGACCAGGCAAAATGTAAATTAACAAAAATATTTAATAAAGAGCAAAATGATTAAGAATATAAAACAGTAACCTCCAATAAACAAACAGAACTCAGTCACCATGAAAGTGAAATCAATACTGAAGGACAGAAATCCAACATTTAGAAAAACTCTACCTGATCTAACTGATTAGTTATAGTTTCCTATCTGACTAAAGAAGACCCTGATCTAAACTAAATTACTACAACAGAGCAAAAACACACTTACAGTTCACAGTTCTTGGTGAGTCCTTTTGGGTATCCACTACACAGGACATCTGTGAACAACTCACAGCTGGCTGATAACTCATAGCAGACAACTGTAACTGACAAGTGACTTCAGTAGACTCTTTTATAGAATAGCCTGTCACAACTGTTCCAGTTCTAATTTTCATTTCATATTTTGAAAATCAACCAACAGCTGTTTACTAAAAGTTCCTTCCTGTCTTTCAGCTTCTGACAGTAACACATAGCAAACTGTCATTCCAATGACATCATCTGTGGATCAGCTGAATTTTAGACAGTTTGCCTTTAGAATCTTTCTTCACAAACATGCACAATTAGAAATGTAAAAGGACACTATTCAAGTCTTTAAAACATTCTGTACAAACAGATTGTAAATCAACATGTAAGAACTTATTTACAATATCATAGCTAGTCATGCTGACATATAATACACAGGTTAAATCTGAAATTATGTACAAAACCTCAGCCAGACATGATAGCATATGTCTAGATGACAGTGTCTAATTTTGTCACAAGTAATTCCAGTGATGGGGGGGGCAACATGTTACTGCACCTGGAGTGAGGTGTGAGGTGGTGTGTTGATGCACTACAGCTCTTCTCCTTTGTTTGTTTTTTTTTGGTCTGTCTGCATGCATGTGTGTGTGTGTGTGTGTGTGTGTGTGTGTGTGTGTGTGTGTGTGTGTGCACGCGCGTGCACCCGCGCTCGTGTGTGTGTGTGTGTGTGTGTGTGTGTGTGTGTGTGTGTGTGTGTGTGTGTGTCTGTGTTTGTGAGTTTTTATCTATACACACACATTCTGTGTATTTTAACAGCCTACCTTCTGATTTATTGCTGTAGTCACTTCCCAGGCAGTTTAAGGCAATTAGAAAATCCTGGCAGAAATGAAGCATTACTGCCTCTGATATTCACATACAGACTATATTTTTTGCATCACATGAGTTTGGTATTCATATATAGACAGTATGTTGCATTTATCATATGGGGATCTGGTACCCACATACAGAGGCTATATTGTATGATTAACATGGGTCTTGCATTCACTTATAGAGGCAATGTTATATGCATCACATGGGTCTGCTACTCACAGACAGAGGTTTTGTCTTATTTATCACACTGGTCTGTACTTAGAAACACAGGCTATACCACATGTATCACATGGGTCTGTTACTCACAGACAGGCTATACCACACACATGACACTGGAGTGGTACTTGTTTACAGGGGTTATGTTGTATGCATTACATGTCCATTTTCTGAGATACAGAGAACTGTCACATTGTAAACTGGTTAGGTATTGAGACAGACACATGGAAAAGTATGCGTAGATGAACTTTAATGGCATTAAGATACTAGATTTAAAAGAACTTAGTCTTGAAGGTATATATTTAAGACAAATTGACAGGATGCATGTAGAAAAACAATAAAGGAAATTAAAGGAAAAAATAGTACAGATACTCAACTTCTTCATAAGGAAACAAGCAATTGTTGGCACAGAAAATGGCAAGCATCAGAAAGCAACTAATACACTAAATTGAAACATACAGCAGGAAAGCATACAAAGAAAATACAGCACAAACAGAACTTGATTTGCTGTAGGAAAGGAAGCACACATGCTGTGTTCCATTTACATGGGCAATAAACTTGGATATTAACATAACCATTGCAATATATTATTGCATAACGAAGTACACTGTTCATGGTAAATAGCCAATCAAGTTTATGTGCACCACTGACTGTGCCCAGGGATCTGAGAGAGCTCTGCACTACTTTTATCAAATTGCCCATAAAGCGACTGGTTTTGGCAAACCAAGAAGCTCCATAATACCTAAGAGAATGGGTGGCCTGTACCATGCCGCTCTGAATGTAGAACAAACTTTAACAAGTGGGGCTGTTCATGTACAGGTAACATGAGCTAAAACAAATCTGCCACTTCAGAGGAGCATATTACGGTGCTTTGAAGATTCAACAGTAATAAAGCTAATGGATGACAAATTCTTATGCTCATTAAAGAGTGGTGAAAATGTAGAAGTTAGAAAAAAAGTACAGGTTAAAAAGAAGAAAGGTAGGTCTGTGTGTGTGTGTATGTGTCTATGTGTGTGTCAAAGTGTGTGTGTGTGTGTGTGTGTGTGTGTGTGTGTGTGTGTGTGTGTGTGTGTGTGTGTGTGTGTGTGTGTGTGTGTGTGTGTGTGCTTGCATGAGCATCACCATATAGGAGAGTGAGAGAGAGTGAGAGAGAGTGAGAGAGCACTGACTGCAACAAGCAGCTAACTTTAATTCTTAGTGATTCACTGAGAAATTAGTTGGCAGAAGAGCTCTGTACAAAATCAGACACAGTAAAGGTGATGGTGGTAAGGGAGGGTTGCAATGCTTTGCATTTTTTAACATGACACATCTAAGGTTAAGTGTAATAAAAATGTGTATGCAAATGTGTGTGTGTGTGTGTGTGTGTGTGTGTGTGTGTGTGTGTGTGTGTGTGTGTGTGTGTGTGTGTGTGTGTGTGTGTGTCTAAACATTAAATACTTACATAACATATTTTAGATGTAAAATACTTCCGTCAACAGCATTTACATATGCTACAGCAAGTCTGAAACATTAGGCAGAGGAACTATTTAACTATTTTACATCAATAATATCAAAACATGATATGACATTAAAAAAAGAAATGAAACAAAAACAAAACAATTTTATTTTATAAAAACAATTTCATAGACAGCCCATTCCCTAAATGTAATAATGCCCTCCAGGTAGTGAGTTATTGTGTAAATAACATCTGTGGCGTTGGGTCTCAAAACACTCTGGGCATGAATTGTTTACACAATAACACACACACACTATGTCTGGCATTATTGCTTGCATAATGAACTATGGTTCACATGCTTAATGATAGCAAAGTATATCATACATACTTAAACGATTAAAATTAATGATGAAAATGAAGTATATTAGCTATCTGAAGATTTGGTCCAAGATACCCCTTGGATTTACTAGAATCAGACGCAAGGGAGCTATGAGGTGACCAAACCTCAACGTTTAAGTCCATTTTAAGAAAACAATCTTTTACTCCTCTTTATAGAGTGGTCAGGCATGACAGTTGCAAATTTTGTAATGTTATGGTTTTACTCTTTAATTATAAAATAATGAAGGCAAAGATTTTTTATAGAAATGGACATCAGTATTTGGTTCAGTAAGATTGTTTGACAATCGTAGTAAAGCACCTAATTTGGTGCATAAGAGGAATAAAAATTTAAAAGGGTTGGGAACAAAAAAATTAAGCAAATCAGCCATCAATTGGTATGATTAAATCTGGTGTATGTTATTAAGGGTCTACTTCACGTTGTCGAAGGCTGACAATATCAAAACTGATATTGTCGGCACCAGATTAGCAAAAGCAAAAAACATCAAATGTTTAAACGGAAATCTCCATAAGGGAGATTTCCATTTAGTTCAATGTAGTACAGTCTCATAGTTGGTATACTTAAATAGGGGGGTGTGGGGGGTGCAGGGTGGCTTGCCCCCCTGCTTGCAAAGGTAAGTTTTTATTTATTTTTGTTTTTAGGCATTTTTTTTTATCTTTCAATGTTTCAGAATTCGATGATATGGTGTCGACCATATCAGATTCGATATTCTGAAACTTCTATAAGATAATATAGATGCGTTATTAATGCAGGTTTATGTCAGAAAGTGTCACAACTACACTCTTTGCATACACTAAGTTTATTCATTGCAGGGGAAAATTTAGTTGTGCAACAAAATATGTTGCATATCTTGCCACCTACAAATTATGCCCAGCACTATTTTATGTAGGTAAAACAGAGCATATATTAAGGACCTAGAATATATGAACATGTATATGCCACTAAAAATATGATATTACAAATACTCTAAGTAAGTTTTATAAAAAATAGTAAATGTTATAAAGTGCAAAAACATGATGGTATGGGTGCTGGGAGGACAGACTTGAATACAGGGAACTGTGTTGGCAACTTGTATTGAATTCATCCCAAACACCAGCTCTTAATAGGTTTATTTCTATCAACAGTGTTCTACATTGAAGGGCAGCTAAATTGTAAAGCATGTATTTAAACATAAATGAATTTCATATACAACAAAATATTTTTACATTTTTAATTGACGTTTTAATTTAATATTGGCCACATGGTATTGATTAATTGGTGTAATTAATTGTAGTTGGGTGATCGTGTTGTTTCTGATTATATTCTGATAAAAGTGTCGAAAAGAAAGCGCTAAAACCACTTTGAAAAAAATTCTATGAAAGCAGTTCAATTACTGCATTTTCTGTTTCTCTTCTAAGTTTTCATTTAAATCAAATGTAGCATTTCTCAAATAATTCAGCTCAAGCTACTTTAATTTGGGAAAGGACAAACCAAGCAAACAGAGCAGCTGTGGAAATCCTGCTAACAAAACAGTAACAGTACCTTCCAGCTTTTTTTTGTTCGTTTCATTCATAAACACAAAAGTACCAAGTAATAGGCCCTGACACATTTATATATAAATCCATATGTACAAGCAGTTGTTAGAATATTTTGGGATAAATGTTCATCAACCTGTTGATCTACAAAAATACAGATTTTAAGACACCCATTTAATGTATGAATATTTATCACATATGGTACAGAGCAGTGGAGTAATGTGGAGGCCAACTATTCTCCTGTTTGTAAGGCTGGACAATCCTCGAGTTAGCAAAGTTTAAGATTAGAGAGTTTAAGAGCTAAAGACCTGCCCCTAAGGCCAAAAGCCTTTTTTAAATGTTAAAATTGTATGATGTTATTTGCTTTCATTTATTTTTATTCAAAGAATTTCAATTTATGGAGTTTAAACTCTTCTAGTATTTAAGTATATTTGAAGCCCACGGTTACTTGGAAACTTATATCTGAACTAGTATGGTAGCTTATACAGCCTCGCATTTTTTTTTTTTTTTTTTTTTTTTTTTTTTTTAACATTTGTTTACCAGGAAAATCCGACTGGGATAGAACCCATTTTCAGCTGATGCCTGGGGAGAAATGTTCCAGACACGTGTCTTTGGAATGTGGGAGGAAACTAGAGCACCTGGAGGAAACCCACACAAACCCAGGGAGGACATGCACTCCCCACACAGAAGACACCACAGCCAAGAATCGAACCGGAGAACCTCTTGCTGTGAGGGGACAATGCTAATCGGTGCATCACATACTGCATCTCACTGTAAAGTCAGGCAGCCTAACACAATTAATCTCCACTGCTAGAAGTAAAAATGAAAACCTAGTCAGCTACACCACTGTTGGCTATATTTTAATCCTGATTCCCAAAAGGTGTAAACAAGTTAGGATCCTTCCCGTCTTCTTAACCAACAGGACCTTGGGCTCTTTCTCATCCACAGCCTAATGACTATAAACATGAAAAATGAGAGAACATGCAAATAATTAACAGCAGAAATAGCAAACACAATATCAAGCATGCTCAGTTCATCCATTCATTCACTCATTCCCTGATTACCCACCTAATCGAGTACTGGATCATGGGGAATTGAGGGAGTATATGGCATAGAACTCATCCTGAACACAATGCCAGCCAATTTCAGGATGTATACACACACACACACATACATGCACACTAACACTCATACATGCACTCACACTCACACACACACACACACATACAAAACACACACACACACACTCACACACACACACAAAACATATACATAAACTCATGTGAAATGTACCCCTAGAATTACTAAGTCACCTATGGCACATCTTCAGGATAAGGGAGGAATGAAAACCACCAAGTAAAATGTTAATGACTGTGTTACTATCTACATGGCACAGTAATAGAAACATAATATAATATTGTTATATGTAACTAATATGACATACTATTTTCAGAGGAGACCAAGTACAAATTTGATATTATAAAAAATGTAGCACTAGTGATGAACTGTGTGTTAGTGCCTGCCTAACAATATTCAGCTTTTCAAAGAGGTAAAATGCTGAGATGACTAGAGAAAGAATAAAACTCTGCTTTTTGCCTTATAGTACTTGGAAGAGAAACCTGTTCTTGGAATTGTGCTTGAAAGACAGTGGCGGCTGGTGACTTCAAGTCAAAGGGGGGCTGCAAGAGACAGCTGAATGGGTGGGGTCAATGGGAAGGGGTGTGACCAACTAGAAAGGGGAGGAGATATGTTCAAAACCACAAAAACTCAAACTTTAATTAAATACGCTGCCCTGGGTGTCAAACCGTCATTATGAGAGTCCAATCAAGACAAAATAAGTGTAGAAGAATAAAAATATTTCAATGCATTGGCTGCATGACAGCTTACTTAATATCTAGATGGAAACAAAAGGTTGTGAGGCATGAAAAAATAAATTACTTTTTAAATATATTACTGGAATGCCAGTCAAAATCAAGTATAAGAAAAACAAGCAGCACTTAACTCAAATCACTTCTCCTTGCACTGCAGTTCTAATTATATATTATATTCAGCTTTATTAAAGTACCAAGTAACATGCTGAAAGTAGAAATCTCTGTGATGCCCCCACTTGTAAAAATGTTTCTTACCCAAAAAAGACCTGCTGCCTGACAACTATCTACTTGTTTCATGGGGAAAACATGATCAAAGTAAAAAATGAAAAGCAAACAAGAAACAAGCTCAAGATACATTGCTTAAAGGATTACTGTACAGGTTATGGACCACACATGATTGGCATTCTGTTTAGTTTACGAGTAAAGCCTGTAGAGATGACTGGAAGTCTCCAACAAGTGTAATAAGCTTCTTAAAATAATGTAATCATGTCCTTTATTATAAATACTGTCATATGCATTTCAATACCCACGGCTTATACATTATCTAGTTAAAGATTCTCTGCATGGCAACAACAGAAAGGCTTTCAATGTTGGCAATTCTTTAACAGTATGCTTATTAAAGCTTACTTGCATCTTACGATCTCAGACAAGCTTATCTTATGGTCATTAAAGCATTGCTACTTAAACACAGAGCAACAGGCACTTTGAGTAATAAGCATAAATCAACAGTACAAAAATATGACAGAAACCAGACCATTCTGCAAAATCAAGGACAGATGAAAAGCCACTGTAGTACTTGTGTCTACCCTGGATGGGGGGGGGGGGGACACTCTGCACATGTTACTCTGCATAGCTACTCCTTGCCTTGCTTGGACACATCCAGAGTCACTACATGGGGGAGTGGGGTGCAACAAGTATGTCACAATTTGAAATGTCTCTGGCTGACTGTGATGACCCTGACACATTTGTCCTACCTCTCAACCTCAGAGCAAGAAATCCGGACAAAGCCATACATAGAAGTGGGACAAAGGCCCAAAAATAAGGACAATTTTTAAATATTGCTCTTATAAACTTTGAAATATAATAGAATAGGTCTTGCATTAGTATGAATTTTCTGAAGGGTATGAAATCTGAAACTCAAAATGTCTGTCATTATTTTCTAACTTCAGTCTTTAATGATTTGTCACTAATTTGCCAAAGAAAACACAATTTTATGAAAAATGGACCAAAAATGTGATGCAAAAATATAAAATAGCCACACAATACAGCTGGGAACCTGTCAAAGAAGGGACACTTTAATATTAGTACTGCTAACTTGAGCAGCTGACAAAATAAAAGAATCTACATGCATTTCAAGTATAAGTTTGATTATTACAGTTATTTCTTAATTGTAAACCCTCCATGTTGTCTTCCAACATTGCTATTTTGCGGAGGGATTATTAGGGGGAAGAGCAACATTTTGAGCCAAAATCAGGGACAGTTGAGAGGCTGGCTATGCCTAATTCTATAAAGCAATTTATTTGCATGTACCTCTCAAACTGTTAATGCAATAAATCTGGACATGGCCAAATATATTGGGGGAACATATAAACAGTACTAAAAATTGCTCTTGTATAAACTGAGACAGTTGATAGAATAACAGGTCTTACTTTAGCATGCATTTTTCTGAAGGTTATGAAATCTGAAACTCAGTGTATCATTATTTAGTGACTTAATTCCTAAATGATTTGCCAGAAAACTACAAATTTTATGAGGTACGAACCAAAAATAAGAAGCAAAAATCTATTCATTCTTTGAAAATCTGGACAGTTGGGAGGTATAGTTCAGCTGAGCCTCTGAGTTTACCGCCCTTCCCCCTCACAAAATCATTGTCGATTGGAGCCTCTGCAGCCATTCCAATGATTCATTACTTAGCTATTTCACTCCATTTACCATAAACACTAATGTGCATACTGCTTTATTTCTATGATGATTTGGACTTCATTTGAAAGTTTTATTTTGCATTTTACAGCACAAACACTAAGATATCTGCTAAACAAAGCAATGCAGTCTCACAATGAAAACAGACTTAGCATTAAAACTTCTCTGCCCTTGAAACTCACATTAATTGAAACAGCATTGAAACCCACATTCAAAGAAAATACATTTTGCCAGTGGCAGATAAAGATTAATTTTGGGCTGTTTTCAAATCATAGGCCCCTTGCATACGAAACATACATGTGCTCTTTGATATACCTTCCTTATTGTACTAAATTATATTCCTTGTACAATACAGTACAGTTGTTAGAGGGCGTTTTACATTTGCTTTGAACATTTTTCCAGTAAGCAATGAAACAAAATGCATGCACCCATAATGACAAAACTGCCCAGTTCAGAACATTTCTATCATAAAAGTCTACTCAGACTTCTACAGTCCACCATTATCAGTAAATATGCACAATCCTACAGTCCACCATTATCAGTAAATATGCACAATTCTACAGTCCACCATTATCAGCAAATATGCACAATTCTACAGTCCATTATCAGTAAATATGCATATTCTCTGAAGTAAAAGTCATCTAAATAATTCCACATTAAAGAAATTTGTAACTAATGAAGAGGTTGCTGTTAGCAAACACCTTTATATTTCATGGTTTTATCGAAAAATAGTGTCTGTTGCCCCTGAGGAATAAATTGCCTATATTACATTAAAAATGATAAGCTAGTAATATTGCAAGAGGAAATGGATGGTAAACTGATAACAGGCTCATAGTTAGTATCTTCACCAAGGAGGACATTCTCAGTACGGCAGCATCCACCTCTTGTGGGAGTAGAACCCACAGCCTTCTGCATCAACAGCAAGTACACAACCTGTTGTGCTATTAACAATGCGAGCCAACTCAGCATAAGCAGCACTAAACTTCTCTTCCCCTGCAGCTCTCAGCTCCTTGTAAAATCTACTCAATACTCAACTGCATCTCAACTTCGCAGCACAGGGGGAGGGAATACAGCCCTCAAACATATTCAGTGAATTCAGTTCTTGCCATAGCTGTCAACCTTAGCACAAAAAACCTGGACAAAGCCAATAATGGGGGAATGCAGTCCAAAAAATAGGGACAAATTTCAAATATTCATCTTATAAACTTAGAAAATTGCTAGAATAAAAGGTTGTGTTACTATGTATTTTCTGAAGAATAAGAATTAATAATAAGAATAAGAAAAAGTCTGAAATTTAAATGCCTGTCAATTTTGCTTCTGATGGAACAAAAACAATTTTCAGCAGAGGCCCAGGGAGAAATACTGCAGACGCATGTCTTTGTAAAATGGCAGGACACCAGAGCAAATCAACACAAACACAGGGAGAAGATGCAGACTCCACACAGAAGGCACCCCAGCCAAGAATCAAACCAGAAAACCTATAGCTGTGAGGCAACAATGCTACCACTGCACCATCAAATATGTAAGGAATTAAACATTCAGAAACCTGAAGTCTGAAATTCAAATGCCTGTCACTTTTATTTAACATTTGTTAACCAGTACAGTCTTACTTGGAACAAAAAAACAATTTTCAGCAGAGGCCCAGGAAGAAATAATGCAGACATGTCTTTGTAACATGGGAGGACACAAAAGCAAACCCACACAAACACAGGGAAAAGATGCAGACCCCACACAGAAGGCACCCCAGCCAAGAATCAAACCTAAGAACCTACAGCTCTGAGGCAACAATGCTACCACTACACCATCAAACATCAAGCATTTAAATATTTAGAAACCGCAGATATTATGTGGAACAGAACAGATCAAATATGAGGCAAAAATGTGCAAATTTTTTACAAATGGTGGTGGGTATGGAATTCAGGCTCTTAACACCTGCATACAAGGTACAGGGTTCAAGCCTGAGGTATTCCCTACCACACCACCATGAGTCTACTCTAGCCACTAGTATATAGTAACTGGGGCATTACACACACACACACACACACACACACACACACACACACTCCTACCTTGTCGCTGAATGGCCCCAGCCCACCAACGAGCTAAATACCTGCTTCCATTACCACTCGGTTGCGGCCGCTGATATCCGAACAGCCCCTTACCTGTATTCCTTGCACGATTGGTCCATCCCAAAGGATTCCCTGCAGTCCAAACCTGCGATTGGTCCTGCCTGTGACTGCTGCAGTCTGGAGTGCCTCTATGTCGTGATGTCATCGCCGCATAGACTTCTGGGCATCTTGCCTTTCCCCTTATCTAGACTGCTGAGAAAGCAGTCTGAGGGCATGTGCGCATGCGTACTGTCCGGGAATTAATTTTTGTGTTTCTCGGTTTGTTTTTATTTTGTTTTGTAGGTGGGAGGGCTGCAGTCCGGCAGTCCTATGGCACGAGCCGCCCCTGTTGAAAGATGTGATTCCAAATCCATCTTTTAGATTGACTCTATCAAGTAAAACTGAACAAAATGCTTTCAAACCAAGGAATGTCTTTCAAAAGGCTGACATTAAGCCTCTGCTCCTCGTGCTTCACTCTTCAGCCGCGTCATTAATAACCTCACTCATGGCCTTCTTACTCAGCTAGCCACTCTCTTTGTTGATGACATGACTATGTTAAAAAGTAAGGCTAAGAAAACATTACATTCAGGATTTATGCATACATTTTTACAGTGCTTCTGGATTACATTCAGGATTTATGCATACAAATTAAATTTCAGACCTTCACAGAGGCTGAAACCAGCTAAAATCCTAGCTAGTAAAGATATATAGGTATCCAGGTACAGCTGTTCCCACTGCTTCAAAATTCATCACACTGTAATTACTGCAGGGCAAAAACTAAAGCTGTAACATAGGTATACTAAATAACTTACCCAAGTAACTTAACATTTCACCAAAAATGTCATCTAGCCACAAACAACTGCTGTCTACAAGTCTATATCTTGAACCTCCTCACCAACATTAAATATTTAGCAAAGCTAACTAGCAGCAAATCATCTTAACAGCATTAAAACTTCTCTGCACTGTAAGCTACAAACTCCTTGCCAAGATCACTGAAATTCTCATACAAATATTGACACTGTCTTCCTTGTTATGCTTTTGGATCACAAACAAATGCTGTCACTGTATTAGTTTGACCGAGAATACATCTTTGTAGGAGGTAAACAACGTTCAGCATCACACCAGCTGCACAGAACCCCCTCCCAATGGAATTAAGACTATGTCAAGTCACTTTTTATTAATTATTTATGTTTTTATTCATTGACATTTGATTTCCAGGAAAGTCCAACTGGGTAGGTACCCATTTTCTATGGAGACCTGGGGAGAAAAGCTCCAAACTATTATAAAAACATTTTAAGACCAATAATTTTATAATCTTCAAAAATAATACAAAACATCTACAGATAAAAAATTATACCAAATTAGACATAATGTGAAAACATTGGTTAAAATAATATAATATGAGCTGAAAACAACACACACACACACACACACACACACACACACACACACACACACACACACACACACACACACACACACACACACACACACACACACACACACACACACACACACACACACACACACACACACACACACACACACATACACACACACACACACTCTTCTTACAGTCTACTAAATGCTTCCACAATGCACTGTACTGCAATGCTACTACCTACAGTCAACATTTTCATGTATGGATATTCTACTCTTCTTGCAAAAAATGGGTTTCTGATAAAATTCTAGAAACCAAAATTGAAATCTTCCAAATAACAAGAATATGTGTATGTATGTATGTATGTATATATGTATGTATATATGTATGTATGTATGTATGTATGCATGACTAAGGGAAATATACATTGTGTGAGGTTGTGGTCCCACTGAGTCGTCTCCTACTCTGAGGTAATGGAGTTAGCATAGATATATATATATATATATATATATATATATATATATATATATAAAGTGTGTGTGTGTGTGTGTGCGTGTGTGTGTGTGTGTGTGTGTGTGTGTGTGTGTGTGTGTGTGTGTGTGTGTGTATATGCAGCAGGAATGAGGATGCAGCCTCCCACATTGGAGGTTAGAAGTGGTGTAGTCCCATACAAAAATGCTTTAATGGTATTACAGCAAGCTTCAGCATTGACTTAATTTCTTTTGGGGTCCCTATTTTCTGAAGTTGAGGGACTCATAATTATGGATCTCCCATGCCTAACTAACATTCAGTATGTGTGTTTCTAATGGTTCATAGTCAAAGTCTTCTTTTTGAATTTAATGCACTACATAATTTGATGTATTAGCTATGTCTTACTCTTATGAACCGTAAGCAGTGTCCCGTGTACTTGTAGAACAGTCTGTACCTCTGCACTGTGAGCAGTATATTAATTCTGTACTCTTACAGTACATCATAGCCTTGTCCCAGAAATCGGAACATTTACTGAATGTAACTTATTCAACAGCAAAATAACTAACACTGAATCATGAAAATTCTTCTATGCTCTGATTTAGTTGTTAATTGTTGACTTTGCTTTAGAAATGATTTTAAGCTAATCACACTGGGTCTTGATATTTATATTTATATGTATATATATATGTATATATATATATATATATATATATATATATATATATATATATATATATTTTTTTTTATTGCATATACATACATATGTATATATATATATATATATATATATATATATATATATATATATATTTATATATATCATATCAAAGCAAAAAATAAACCAACTTGGGAGATTCTATGCATTGAGCTGTGTTACAACTTACTTTAAATAATATTGGTTTCATATTTTATTTAATGCTGATTTTTTGCAATGCCTATTTGACATACTATATATATATATATATATATATATATATATATATATATATATATATATAATTTTTTCAAGCCTGGCACTTCAGGATTTTTTTTTTGCAGTACTGATTTCAGTATTAGTGCTGCTGCAAAACTGAATTCGATGACAGTGTGCCTGGACTGGTCCCCCCAACTTACCAGATAAACAAAGTATAAAATAATATATGGTAGCTTTTGAGTAACACAGGCAGGTTATTGCTACACTGGAGAAGAAATGGCATCTTACAAAGACAGATGCATATGGATAGAAAAAATGGAACGGTGAGCCCTTCAAAAAAAAGGATCATCTTAGTGATGTCATAATAAATAGCAAGATATGAATAGCCTGCAGAAACCATTCATGAAGAAAAATGCATTCAACTGATATAGAACCAAGGACATTACATAAACATCAAATGTGTCACTCATAAAAGGAAACATAAAATAACGTCTATTTTAGAGTTCCTCTACTAAACCTCGTCACTAATACAAAAGGACATGGAACACTGAAACCAAATGTCTGAAACTCAAAAGGGCAAAAACTCAAATTACATGCATTTTTGCAGGAAGGCAACCCCCAGTACTCTTACAATGTGAGGGCAAACCCCAACATCCCGCGAACTTACAGGAACCACTTAGAAACTGCACCAATGATGATCACCTGTGGAACACTCATTGGCATTCTAGTCCTTTGTGTTTTGTGATTTGAGCACCTGATACTCAGAGTAAATACTGTTGTTGACTGAGATGCCATATTTCAGCAAAAAATTGAAGATCTGTGAATAAAAAATAGAAAGTATAACCATGACCTATAAAAAAATACTCCTAAATGCTTCAGCCCATGCACGGGTCCCCTCAGATTATCTATGGTATCACCCCAGGTATTCTCATTAAGGATAATATAGAAGTTTCAATCATGGGATGGGTAAGGCCAATCTGTAACCAAGTATGGTAGGTTAATTCAAGCACAAAAAAAGGAAAATGGGTAACCATTTGAAATGTTGGGACCCGTTAGAGCAAGTCCCAAAATGCGGAGACTGAATGGCCGAAAGATCTGGCTTGTATATACCAAGTCCAAGATGCCTTTTCTCAGTCTATTGCCTTATCTCCATGGTATGGTGATCTCAGAGTTGGTATATATGAGTTTGGGGGTGTGAGGGGTGCAAGGGGACTTGTCCCCTCCCCTGCAAAAAGAAGGTTTAAGGAGAAGAGCGATTTTCGAGATTTGCTCTTCTCTGGGTTTTCAGCGGGTTTTTTTCAGATTTCTGGCACTCATCATTTCTAGTGCTACCATTTCAACAGGGAGCAGGGAATGGCGCAGAAGGCAGCTATCCTGGTACTTTCCTATGAACCTATAAATGCCATAATATGTGTTTGCATGTAAGTATACTTCTCTCATTCAGCAGGAACTGCTTTCAAAAACTGGTTCTTTCATTCCCTATGATTTCATCAATCTGAGACTTAGTCAAAATATTTATTTATTTTCCTTTTGTCTCTCAAGGACATCAGAAAGGTATACATTAAAAAGAGTCAGAAGATCATGCATTAACAAGAAGACCATGCCCTTTGGATAGTGTCTGTCAGTGTTCCCTTGTCAAATAAGCCAGGAGAGAGAAGATGTTACCCAAAAACCCAGTTACAAAAACTATGTATTTATAAGTACTCTTGTATAGATATTTTTTGGTTTATCAATAGGGACTGTGATGCCTGAAAAATTAAATTCAGTAAACAAAAAGTGTTATTTAATTGTCTTGCATAGTAACATATTTTTAAGTTTATTTTTGGCTTTTCTGATAGGAATGTATTTTGTGGTAAGACTTCCTTCCAATTCTGCCCCTCACATTTTGCAACAGAGATAGCTTTCTGAAGCACAGTGCTTAAAGTCCATTTCTCTGAGTTTTGTTTTCTTAATCTGCCCCATTCTGAATGGCAGAGAAAAGAAAATATTTGAGTGTTTTCAAAACCTGAGTATTTACCGTTTATTTTTTAGGTGGTGCTTTTGAAGTTAGTTGTATAATTTACAAAGAGTGGTGTGGGGGTTTAGAATATTGTGTTTGAGTGTGTGTGTGTGTGTGTGTGTGTGTGTGTGTGTGTGTGTGTGTGTGTGTGTGTGTGTGTGTGTGTGTGTGTGTAGTCTTTGTATCCCAGATGAGCACATTCATAGGTTCATAGCTAATTGCTAGCTGCCCATGTGGGCTATTTTAAGCATAGCCAATTTCCCCTCCCAAAGGTGAGAATCTAACTTTGTACCTTTTGTCTGTGAGGCAAATGCTTACCAATTATACCAACCCCATTACTAAATAATATTCTTGTATTTTTACCTTACCAGTACATTTTCAGCATAAGCATACAGATTTACTTTATGTGTCCTACGCATGTTAATCAGAATGATTACACTGATTCCATTTTAATGGTTTAGAATAGTTTATACCACACTGTTTTGATTTATCATGTATGTGTTATATGTTTTGTGTATTTGTCCATCTGTGCATTTGAGTGGTAGTGCCATATTTCTAGTACTAATCTTTCCCTTTTAAACATGAGCCTTATAATGGAAATCCACTTACAGCCCTCTATCCCATCCCAGTAACACCCAAATCCTTCAGAGTTCACTCACTAAATGTCACTGAGCTCATCAGAATTTGTCCATTTTAGGATCTAGAGTGGGAATCACGTTTAGTCCCTCTTAAAATCATTAATACTCCAAATTTCATAGTAACTCTGAAACCCATCTCCTTAAGGAGTACACGTAAATGCTTCTGCCATAATGGTATAACCAGATGCGAGGATCCTTCCCAACAAAAGTTTGAATAGCATATCCATGTAAATCAGTTTACCTTCACATTCAACATTTGTTATATAAATATGTACACCTATATTTCATTCTATATCCTTGTAGATACATATTTCATCTATTTTCCTTGGGGATGGGGTTCTCACTTTTAATTTGATTTTGAATTGATTTTGTGAGATTGCATTATACAAGTGGTATTGTATGACAAATAACAAGCAACATATCCACCAAGAGAACAACATTAAACCAAAAATGTTAATGATCTTGGCAAAAAACAGACGGGAATGAGCAGTATTAAATAATTTAATAAACGATTTGAAAAAGTTGAGTGCTTTCGTACCTAAGTATAGCACTTCATCAAAACTAAGTTAATACATACCATTTACCTTAAATACATCATTGAATAAGTTAACCACCCAATCAAAGCTCTAGATCAATAAATCAATAAAGTGCAGCACATTGACGTATCCAATCACAAGCTAATTAAAACTTGGAGAGACTACAAACTACATAAACATACAAAGCAGAATGCATTCAACCATTTCTGACTCCAAATAATTTATAAGCACTTTGCCAAGATTGTTGCTATTTTTGGTATTGTATGGCAAACAATGTGATATAACTGCTACACTAATTCTATATTTCCACTACTAAATTTACTGTCACTTAATAAATGTTCTGCTTTTGAATTTACACTTAATTTTGGGTTGTGCTGTTTTGAGTACAGTTGTATTATGTGCTGATCTGCTGTAGTGTTCCTCCCAAGATGACCCTGAAATCAGTCCATATAGACTAGTGCTATACCCCAGTAAACAAACTTAAATAAAATCTCTGTTTCTTTTGAAGGACTGCAAGTGGGATATATTGCTGTTTATTTATTGGGAGAGCTGTATTCCCCTGTTGCTGCCTATGTGGTAATGGTGATAAGTGTGATGACTACTTTTCCCTACCAGTAATGCAGTGCTATTGCCAGTTAAGGGAATGCTTTTGGTACATTACACTGGATGATTACTCATATGAGATGACAAGCATTATATAGTGGTAATTACTGTGATGAATATAACATAATTAAAAATAAACTATTTAAGGGCATGACACAGACTGGACAATCTGTAAATCCTCAGCTCTCCTGAGTAAGTGAGCATACATTTGGCTAGTGCATAGAATGAAAAAGACAAAATTAATAGTGAAGGAAGCAAGTGCAATATCAAGGTCTATGATGACAAAAGAAGCACAAAAAAGGAGGAAAAACAGAGTAGTAAAATGGCAGACCTTCACTAGGAAGCAAGCTGAGATGGAGAGCCATGAGAAATGCCAGTTTATCCCCACCCCACCCCCGGAGCAGGAGGAATGTGAATTCATTCATAGATTCATTCATAGGTTAGTACTAGGCTAACTGCCTTTGTGGGCCATTTTAAGCCTAGCCAATTACCCCATGTGAGAATCAAACCCTGCACCCTGTATCTGTAAGGTAAACACCTTAACCATTATGCCAATCTCCCACTCCTTATATGTGCTTCTTTTGTCATCATGAAATTACATTGAAAGATGTAAAAATTAAACTGTCAACTGGAAGACTACATCAGGCAAACTGATAAAACTCTTAAAGTAATGGAGATGTTTAGTGAACTGTCTGATATGGTACAGTCCCTTGGTACAGGAAATAGAGCTGTTATAGGTAAAAGTGGCAGCACCAAAGGCAAGATTATTGATCAGGAGACAGAGCTAGGTGAAAGAACATAAGACTGAAGGGCATCCTGAGTCCCTGGAGAAGATACTGTAATGGTTTTATTCAACAACTGTTAGCAACATGGATGAAGTTACAGTCTGCATTATTGATAGAAGTGTGCACAGGACAGTGTGGATACTAAGCAGCACAACACACAGGATCCCTCAACAAATCATGGTTCAATCTGCTTAATTTTCATATTTTTGATACTTTGGAAGCCAGGTCTAAAATTCGCATATGGAGAGGTTGAGTTTATATCAAATGGGACTATTCTTCATCCAACCAGAGGAACAGGGGAAGTGTTCATCCCTATCCAGAGCTGTGAAGGGTTAAAGAAATATGGTTCAAGATATATCCAAGTACTGTTAGACTGATACTACAAGGAGAAGAAAATTCCTTTTGAAACGCAGATGATGTGAGGAGAGAGATGGAGAAAAAAGTGGTGAGCAGAATCAGCACAGGGAACTCCAGAAGTGAATGATGAAAGGCAAGGAGATGAACAGCAATCCCCCCGCATGACAGACAAAGTACCTAAGGACTTGTTTCCTTTATTTAAAAAATATAAAGCACTAAGAGAAATAGTGGGTTCAATGCAAGCCGTTCCTGAGCCAAGGGGTAATGGAGGTATAATGCAAGGGCCTGCAAATGCCCACACAGACAGTCAATGAACAATAAGTGGGACTTGCACAACCATTAATTAGAAATAATGTAGTGTATTAATGTCCTTGTATGCTTGTATGATGATTTGAATAATTAAATCAGCATCTGCATCAAGCCCTCTTTTTCCCATTTGTACATGGGGGTTGTTGGGATGTCACATCAGCAGTGACTATTACCTAGAGATAATGTTTACACTATGGGTGGCTAGCCCAGAAACACAATAGGTATATATTTCATGCAGAAATAACATCAGGAACTGCTGTTAAATGAGTGGGTAGGAGTACAAAAATGTTGTATATTAAGTTAGATAGTGTCTCTTCTTGAACTGGTAATCATTTATTATCACATGACTGTTGGAATGTGCCAAGGTTACGGGGAGGGAGAAACCATTTTGATCCCTCAAACAGACAAACTCATACAAGAAAAGTAAAGGCAGAGATTATGGGTACTCAGCCCATAGTGGAAAACAGCAAAACCAGTGATGAAGGAAGGAGGGGAAGGAAGTGGTAGGAAATAGAATTTTGAGGATATGGGGTAAGATAGGGTTAGTTAACTTCAACATGTGGCATGATCAAATTTTGTTGTCCTATGGAACAATGGGAGTGAAAGATGAAGACTGGTTAAATTATGTTAGTAGCATTTATTTTTATAAAAGAGTATGCCAAGTTCCAGTAATCCTTTCTCCTGTATATAAGCTATTGACTCCTATGGCTCATACAGCAAAATAGCACCATTGTCATGCATACCAAAAAAAAAGAGTGCTGGTGGGCTTATTGCAATATTATTTTAAATGTGAGAATGCACTGAAGGGGCCCCCAAATTTATTTTAAAGACAAACAGAATCAGAACTTGTTCCTTTTCCCTCAGACTAGCTGACATGATAATATGCTGGTGTGTGTGGAAAGAGCAGTATGTTCTACAGAGTGCAGTGGATGATATGGAAAGGATTAAGGAAACACATATACCCAACATTACTTAGCTACACAAAGATGAAATGAGGGGAGAGAGACTGTATCAAAGGACTACATCAATGTACTGGATATGCTGCATTTATTGTGGTCACAGATGGAGATGTGCAGTTATAACTTTTACAAGACTCTAAAAGTAGAAACTCAGAAGGGAAAGAAACCAAAGTAACTATGGGGTAGGAGAACAATTCTCCAGAATGAGTAGTGAGTACAGACAGAATTGTCAGTGTGCTGGCTATATTAAGGATGAAAAGGGTTGATAAAAAGATGGAGTAGCAGTCATGAGGGTCATTTTGAGAGGTTGTGAAGACTGTAGGAGAAAAGGTGTGAAAACAAGAATGTGAACAAGAGTTTATAACCTGTAAAAATGTTGGGAAACAAAATTAATTAAAAGAAAATAAAGGCATTAGGAATGAATCTGCAGGAGATGGATATGCTGCTAGACAGGTACCTGTTATAGTGGAAAGACACTCCAGTGAAATACTTGGGTATTTGGTTGGCAAAAAGCAATTAAAAATCAATGCAAATATATAATAAGGTGCTAGAGAAAATCTATGGAAATGTATAGAGGTGGGAATATTACATTTGCAACTGCATCAAAGACTGAAGATTTTACACTGGCTTGTAATTACATACCTCCTATAATTAACACAAGCTTTCTGGTCCCCACCAAACAGGAAATGTGTAATAAAGGTGAATGACTGATTCAGGAATTTCTTCTGGACAGGGGAAAAAAAGAATTAACTGGGATAGAGTGATGATACTAAAAGTGCAAGGAAGGATGGGATACCAAACTAGGGCAAGTACCACCAAGCAGTACAACTTACATTCACGGTGAGAAGTGTTGCCAGTAACAGAGGTGATAAATGCAAGACTATAATAAAAAAGTCAGATCCATGATTAGGGAACACAGATATCTTAGATGAAGGCAAGTAAAGCTGATGAGATCCCCATTATTGGACATGATGAATAGGACAATAAATGAAGTATCTTAGAGCAAGTGGGTAAAACCATGGAGACAGTCCTTGTTATCTATTGGAGGGAGAAGTGAAGTCCAAAGAACAGGTAGAGGAAATTACGGATTATGTTCAGGTAGCAGAATGAGATGTTGGGTAGGCCACAGTGGTGTAGCGGTTAGCGTTGTCGCCTCACAGCAAGAGGTTCTCCCGTTCGTTTCTCGGCTGGAGCGCCTTCTGTGTGGAGTCTGCATGTCCTCCCCATGGTCAAGTGACATTAAAGACATGCAGGTAGGTCTGTGCGTGAATGGGCGTGCCTTCTTTGAAGGTTGGGCATCAGGCTGGCAACTCGGCACCGTAAAAATCCACTGTCAATCATTAGCGGACGGGAGTTCCGCTGTGGTGACCCCTAACCAGGAAAAGCTGAAAGACTTTTACCAGAATGAGATGTTGATAGGAGAAAAAATAATGACCTGAGAAGAAATCCCATCTAGATATCAAATACCAGAGGAGGCATTAATATGTTATCAAGCAGTGAGAAGGGAATGGACAACAACAGATTGTAAGAAGATAGGTAAGGAACAATGGCTGGCAGTCATCAGATGGCTAGTTAATTGAAGGGGTAAGAATAAATATTAACCTATAAATTGCATTTTTGTGACAAGCATCACTTCAGCACCAAAATAAGACAGCAGCTATATGCTGATCCCCAGTCAAGCAGCCGAGTGCCTCCTCTCATGACAGAACCACCATTTACAAGGCCACTATGCCAGAAAACAAAACTCACCTGTGCAACACTGATCATTCACTGAGAGAAAATGTCCCTGGAGTGAAACGTCAGGCAAGGGTAACAAACAGCTTCATCTCAGGGCAAGCTACCACTGTAACATTGTCATAAAAGCCTGGGATCACACAGATGGACAAGAGTGTGAGAAAAAGTGTAATAAACAGGAAAAGTGTTTTTTTTTCTTTTTCCCAAAAGGAAAATGCATGAAAACTAAAGTGACCACATTAGAGCTCAATCAAATTAAAAAAAAAATGTGTGCAAAATTGTTTAAATGATAAAACTAAAATGTAAAAAGGTTTATAACTGCAATTTCTTCTGTAAAATGTACTACACTGTAAAGGTTACACTAAATCTTGCTTATCAAATGTATACACTTTTGCAAAGACTACTGCTTGAAGATGCTGCTGGCTAAGTCACATACTGATGCCTTATTTGGACAGAAGTTGGTTGTGGCCCCTACCCCATTTAAGTATATAACTACAAAAATAGGAAGGTGTCTTCTAAAATTCAAACTAAAGCATAGAAAATCTTGTCCAGGGACTTGTAATGAACTAAATGTTTCAAAAATTACAGGAATTACTGATTATTCTGTGTAAAAACTTTGAAAATTACTTAAAAGCCACACTAGCAAGGACACAGTAACTCTTTTTACCAGAAATAGATAGTTTGTAGTTCAAATGTTAGATAGAACTTCCTGAATATTTTTTGTCTACCTGAATGTTTTATTTTCGTTCACTTACAGGAAGACAGTTGGGGAGTTAAAATGGCCTGAGAAAATGTAGTGTAAAGAAGCATAAGGATAAAAGAGTTGGAAGAGGGAAGGAAAATGTAAAAGGAGTAAGAGGAGAGGGGTGTGAGGCCAGACAGGAGCAGTTCAAGACTGAAGATGAAGGGATAGGTGAGGCAAGCAGAACAAGCCATTCAGAAGATCTACCAAATGCTGAAGGAAAGGGAGAGACTAATATACTTATCATCATGGGGGGATTAAAGTGGACTAAGAAAGAGAAAAAGGAGTGTGCGGTAGTAGCAGTGAAGGAATAAAGGTGGGGGGTGAAAGAAGCAGGAGATGCTGTTAGACTTTTATGTACATTAGAGGGAGAGGTGTACACGTGGTATAGAGAGGAAGAATAATGTAAGAGTGCTAGCACAGGTAACATAGGAAGGACTCATACCTCTCAACTGTCCACATTTTCAGAGAATGTCCAGATTTTTGTCTCATATTTTTGGTCTGTCCTCATAAAATTTGTGGTTTTCTGGCAAGTCACTAAGGACTAAAGTTACTAAATAATGACATATATATTTTATTTTCAGACTTCAAATCCTTCAGAAAATGCATGATAACACAAATTATGTTTTTCTAGAAACTTTCTAAGTTTATAAGAGTGATATTTAAAATCTGTCTCTATTTTTGGGCCTTTATCCCTCCATTACTTTAGGCGTTGTCCAGATTTCTTGTGTTAAGAGGTTGAGAGGTATGGAAGGACTACAGCATGGATAGGAAATAAGAAGGAGTAAGCAAGGAGTTCTAGTGATCAGAGTTTCAAAAACAGGAAGTGTCAGGTGGGAGGTCAAGTCAGGATGGAGTGAACAAATGGCAGTGAAAACTGTGCTGGACCGAAATTAGGGCAAGTCAGGATGTGAGAAGACCTCTTATGGATGGTAGAACTTGTACACATGTGGGCACTGATGCCTTGACAGGATATATGGTACCTTAAGTCAAGTTCTGATCTGCTGGTGGACTGTTTCACAAACCCAATAGAGAAAAAGGCAACTGAGCAAACCTAGGTGAACTGAAAGGCAGCGCCGACTCTGTACTCTTTATGCAGTTTCCTCCAAATTTGCAAAACCTCAGGGGATGTTTGTTAAATTGATTGAAATGGTTCATCAACAGATTGAGATTTCATGGACCATGGCAGAACTACAGAAAAGGTACTTGGAAGCATGAGATGTAACCAGGACATTCATAGTGCTTGAGTTTGCTGTGGCATTTTTTAAGGTTTTACTTTGCACCAAGTGCTAGGACCCCAACAAAAGATAAGATGCAGAACTATAATGTCTGTATTAGAGAGTGGACATATGGGCAGAGATTTTCTTCTAGTGAGTGACTGGGGAGGCACATCAAAAGAAGGGTTGCAGTAGGTAAACAAAGTCAACAGTAGGCAGGAAGATTCATGAATCATCGGAGAAGACAAAATGTGCAAATGTAAAAAGCACTGAGATTCAGGGTACATGTCAGAAGTTAATATGGGGGAGCAGACAATAGAAAGGGCAGAAAACAGGACAGACAAGAATGGCCGGAAAGGGTGGATGGTCAAGCTGAGTAATGCAAGGAGTTTTGACAAGAAAGTGAGAGTGCTTCAGACAGTGATAAAAAGGAAATGCAGGAATAGTATGTGTGACAGAATCCTGAGCAAATGACGGAAGGGAATCAGATTTGGAAATCCCAGGATATCAGTTGTTCATGGAGGACAGGAAAAGCAAGATGGGGAAAACAAGCCAATTTACATTAGGCAATGCATAATCTGTGAGATACCTGCGCACAAGAGAGCAGACCAGGAAAGAGAGTAGCATCAAAGGCCACCAAGCATTAGCAGCCTCTCTGTCAAACTTGGGGAAAATGGTGAAAGGTGATGTTTAGATAAGATATATAGAAACTATACACTGATAGAGAGAAGGACAACACAAAAAGAAATATAAGATCTTGAGAGAGATAGAGGAACGTTGTTATGATATCACATTTTAATTTGACTGAACACAGTAGCCTTCCTTCTTTCAACTCAGGAAGAAAACAGCAGATGCACCAAACCGTGAATGAGTCACTCCGCTTGTAACGAAAGGAAGAAGAAAGTGTAAAATACTGACATTAGCAAATAGGATTAAAAGGATAAGAAAATCCACAAGTCAGTCAAAATTCCACAGGGTAGAGTATAAATTTAGAGCCGTCTAAAAACAAGAGCAGCTGTTCTAGTATTTAATCCATGTGCCTCCACAAAATAGGAATATAGGTTCTGATGTAAATGTATAGCTAAATACCTGGCATGCACCACTTCATATGTGAAAAATCATTCTTGTCTAAATTGAATTTTGAAGAAATGCAAAGCAAAGGCACTAGACACTGCTAATCGCAATCATTCTAGTATGTCTGCTTTCAAATAGCAATGTGATAACGATGCTGTCTTTTATGCTCTACATAATACTACTTGATAAATAACAGGAATATGCTTTTCTTATATAGAGTACTTTAACTGTGGAAAAAGAAAGTCTATGATGCAAAAGATGCTTGTAAATGCAAGTGAAATATTTATATTTTATTTATAATTAATATGTTACTCTTTATAAATGTGTTACACATAACGTGATGCTAAACCATTCTTCTCATCCATGCATCTGCTTTATTTTAATTAAACAGCTGTAGATCTGGGATTCCAAGCTAAATGACATGACCAGTAGAAAAAAACTATTTAACATCAAAATAGTAAATAAAAATAAATATTTTTGTCATAAAAATGTACAAATCAATGAGACACGGAGCCCATTTTCTAAATGTATAAATACCTGTGGAGTAGATGTTACAAAGAATAAGAGACCTGCTAGAGGTAATGAAAAACTATCCCTGTGGCATTAGGTCTAGAATTGAATATGAGCAGTGCATTATTCCCTAATAAGACTACTCCATCACTCCCTTTGGGTATCATTACTAAGAAAGGATGAGGGGAATTTGAGACCTAAAAGTAAAAGCAACAATCTGGTTCTCCATGGCGGGAGGGGGACAGCAGAAACGTGCTACATTAAACTAGGAGAGGTTTACAAGACCAAAATGCACAGGCATAGCTGGGGTGAGGTGAGGACAGCAGCCATCTTATGTGCATGAATTTGGGGGAAAAGACCACCAAATACCAATTAATCAGTAGCTTAGAAATGAAGGCCAATAATGCGCTTGCAGTGAGGGATGAAGCACTTCATTGCCTCATGTGTGGGTTTAGCTATAGCAACACACTTACTGCAGTTTTCAAAGCAGACAGAGATTATTTTGGGGGGAGGTTTCAAATATAAGAAAACTTTTTTTTTGGACTTCAGCTTAAAGTTGAGGGAGGTGTCACAGAAAATGGAGAAGGATACCAGAAACGCTACTTACAACCGTGCCAAAATGGAAGACTGAAGGGAAGTAGATGGAACAAACAGCCAGTGTATGGAGGAAACAAACAATCAGTGGATAAAAACAAAGTGTATAAAAGCAGCTAAGGGAAGGGGAGTAAGGCAGGGAAAAGAAAGAGGCCAGTGTCAGTCTACAGAGAGGTTAAGAAAGCAATCCAGTCTAAGTAAGGGGCATTCTGGGAGTTAAAGAAGAGAGAAGGGAGGGCTGACTGCCATAGGATAAATGGGGCAAATGGGCAATCTGCCCTTGAGGCCAAATATTAAAAGGCAGTTAAAATAAAATAAAAAAATGTTTGACAGCATACAATGTGTTATTATGGAACTGTGATTACATTCACTTATTACAAAGCTTGTAAACTAACTGTCATATTATGTGTTTGTTATTGCTGTGGCACTGGGACCAACCCTTTTCTTTCTTGTAACTTTAAAGTATAACAGAAATGTGACAGACAGTTTATAAGCTTTTTAATGAGTGATCACAATTTTGATTACTTATTAGATGGTTTGCAAGTAAAATATCTGTTTATGACCTTAAAAAAAAGAAATTTGACAGTTTGTTTACAATTGGTCTAATGGGCGATTGCTGTTCTGAGTTCTTAGTGACAGCTTCTAAGTTGTTGAATTACCTCACTACAGCTCTGACAGGAGTGCAGGTAGAAAAAGGGCTACAAAGATAATAAGAAAACCAAAGACAAATCTAGAGAAACATCTTCCAGCAAGAATCAAGAGACAGAAGAAAAGCTTCTTTAAGTATGTCACAGAAAGAATGATTGTAGCAATACTTGTAGCAAGAAAAACTGTCAGGATACACCACGAGAATAAACCATAAAAACTTCTTTATTTACATAAACAAGAACGGATAAGCGCTTTCACATGCTCAACGCATGCTTCATCAGATCAAATAAACTGAAAATTCAACTTCCTTTTATACATAGAGTTCATCAATCGCACCCTCTAGCTTAATTGACAATTAAATAATTAGACAAGCACTCAAATGGTTATAACCGATCTCCCATTTCAACTATGGGTCTTGGGGAAAGAATGATGTTCAAGACAGAGATTGATCATGGAGGAAAAAGACTAACGTGAGGGCAGAGAAAAAGACATAAATGCTCAATGATTTTTGTTTATCCTTTGTTGACTAGGTTTGTCCCACTAGGCTAGTAGCCTCTTTTCAGGGGAGACCAGAGATGCTATTTATACTACTAGGGGAAATTTGTCCGGGGCATTATCCACTACTCTTTTCAATAGATGCCATTGAATCTTTTGCATTCACCTGAGCTACCACCAACTCAAGCAGATGGGAACTGGATTTAACATCTTAGCCGAAGCACAACACACTCAAAAGTGTAACATCCCTCCCCTTTATACAGCACTGCAGTGTTAGCAGTTTATCTACCTGGTGTGGGAATAGAACCCACAGCCATTTGCACCAAAAGTGAGTGCACTACCACTTGTGCCAATGTGACCAGCTGGTTCATTTCTTTGCTCATGTAAAATAAGGGAAAAAGATTGTCTTCCTGGAAGGAAGAAAGGTGGAAGATGGAGGACAGGCAGTCACATTTCAATGAAAGTTGTATTAAAATAACTCAAGAAGACAACAACGTGCACAGTCCTAGCAGCATACTCACACCACCACCAAAATGGCAGCTGTGCTTACAGATCCCCTAAAAGTAATCCTCAGCTGCTTTCTCAGCAGTGGCAAGATTTCAGAGGACTGAAGTGAGGTCATAATGTTGCTATACTATAAGAGGGAAGGAGGAACTAACCTGTTAAACTGCAGACTCATAAGCCTGACCTCATCAGCAGGGAAAGTCATGGAGAAGATACCTGTTGAAAAACTTCCAGTGAAACCCCCTCCAAAAAAAATGAAAAGGTAAGTACCAAAATGAGTTTGTGGAATACAGGATGTGATACCCTGGCCTAATTCATTTTCACAATGGACTTATGCAGGAACTTGACAAAGAAAGCTGTTGAATGTATAGCCTGAATTTAGTAAAGTCTCTGACTCAGTCTGTCACAGGAGATTAATAGTCAACCTTAAGTTACTTGGAATAGGGGATAAGTTGACTAAATGTCTAGAAAGGCAGCTGGGTAACAGGAAACAAAGTGTAGTTAATTGAATCCCATCAAATCAAAAGGAAGTGGTTAGACTGACTAGACAGTTGCTAACCCTGGGGCAAATGCTGTTTGATATTTTAATATCAGACACCACAGGGACAGTAACAACATGATCAGCCTACTTGTGCATGGCACTAATGTAAAAGGGGCAGTGACACCATAGGGACAGTAACAACATGATCAGCCTACTTGTGCATGGTACTAATGTAAAGGGACAGTGACACCATAGGGACAGTAACAAGATGATCAGCCTACTTGTGCATGGTACTAATGTAAAGGGTCAGTGACACCATAGGGACAGTAACAACTTGATCAGCCTGCTTATGCATGGCACTAATGTAAAAGGTGCAGTGACACCATAGGGACAGTAACAACATGATCAGCCTACTAGTGCATGGCACTAATGTAAAGGGACAGTCACACCACAGGGACAGTAACAACATGATCAGCCTACTTGTGCATGGCACTAATGTAAAAGGGACAGTGAAACCATAGGGACAGTAACAACATGATCAGCCTACTTGTGCATGGCACTAATGTAAAAGGGATAGTGACACCACAGGGGCAGTAACAACATGAACAGCATACTTGTGCATGACACTAATGTAAAAGGGACAGTGACCCCATAGAGGCAGTAACACCATGATCAGCCTACTTTTGCATGGCACTAATGTAAAAGGGATAGTGACACCATAGGGACAGTAACAACATCATCAGCCTACTTGGGCATGGCACTAATGTAAAGGGACAGTGACACCATAGGGACAGTAACAACATGATCAGCCTACTTGTGCATGGTACTAATGTAAAGGGACAGGGATCAGTAAGAGTGAAGAGTCCTAAGGAGACTTAGTAGAGTGGACTGTGAACTGGTATTTAAGGATTAACACAGGGAAATGTAAAATACTTCAACAGGGCTCTAATATTCCCATAGTGGAGTATTTCTGTCAAAAGTGATCTAAAAAGTAAAGCCCAGGAATGAGAACTGAGTGCGGTAATGACACAATAACTAACCACTAGCTACAAACCTAGAAAACTGTAGCCAAGGTAAACAAGTAACTGTGCTATATTGCTAGGGGTGTAGACTCCAGGATCACAGAAGTTATATTATGCATCTATATAATCCTGGTCAGGCCCCATGTGGAAAACTGTGTTCATTTATGGTGCCCATCCAGAGATAAAGATATGAAGCTAGTCTACAAACTACAAAATAAGGTAATAGGATAATAAAGGAGTGGAGGCTAATGTGTGTGAAGAGAGGTTATGGGAGCTACATCTGTTCTTACTAATGGTTAGCCAAGAAAGGGGTACATGATATCAGGATATGATACATTCAAAGAACTCTG
>NC_056728.1:143915554-143963054 GCF_019279795.1 Protopterus annectens
CTGAATAAAAAAAAACTGAGAAACAGCAGTTTCAAAATGCCGACTTAGATGAAGCAGCATGCATCAAGTGATAAGAAAATCTGAATGCTAACACATTCAGGAAATTAGTGCACACTCTGAAGATGCCATTAAAAATGTAAGTTCCCAGCATGTTTTTCAAGGACAGTTCAGTAATTAAGAGTGATGAGATGAGTGTTTCCAAATTTAGTAAGTGTTTCACAAAATAAAAAAAAATGCACACTTGACTCCAAAGGGCCTGTCATTTGGCATAGATGTTACTGGATCTTTCATGGCTCATTACCATCTATATTCGCATTTGAAGTTGTTGATACCAGGGGTGTCACTCATCAGATAATGAACCTAGACACCAGCATGTCTAATCATCTAAAAAACATCATTTGCTAAAAAGGCAAGTTACTGAGATATGAACTGCATTTGTTTTCTATAAATAATAATGTCTAAAGTATTGAAAACCACTGGACTGGTTTGAAACATTAGAAGGAATAATATAATTCTAGTATATTTTGTATCCTTATTAACCACGCTGCAGCACGACAAAAAACAAACACAATAAAGTGTGAAATATTTTTGCCATATTTCAATATACTCTTTCTGAAGCCCTATTTATAGCCCCCAGGATATCCCTACAATACTTACGTGTAGTTACTTTCTGATATTTATTGACATTTGATTACTTGGAAAGTCTGACTGTGTAGGTGCCCATTTTCAGTGGAGGCCCATAGAGAAAAGCTCCAAAGTATTAAACGTTTTAAGAACAATCATTTTACAATCTTCAAAAATAATACAAAATCTACAGTTTATTAGACGTAATATGAAAACATTGGTTAAGGACAGATATATTTTATATGACAATCATTTAATATTTAGAGAAATTTTAGCCAGTTTATAGACCAATTAAAGGCAACTCAATATAATACAAAAAGGAATCACTGAGGGTACTGTTAATTGACACATTTCTCGTGCATATTTGCATGGGTTTTCATTTTTTATTCACCTCTGACCATTTGACTGCCATGCACTACATCCTTAAATTCTCCAGTCTGTATATTATTTCAGCTTGCTTTAGTCTAATGCAAAGCAGCATCTGCACTCATCTGGCTTTTTTGCACTTTCCATTGATCGGTAACATCTTCAGATGCAATACTCTAATGCAGTAGAAAAATCTATTTGTGGGCAGACCCATTATTTGGCTCATGCAGCCCATACCGCTGCCCTTACCGGGCCGCCTACATAATGACTAAAGCACATTGAACCACACTTTGCCACACAGGAGGAAGCCCCCAGAATATCCCTCACAATGTAAGGAAAATGATGATGGTTGTGCCACAGAGTCACTGACCCTTTGCTGACAGATTGATGGGATGGCATAGTATAAGAATAGCAGACCTTTTTTGCACAGGATCAGCAGTTTAGGTCTGCATTCAGCTTTGTTTTTATTTCCTAACAGTGTGCAGACCCATTCAAAAAATGAGTGCAATCTTTTTGATTTATTTATTTATGCATTTTTGTACTTTATGTTACAAATTATTTATTTAATTTGTGTTATGATGTACATGTTTGTTTATTTATTTACTTATGCTTGCTACTTTACTACTATGTTTATTCTTTGAGCAAAGAAGCACTTGCAATCTAGGTGATTTTCTGAGTGCCAATGACATGCAGGATCATCAGTTTCCTAATCTACATCTATTCTTTGAAGAAGAACGCTTTGATCGCTCTTTAGGTACTCCACCTATTGTATGTGGTGAAGGATAACTGTAGCATGTTTAGATTGACCAAGCTTATCTTCTATAGTTTTCTGAAGATCTTATATAAGACAAACCCTCCATGTCTTTTTCTTTCCTTTTACCTTTGCAAAGTTTTCCCCTCTTCTCCTATATTCTGAACTAAGGTTTCTGCAAGATGCTTTCAAAACCTTAAGCTCAGTTTTAGATATTGAATAATTCCTGTATGTTATCAATCTTCCTCCCAGATAAATGAATAATAGGCTAATAAATGTCATATTGTTTGTGCATTCCTCAAACAGACAGATTTTTCACTGGTTGCCATGGCATAGATTGTCGACGAAGACAGCACTCTCATGATCAGTCACATAAGGAACAAAGGGAGTCTTCTCTTTCCAAGAACTCCTGCAAACCATTGAGCTATTTCCTCAAGTAACTGAGCATGTGATGCATAACACCTGACAATTGTGAATATGCATCAGTAAACAGGAGTTGAAACTTGACAACTGCACTATCAGGAAAGCTGCAATTACTCACATTCTTACTCTATATGGCTTGAGAGAATGCCCTCATCAAAGGCATCACAGTCAAAATCTTAGATATTCTTCAAGTTTTACAAAGGAGGGCCAATAATGACATTTTAAGAGTCACCTTGTACCTGCCCAAAGCAGTTGAAACTTTGGAGATAACATATTAAAATACAATGGTGTAGGGGTGTAAGGGAATTTCCTCCCACACCCATGCACATATAAATACATATGCACTCGCCCTGACACACATATAAATAAAAAGTGTAATGAATATATTTGTTTAGGATTTATTTGTACATGGCACAACTCCAATGGGATGATCAGCTAGAGTTCTGGGTTTTGGAGAGTGTCATGAAAAAGACCATTCACAGGTGTAGAGGTGCAACAACCTTTGCAATCTCATCATGAAACCATTAGAAACCAGCAGAACCATTTACAGTAATATTATATAATGGTCATCAATTTTGCTCACACAGAGAAACCTACCCTGAAACTGACCTTCCTCATCTAGGCAGAATGAATTAGTCACTGGATCTATAATAACAGACATCACTGCACCTCCCTTTCACTGAGAGAAAAATGTCATTAATAAATAGTTGATGAAATGTTATATTTATATTGTCAGAGTTAGCATTTTCCTCTTGAAATACTTAGATATACAATCCCACACCCAGACCATAAACCTCTATTATCATGCACTTTTGACATATCTAATACATGTTTACATAATCAATAAATGTCCTTTAAATTCTCTTTATCTACTTCAATCCTAAATTGTATATTCATTTTTTTCTTCGTCTCAATACAAGATGTTTTAAATACATACAAATTCCATGGCACACTATTTTTTTTCTTTTCATATTCTTCAAAATTTGTTTCCATTATTTGACCAGTCTCAAAATAATGTCACAAAATGCCTTTTATAATATGTATAAAAGCTCTTACCTCACCTGCTTAAATTCCCAGTGGTCAAATTACTCCATGCCATACCTTATATCTGTCCAGTTTAGTGTTTTACTTTTTTTTTATATGTAGAGTAAAAAGTCTTTTTTTTTTACACCTGTTACTTATTCCTTCTTTTTCTTGGCTCCTGATTTCGCTATCTCCACATACGATTTTTCACAGCCATCTCTTCCTCCTGTTGTATCTTCTCCATTAGGTCTCCCCAAGACACATCTTTACCGCTCTCTGGCTCACTTTCATTAACTAAGTCCAATAGTACATCATCCTGCAACCCTCCAAACCGGAGTGATATAACAACACACTCCTGCACTGATAACCTGTCTCTGAAGAGATTCTCTTAGAAAATCTCTTTTGTATCCATCACCACCTCTATCGCATTCTCCTTTTGAGAAAGCTTGACCACTTACTCCATGCCTTCATCATCAGGATCCCATGCCTGCCCCTTCTCGACCCTTACTTCTGAAACTAATGCTGCCATAACATCCTCAGTTTTGAGGATTCACCTTTCATAATATTGCACTCCTCATCCTCCATTTCCTCCCTGCTTCTTTGAGCTGCCTTCTCACCCAGACCAGAAGACAAGAAGCGCCACTGCGAAAAGCATCCCCATACCAAAAAGAGTAGAGGAAGTTCCCTGATACCCTTGGCAAATTTCCAGTAGCAGCATAAATAACTCCTCAGGTCGGCTCCAAAAAGAGGCTACTAGCCTAATGGGACTAACCTAGTCAACAAAGGATAGATGGATAGACAGACAGATAGAATGTGATCTTGTTTTGTTGGAAAGCTATTTCCTGCCCATAATGCACTGTGATGTCTAGTATGATCATGATTCCATTCATGTAGACTGTAAACAGTGAGAAATACAGTCAAGCTGATAATCCTCAGTAAAAATTTCAGTGACATTTTTGCAGTTTTCTACATATGTCTTACACCATCTGTGAAATGTTTATATAAAAGGATAAAGAAGTAATTGAGATAATATAGCCTCAAGTGATATTTTATGAGATTCAGATCCTTCTCTGAATCAACTAGTCGCTCATATTTCCTAGCTTGGCTTGCAAAGTTTAGCTAACTAGTGAAATAAAGTTGCTATCACTGGATATCAAGTTTATGCACCTTCAGACTACAAATGGTTTAATAGTTTTTACACTCCCAAGAAAGGGAATAACCTCATGGTTGTAACATAACAAAGATGAGCTATATGAACCTTGCTGTGGATGTTTTTCTTGGCAAAAGACTTTCAGTTGTGCTAGGCAAAATTATGCAAGAGCATCGTTCGGCATCAATATGATGAGAGCGGAACATGTTAATATGGTTGGATTACTTTTAAATAAATATGTGTGCCTATGTCACAAGTGATAATTCAGTAAAGGTGTTAAAAAACAATGGGAGCTAACCAGGATAGAAATGCCACAGAGGGGACAAAACTGCTATGTCATACATTTTCAATACGTGAAAGTATTAGGATCATTTCTAAGAAGAAAATATACTCTGAGGAAAGGAAATGTGTTAGAATGTAGCTGTCTTCCAATTATTTATCTGATCAAAAGATGAGAAAGAGTCCTAAAAAAGAAAAAAAAGAAAAAAGAAATAAAAACAGAAATGGCTAAGTGTCCCAAAATGTTTGAGAAAGTTTGGCTTCATGTTCTTTGGAGATAACTTTCACTAATTACAGATGTGATTGCATCATTACATTAGGTGAACTAGCAGGAAACTGGTCGCCTTCTAGAGTCTGGGAACTAGCCAAATGAGTAGTCTCTAGGACTTCTCCATCATCCCTCTGCTGCTGTCTCCCTCAACGTAAATCACTTCAGTAGACTCAGCAACTTCTGTATCATCTTCTCTCTGCTGTCTGCTGGATGATTAGCCATCTCAATAGGCTCAGTAACTTCTCCATAGTCATCTTGCTGATGTCTGCCTGAGGCCTAGTCATGTCAGTAAGCACAAGAATTTCCCCATCGTCTTCCTAATGCTGTTTATTGGAGGATTAGCAACCTTAGTGGGCTCAGGAATGCTCCATTATCTTCCTGCTGCAATGGTTCACCTAGTATAAGTATCTTTAGTACCGCCTGAAGGTGTTTCTTGTTTCTCCTTAGGTAAGTACCTTTCTCTGTTCTGAACCATATAAGACCTGGGCTCAGAAGATCTGTCAGCACTTACTGTTGGTGATCACCATTTCTTTCCCCATCCAACACAACTCTTACTTTCTGGCCTGGGTATGAGTCTAATAGTGAACAAGTTAAAGGTCTCGTATTATATAAGACATGATAAGCAAGTTTAGCGTTCTCATATTTTTATTTCTCAGCCTTTTAGGGAAGACACCTTGACAGTAGGCTTCAGACCAGTATAAGAATAGTTGAGCAAACTCAGCAAACTAATATTAGTGGAGTTGGGTTAACTCCAGTTGTACTATGAGGAGTGGAAGGTAAGACATTAAAGCAATGTGGGGGTCTGATTGCTTAAGAATTCACTTTGCAGTTTGAGGCATTCTCTCTCTCTCCCTCTCTCTGCAAAACCATTTGCATGTAGATAATTGGGACTAGCAGTATTATGGATGACCTCATTCTTATTGATGAACTCTCTAAACTCTATAGACATAGACTGTGTTCCATTATTGGCAATGAGCTGAGTAGGGATTCGCCATCTTGCAAACATACTTTGAAGCAAGAAGTAACATCTACACCAGCTTTAAGTGTAAATTTGCTGCTTCATTGTCCCAGAAAAAATAGCCCACTTCCACAAGCTATTTTCTTTTACTGGAGCCAGATACTTATGCTGCAAAACTTTGTCAGGAACTATAGGGCAAGGAAGTGGTCATAAATGGTAGTCTCCTTTGGGAGGACTTGCTTTTAGTACAAGTGTTATCACAGTCTTAGAAAGTTCAGTGCTGATACTTGGCAACACACACAACATTTCAGCTGTAACTCTCCACTTAATTAGTCATTGATGACCTGCATGAATCTGCCACAAAACTTCTGTTTTATGTTAAGTTCAGATTGCTACCCTTCCTTAGTACAACAAAAGATCATCCAGCTCTGACAAATGAGAATACTGTCTATGTAAGGGATTAATTAACTGTGCCCAAGTTTTAGGGTGGCCATTTTGAACAAAACCACTGGCAAGATGCAAGTCTGCATCCTTTTCAGTAACTTCTTTAATGTCATTCATCCTACACCAAATATAGGTCTATACCTAATCCCCCCCTGTAACCGCAACCTACATAAAGTATAGCCGCACCTAAATCCCTACTCACTCCTGTAAAGCTACCTACTAAAATTTCACAACAATACATCAACACATTGTCTGAGTAAAATGTGGCCCCTAAGCTTTACATTAATAATAAGCCTTCCCATCAACTCAAACTTAACCTCCTACCACTACACTAGCAACTCAAAATTTCAGACAATTCTCTATTTGCCCAACCCATTCACAAGACAAACCAGCCTTTTCAGTAATATCGCCTTCTGTCTACAACATCTCAAATCTTGTTCTTGCCACATTCAAAGTAACCACACATCAACTGAACAACCACGTTTCCTCAAAATATAACACATCTATAATCAAATGCATAAAAACTGTAATCCAAATAGCATCCCGAATCATACTTAGAGGAGATGTACAGCCAAACCCTGGCCCTACAAACAATAACAACCTCCCCTGCTACCAAACAAATAACATTCTAACCTCCCCCAGGAAATCAACAGATCTCCTTATACTCACCATAAACATAAGGAACATACTAAACAAAATCCCAGAGTTACATGCTACCCTGGCCCTCTACTCCCCCGATACTGTCCTTCTCACAGAGACCTGGCTAAAACCACTTAACAATAATAATGAGTCCTGAATCATACTTAGTGGACACGTACACCCAAACCCTGGCCCTACAAACAATAGCAACCTCCCCTGCTACCAAACAAATAACATTCTAACCTACCCCAAGAAATCAACAGATCTCCTTATACTCACCATAAACATAAGGAGCATACTAAACAAAATCCCAGAATTCCATGCTACCCTGGCCCTCTACTCCCCCAATACTGTCCTTCTCACAGAGACCTGGCTAAAACCACTTAACAATAATAATGAGTCCTGAATCATACTTAGTGGAGACGTACACCCAAACCCTGGCCCTACAAACAATAGCAACCTCCCCTACTACCAAACAAATAACATTCTAACCTCCCCAGGAAATCAAAAGATCTCCTTATACTCACCACTATATACATAAGGAGCATACTAAACAAAATCCCAGAGTTACACGCTACCCTGGCCCTCTACTCCCCCGACATTGTCCTTCTCACAGAGACCTGGCTAAAACCACTAAATAATAATAATGACTTTGTTCCACCTGGTTACAATGTTCTTAGACAAGACAGAATATTCAAAAGAGGTGGAGGCATTGCTGTCCTCTTCAAAAACAACCTGACCATTGAAACGTTAGCCAACGAACAACCCAAGTTCAATAATGCAGAAACTACGTTCACTAAGCTGAAAATCAACTAAAAAAACACTTACATATAACTGATACCTATATATCCCCCAGCAATAACATTAATACAGTAGAATCCATTCTAGACTAGGCATCCCAAAAATGTCATAAAGAAATAATCATACTAGGTGACATTAATATCGACTGGTTCTCCTGTAACTCACTCCATCCCACTAACCACATTAACCTACACGGTTTCACTCAAGTAATCAAAACCACAACACTGGTAGATAAAGCATCAAAAAAGCAATCCATCCTAGACTGGATCCTTACTAACAGACCATCTCAATCCTACCTCTCAGGCTTCCACCAAGTGAATCCATTAAAATCCTCCACCCTCCAACAAATCTGGTACACAAAGAATTTCAAAATCCATGACTTCTTATCTGCACTTAATCAATGCAACTGGAGCCCACACTCATCTCTCCCCCTGGAAGGTGACGTAGATTACTTCAATAACACTTTCCTAAACATTCTAAATCATCTTGCCCCTATCAGAACTAAATCCAACTATGCCCCTTGGCTGACCAGAAATGCTGCTAAAACAAAGAGATAAAGCATAGAACTCATGGCATCAAAACAAAACTCAAACTAATAGGCATACCAGCAACTAAGGAACAAAGCCAAAAAATAAATTAGGACAGACAAAAGGAACCAGTATATAGGTATTCAAACCAAACACAAAAATAACCCACAAATATTCTGGGCTGCGATTAATAAAATCCTATAACCAGGAAGGACCAGTACTCGACTCTCTAACATTGACACCATCACCAATAATATTGCCACTCAATTCAACCAACACTTGACCAAATCCGTCCTAGCCCTCACCAATAATAGTTCTCCCACTTCACATCCAAACCTATCTTCCATACCAGCAGACCAAAACCTCTTCTCCTTACAGCCTGTCCCAACTAGCACAATTTATAAGTACCTAAATAGACTTAAACCCACAACCCTGGCTGCCAACAAATTACCTGCAGAATATCTAAAGATTGTAGCCAAAGCCATCTCTTATCCAGTCTCCATGCTCATTAATCACTCTTTATCAGAACAACATGTTCCTTCTCTGTGGAAAATTTTGCATATAACACCACTCCATAAAGGAGGTAACTCTGTAGACCTATCTTATGACCTTCCAATTGCCATTCACCCCCCCCCCATCCAAAATCTTTGAAATGTATACATTTGCAAATAATGCACTATCTCCTCCCTAATAAACTGTTAATCAACACCCAGCACAGATTCCATCCAATTCACAATACTACCACAGCCCTTATTAGCTTTACCAACACAGTAAACCAACAATGAAACAATGGTAACCTAGTATCCACTGTATTCCTAGATCTCTCCAAGGCATTTGATACTGTCTCCCATCCCAAACTCCTTTCTGCTCTCTCCAAACTTAATCTCAGTGACTGCACACTAGCATGGTTTCAAGACTATCTAACCAACCACCAACAAGCAGTAAAATGGCAAAACTCCTTATCTCCCCTCCTATCACCCTAGGGGTCCCCCAAGGATCCATTCTTGGACCTCTTCTTTTCAACCTATTCACCAACCAACTCCACAATGCTACCTGGCACACCACTGTAGTCCAGTACACTGATGGCTCCACTCTAATCTGCTCTGCCCCATCGCTCCCTCAACTCCAGGAATTGACACGAGTCCTTTACTGCTGTTGAAACCCGGTTATCCAACTCTCAACTAATACGTAGCCCCAATAGAACATAGCTAATGATATTCTATCCCACTAGAGTTTTATACCCCATACCAACATCCACAATATTCTTAGCTAATAACACCCCATCACACCTGTCCAACACACCAAACGTCTAGGGTTATCATAGATCACAACATGAAATTCAATATGCACATTTCACAGAAAATAAAGTCCATAAAAAGCTCAGAACCCTATATAGATGCAAAAGTACCTCACTAATGACATTAAAGCCACCATCGCAAGAACCTACCTACTATCCACACTCCTCTATGACATCCCCATACTCATCAACCTAAACAAAGTAGACTTTAACAGACTAAACAGCTGCTACAATAAAATAGGTTTGCTACTGACTCACACATCACTGCATAGCAATCAAGCAACTATCCTGGCTAGAATTAGCCAACCTGTTCACATATAACCAGCTTACAATAGCCCATCAAATTCAATATTATCCTGATAGAGTTTCTGCTCTTCAAGGGCTACTTAATATCTACTCTAACAAACGCCTATTAAGATCCACCAGTAAAGCACTGGCTGACACAGGCTAAAGCAACAATAGATCTGGGGACTCCTTGTTTCCCATTTCTGTTGCAAAAGCATGGAATACCATCCCTGAAGATATTAGGACCACTGAAAACAAAAATAATTTCCAAAAACTCCTCCATTCCCATTTGCATAGTTCTTTGTTATGTAATTGCTCTGACCCTGGGTAGCTTCATTTAATTAGATTGTATCATACCGTAATCGTCTATGAAAACTTGCAACAACTCCTTTCTATACTCTTGATCGATGTGTGTTTACTGTACAAGCCACTAATGAATGTAAGCAAATGACTGAATCAAATGTCCTTTTGACTGTATTGTTTATTGTAACACACTGTCCTCCTTATAGTATATTTACTTTTTGCTCATTTCTTGCCCTTGAAACTGTACTTTATTAACTTTTGACTCTGTACTGTACTTTATTAACATGTGTATTGTATTTACTGTATTTGCTGTACTAATCTTTGTGGAGCTTTTCTCCCCAGGCCTCTGCTGAAAATGGGACCCATGCCCAGATGGACTTTCCTAGTAAACAAATGTAAAATAATAAATAAAAAATAATAATTTAATGTAATAACCTGAACACACACACTGAAATTCTCTTTAGCACCTGACACTTCTCCACTTGCCAGAGGAGTCCTGCGTAGCATGTGAGCAATTACAAGTTGCTTCCCACAGATGAGCACTGTTTTTAAATTAAAGCTCCATAGTCTTATCAGCACTTGCCACCATTTAAGTGAATCTTCTTCCAGGTCATAGGAGACAGTCAATGAGACAAGTTATGATCAGTCCACAGCTGAGAGCTAGCCAAGCCTTGCAAATAATGAGAAAAATGTTCACATACCCCCGTGTGTGCCAGTCATCTGTCAACATGCACAGAAGACAACAGAGCTGCCCTCATCTTCTATCATTTACAGTACCATAGCTACTGGCCTACAGACTGACCACTGGTGATTCACTAACATGAACTTCATTTTCCCTATGTCCACTCGGAATCATTTTTTAACATATCAAGGGGGGAATTAAGCACTAACAGCATTTCTGGCAAAAACTGCCTAAATAATTCACCATTCCAAGTATTTGGTGTAGCTCAGTTAAATTTCTTGCACTTGGGAAACTCTGTAATAGCATTTACTTTACTCACATAGGGCTTAATAACATCTTTTCCAATATAATGTCTGAAATACTGAATTTGTTTTCCTGATATGACATGCCCCCACCCTTGCCTGATATTCCTTCTCAGTTTGTGAATACTGTTTCTCTGTGTCTGGTAGCAGGCATGAACAGAAGGAGCAGGTTTGAGCTCACCTTCTGACCCTTGCAGCAACACCTACTGGCCTACTGACCACTGTTGTTCTGCTAAAAGTATAGTATTTTCCTCTCGTATGAGTGTTGCAACTAACATAGACTAACATTTTGTAAAAGCCTCTTCCTGGCAGTCTCCTCATGCCCATTCTGAATTTTTTTAACATATCAGGAAGGGACTGAAGCACTAACTTCAGTTCTAGCAAAAACTTTCCTAAATAGTTCCCCACACCAAGCATTAAGCAATGCTTAATTACCTTGCTTGGACTTTGTGCCAGGCTTAATGCTGTCTTTTACAATACGGTTTCTGAAATACTGAATCTCAGTTGGCCCAATTTAGCACCTATCTTTATTAAACTTTAACCAAGAGTCCTTAATAGTCTGAAACACTTAATCTAGCCTTTTATCATGCATTTCCATGTTTAGACCAAAAACTAAGATATTATTCATTATAACAGTAGTACGATTAGGGTCTTCAAAAGAGTGATTGTCTCCTGCTGAAGTATTTCACCAGTTGAGGTAATCCCAAATGAAAAAATAATGGAAAAAGGACCTTCCCAGAGTAGTCATGAAAATCATTAGTTTGGCAAAACACATTGGATTCATTTAGTGTGGAAACCACTCTCGCCCTAGGCACCTTGGATGCCACATTGTCCTTTGTGGGTAGAATAAACTTTGCCCTTTTCACACTATCATAAAGTCTTTTTAAATCCATATAACATCTCATTCAGACATTTGTCTTAATCTCAGATAACATGGCAGCCTACAGATCTGTCAGATCTGTAACCTTCTCTATAACACCCAAGAAAGATATTCATTGTAATTCCATCTCCACTTTAGAGAGGACAGGGAATACCACCCACTATGGCATTGAATGGACATATGGATCTACATCAGGCTTTAAATAGACCACTCCTAATGAGTCCTTCATCTCCAAACAGGTCTGTGTCGATCCCATGTACTTTTCCAATTAGACCTATATTATGCACAGCTGATCCACTCAAGGGTTATGTCGTTAGCATCCTAAAATGACATAAATCCAAAACTTGTTCTTCTGCCTTGTCCACTCACTGACTTCTAACTATGAACTTTCCTTTGTCTGCCCACTTAGCCTGGACTACAGACTTCAGTTTCAGCTTCACATAGGTGAGAATGGTCTGACATAATTTAGTACCTTCCACATAACATCAACCAAGTACTTAGTTTGAATTTTGCTGTTGTACCATCACTGGAAGGTTTACATGTCACATCTCATCGAGACCCAGCTGTTTGGTGATTGATCAAAGGAAAAAAGTTCCATTGTTGCCTTCCTCTGCCTCAGTCAGTAATTCTCTCACCATCTTAGTTCTACAAACAACTGTAAAATGCTCTAGCTTACTGCATTTTCAGCATCTCCTGTAACAGGCCACACAAGGCTTACTATCCTAGAGGCACAGTTAGGACAGAGCTGAATGCCAGTGCAGAAATGAATTCCAACACTGCTTTATTTGTGTGAATTGTGTGTGCTATGAGCTGTTATGTCAGTTGAAATGTAGAAAGTGTTAAAGTCTTATTTTTTTAGTCCTGAAGTAGAGGATTTTTTTTTTTTTGCTTCTTAAATTAGAGGGTTCAGATCAGGAGGTGTGGCTCTCTACCATCCCCAAACACATGGATACATCTAGTATTTTTGCCCTGCTTCTTTTCACTCTTTAAACCTTCTGCTTGCTTACTCTGTTCTCCTGCACCCTTTTTGGTATACTTATCTGATTTCACTGCATCTTTCTCAACCCAAAGTTCTGCATTCTGCGTTTTACTTGCTCTGACTGATATGCAATTTTTAATGCTTTCTCTATTGTCAGGTTAGGTTCCATATGCAACTTTCTTTAGACACCTCCCCACAAACAGATCTGAGGCTTCACAACCGCACCTAATCAGCAAATGTGTTCCACAGGGATGAGAATCGGGTGCCCCCAGGCTAGGTGAAAGCCTATGGTTCATTTGTTCCTGCAGCTACTGCCTAGAAAGCATTACTGGTCTATCCATTCCAGCAGTGACAACAGTCAGCAAGGTGGTCCCACAAAACAGCCTACCTGTAGGCTTCCTCTGGAAATGTATGCCTTGTCTGGGGAGAAGGTGTGCATGCATTAAAATACGTCTCCAACTGTCTGACTTAACAGCAAAGTCCCTGCCCAATGCAGTAAGAGCCGGAATGGTCAATACAGGTGGGTGATTTGCCCTACCATTGTTAGCTGTCACCAGTGTCACAAGTCTAGCAGCCTTCCTCTCCCTGAGTATGACTGAACTGGTGTTGGACACTCATTGTAACATGGTTTGCTTTCTCTTCTATTAATGTATATAAGCCTATGTCTTAAGTGATAATTTAATAAATGTGCTTTTTTTAAAAAGTATCACACTCTTGTCCAGTCCACTTCTGCACAGGCAATTGATCTGTTGATAATTTCTGACTATATTCCTGAGGAATCTGGTGAATAGTCACACCATTTTTTATCTTTATTCCCAATCCCTCCTCTACCTCCTCCTATTTTATCTTGCTATCTGTCCATGTTTTTCAGCACCCTGCCCTATCTACCAGTTTGCCACCATCTCTTTGTTTTCTTCATGTGCAAGTGAGTAAGTATTCATTCTGCACACCTTCTGCCAAGACTTCTGTGATCTCTGCCCCATCATAACTCATACCTAAAACTTCCTCACTCTCCACTTCATGGTCCTTTCTGCTACCTTCCATTAAATATAAACTTTTGTTTCCCTCTTGTCTTTGTTGTCCTGTCATCTGCGTACCTGTACAGTACCTTTTCTACTTTTGCGGGCCTTCCTTTACATCTACTATAAATCCTAGCGCTTGTCATAATTATTAGGCTCACAAACAAACAGTCAAAGGCACAACCCACTACATAGATGAAATACTGACTAAATTAATATATATATATATATATATATATATATATATATATATATATATATATGTGTGTGTGTGTGTGTATATATGTGTGTGTATATATATATATATATATATATATATATATATATATATACATAAATTTAAAAAGTGCATGAGCATTCAAAAAGATGTGTACACCCAGAAGCAGGTGTATGCATTTAACACAAGATAGTGAATATAGAGATTTTTTTTTTATCTATGCTAACATAGCTGTTTTGTTTATTCCAAAGTGAATAAAAACAACTGCTGACATAGAGAGACCATTGAAAGAACATACAATTTCAAAAGTACATATTCAAAAATATACATTTAACCCTGGAGAAAACAATACACCTTGGGTAATAATCTACTGCCGATCCTTTTTGAATCACAAATGCAGCCAGCTCATATTGGTAGACCCCTTCATTAACCTTTCTATAAATAAAGGGAAAAAAATGAAACTATGCTAACAAAATTGTTTGATATATATTTCCATAGTAAATAACAATAAATGCTGACATATAGCCGATATTTGGAAAATATACAAGCTAGAGTATATACAAAAAATTATACAAATTCAAAAATATTCATTTAACCAAGGTGAATTAATGCATCTAGGCTAATAATCCACTACTGATCCTTTTGGATAACAAATTTTACCAGCCCATTTTATGATTATCACCTTTCCAACTCTATAAATATGACTTCTAGCACAGAATGTCTTAAACTCTTTTGCCGTTGGCTGACACACAATTTTTCTATAAATTATTTTTGGATCCAACTAAGGATTTTAAAGAAAACAATTGATAGATTTTTGCAAATGGCTACTCAAAAAATTCACAAAGATGCTTTTATACTGCCTGACAGACCTATAATTTCAGGAATGGGGTCTCTAATACTGATGAAGCTATGTAGTAGCTGAAGCTATTTTATTTTTTTGGTACTTAAGGTTATAGAACTGCTGTTGCCTTAACAAAACACCAGAAATCATCCACAGTATGTTATTCACTTACTTTCCTGATGTTGGAGGTGGTTTTGATATTGGCAGAATCCAAATGCAACTTTCGTGAGACCTCCCTATCAGCTCATCTTTTGCATTTTCAGAATCACAATATCACAATACTAAGGTAGCTCAGAAAGACTCCTCAAAAGTAGTTTGATAGTTGTTACCCTTTCTGAACATATTTATAAAGTCATGAAAATTCATGAATTACTTCAAAGTTTGTTAAAAAATGCTCACTCAATTTAAAGATTACAGCAACACAGTTTTGGGCCTTCTGATCAGCAAAGGTGAAAGCACTGTGTATGTACTGTATATTGCTTGAGCATCTATCTCCAAAGCAAATAGCTGAAAGTTTATTGGACTTTGCCAGTCTCCTTGTCCAGGATAGCAGTGGTCTCATTGTTTGCAAAATACACACAATATACAATACGCCCCTAAGAGTTGATTAATTTTTTCGAGATTTGGGAACTTTTGTGGAAAGTGACCTAACATTTGACCAATATGTGTCTATTGTTCTAAGAAGGTCCTTCTATATTGCACAGGTTATAAACAAAGGCACTGTGTCTACATATAGGGATGTCACGGTCCTCTTTTACTTACCCCTCATTAGGCCAGTCATTGAATATAATGCCGCGTTTCGCATGTATCTGTCCAGGCACTTGCAATAACTGGAATTCCTAAGATACCTTACTAAAAGGATACAAGGTCTATACAACTGACTCAAAGCCCTGTTAATATACTCAGTATCCAAGACTGCCAAGAAGTGACCTGCATCAGGCATACAAGGCATCCTCTGGCCCATTACTGATAGATTTACTGTACATCTGCAAATCAGATGGCATCAGAAATACTCACTCTAGGGATATAAACCTCTTCTGCAACATGAAAAGAACAGTTTGCTGGGACAGATATAGTTTATAGAAGATACCGCTGCTCTGGAACAGACTCCCCATGCACATAAAACAAAGTTCATCCCTGACAATATTCAAGTACAACTTGGATCTATGCATGGGAAACAGAAAGTTTACCCCAGGACTTGCCCCGTGTACTACTAATGGACAGAGGCAGCTTGTAAATGCTTTATCCCATGCATGGGTCCCCTCATATTATCTATGTATGATCCCAGTTATTCTTATTAGGGGTAATATATAATTATCAACCATGGGATGGGTAAGGCCAATCTATAACCAAATAGGCTAGGTTAATTTGAGCACAAAAGGGAAACTAGATAGGCTTAAAGTCGTCCACTGGGCAGCTAACTTAGTACTTACCTATGAACCTATAAAATTCTGTTCCCTGCTGGGCCATGCAGAAGGCTTGGAGAAATCAAACAGTTCTAGAAGGTTGAATTTTGGCATTTCCTTTTTTTTTCTTTCCTTGTCACTCTAGCAGATATGCATTCATCACTTCTGATACAATGCCAGTACCATAAACAGTGTCAACAGTATAACTTTACTGCCTTTGCAATCACATCATGCCAATGTTAGGAATCATCAGGTGCAGAGCAACTATGAACTGTCCTAGGTAGACAAAACTCCACCCACACCCATAACTAATATTTTTAAGCTAGATAAACTTAATCAAACACATATAATAGCAAACGTTTACAGGGATGCAGCCTCATAGAGCTTCACCTGAAAACCATGACTTTAGATATTTCATAATACAGCCATGCAATTATAGAAATACCACCATAAAAGAACAAGTTCCTTACACACTTGCCCTTCGGCAAATAATTAATTTAATAGAGTATAATCAGAACTTGAATAAAATGTTTTAATTTGATGCAATGTCAAAGTAATTGCAATACTGCTGTGCTTGGTTTTCTTACGTGTTCATTTTTAGAATCATGCTTAATGGATATGACACATACATTTCCTTCTCTGTCTTTGCTTACATGAACTATCCGGTTATATTCTTGGAGTACACTGAAACTATGAGAATACAGTGACACAGCGCCTAAGATGGTAATTAATGCTTCAGTCATGTATGTTACGTTCTCCTTTGTAGTCTGTTCTTTCAACAAAAGTCTTTTACAAGTTGATCTGTGAGTGGGCAGCAAAGGCAGACACAAACCCATTGTTTCTTTTTCTTCAAGGGTCATACAAGTCTAAAATATTCAGTTCATCGCCTTATCATAATAATCTTCTAGAGGAATGATGATGTTCTGTCATCCATTCTACATGTTTTACTACTGACCTGAAATCGCTTCTTATTATTTCAGTGGTATATTTTTTCCTTACATTAGACACCTACAACTTTAATGTGCCAAAATAGCTTTAACATATATAAAATCAGTACCCATTTCAGCATTTTGATATGATAACTGTTCTTTCTCTTTCATTAGAATATAGCAATAATTGATGACATGGGTGTGGTTTATTGAAGATTTAACCAGAGTCGGTGTGGTTTAATCACAAGAGTGAAGCCTGAGTGATTAAATAAAGCCACCCATGGGTAAATATTCAATAAACCATACCACAGAGTTGGCTATTGCTATTATACAATGACATTATTAAAGAAAAAAATCAGTTACATTTCTTAAACAATGTCTTTGTATAATGGTGCCATGATCTTCTTCCGCATTGTTTCCTGATTGCGCTCTTTGATGATGCACTGTGCATGCGTACGGGACTTGCTTTTCCCGGCTTACGCCATACATCATAGGTTTAACAAGCAAGCAATGGAGAAAGGATGATCTCCGCTGCTATTTTTTTGAAAGAAAAAAAAAAGAAGTCTAACCTCCCCACAGTTTAGAGGTACGAGAGAGAGACAGGAAAATACATGTAAACTCAGGTATGTTTAAGTTTGTAGAACTTACCTGACTTTTTTTGTATTTTCTGTGGTCTCGTATGTACCTCTCAATCTTTTATTTAAGAAAACATGAATATGTGTGCATTGTCTAAATGAAAGAAAGTCTGAAACTGAAAGGCCTGTCATTATTTAGTGACTCTTGTTGGAAAAAAAACTAATTTTATGAGGAACTAAGTCACTAAATGATGACACACATTTCATTTTCAGAGTCTCTTTCATTCAGACTAAAGCATGTCTAGCACATAATAATAGGGAAATAAAAGTCTGGTCACTCAGTGATACTTGAGTAGCCAGACATTTATCATTGGTATATTCTCGATTTACAACTGTCACAGTGGTTAGGCTGACCAATCATTGTGCTCCTTTTTGAATGTTAATGGCCAGTCATCGTTTAATATTTAATATTTAATATTCTTTGTTTACTGTCTACTTTAGCATTGTTTGCACTGATTTTGTCATTTTACAATACCAGCCATATGTGCATTTGTTTCTTCAGCAAAATATGTAGCCATTCAGCAAATAAAGACTGTAGGCTTGGACACTTGTTTGATTTGGATAGGAGTTTGTAAACTATCTGTAGTTGAGACTAAGTCAATACGGTAGCTCGAGCCAGTTAAGTTGTTGAAGGGCTATGCAGTTGTGAGTTCTACTAGGAGTTTAGGTGTGAATAAGGAATAAGGAGAGAACTTATGCTTGTCTGATTGGAGGTGTAAGGTTTAACAAGCGACCACAAAATAGGCTGTAGCACTGAGTCTATAATTTAGTGAATGGGAATTTGACCAGCGGTAGACATCAAAGTGTGCTTGTATACAGCAAGATTGCTGAGACTACAGCACACATTCAAACTCTGGTGTGCGTTCTCTGAGGATGACCCAGGAGGTAGCACACTAAAAGTCAGCTGAGTGTTGTTTTCATGTAGCAATAAATACGTTATCATGGTAGACAGTATAAAGAGATGACTGCTAGACATAGCAATGTGTTTAGAAATTTAGTTCTGAATACTTGTACAAAGATATGCCAGATATGAACAAAAGACCCAGGAAAGAAAACTAGATAGTGGATACTATAAAGGACATTTTGTCAGACGGAAGGAATCTATAGGTTGCAAGTATGAAGATACAGTATGATATGATATATAATAAGATATATGATATGATACCATATCAGACAACATGGCACAATAAATATGATATGATATGATGTGATAGGATATATAATATATAATATTATACCATATGAGACAATAACGTACAATGCAATATGATAAAATACAATGCAGTATGATATAATGTGATATGGGATTTGTGACATTCCACCAGCATGTCACAAAATCAGACTAATTGCTTGAAACATTAATCTTCAAATACAAAAAAAAAAAAAAAACATTTTTTTGTAAGGTCCTACACCCCACACTCTGCTAATTATATATACCATGCCACTTCTATCTTTCCCATCCAGAACACTCCATCATGATGTTAAATGTTTCAAAAAAGTAATTTCATTTGGTGGGAAATCTGATAACACTCACAGAAGGTCCTTTGTCTAACTAGAGTTTGAATGAAGAGTCTTATTCGTTATGTAGCAATTCTCATTCATCGGCAGCGTCAGAGAAGATGGTCTTTTCCTTTAAAAATGGATGTTTCACTAAAACTTGGGAATTAGGCATGTTCTCTTCAATCCCTGATTTTAAGATCTCTCTTTCTGGAGTGCAAAGAAAAGAAATTAACAGCACTAGGCCTGCACTTATCATTTGTGTTAGATGTGACCTGTGGACAAGATGATGACGGCTTGTGATAAAGTCCTGTCTTCTATATGTTAGCCTCACTACCACCCTCTGATGAATATGGGTGAAACTGCTTATTGTTAATTTTGAAAGGGACTGAACAGTGACACTGTTTTGGAGTCATTTACCTTCCAGTTACAGCTGATACAACCAAAATGAAAAATCTTATACAAGCAATGCTAATCCATTTTATAGTAAATATAACTTATTCGTACAATGATATTAAAAAAAAACAAAGTTTTTAGATTGTAAAGATTCCCCAAAACATCACATTATGGTAGGTTAGTACCCATCTCAGGTAATAAATACTTCAACCAGACCTTCCTTTAGTAAAAAGCAGATACATATTTCAGAACTATTCTCATGCTCATTTTAATTTGTTTGACCCATTATAACTGGTTTGGCAAACTGGCAAGACTATCCCCTCAGCTAATTTCTTGAGACTAGGATGCAGACCCTACTAGCTGTTTTTTCTGTGTCACAACAGAAATGAACCCTATAGTTCTTTTTTTTTTTTTTTTTTTTTTTATTTAAAAATTGTTTATCAGAATAGAGCACTGATCACAAGTGATCCATTTCAGCCTCAACCCAGGAGTACAAAGTTAAGTCAGGACAACAGTTGGTGTGAGATAGCAGGAGTATACTGAAAGTACACATCTCTAAAATATCATTACCACAGGAAGTTATAGGAACTACAAGGCTATTAGGCCAGAGGCACTGTGTACTTTGCCAATAAGCACCCTCGGGATCTACCAACCTTTTCAAGGGCAAGGCCTGTAAATCCAGCAGTATATTTTAGTGCACCCATCCAATTGTGTAAGCTATATTTGAATGATGACAGGGGATAATACCACCTGACCTGCAGGGGGAGTTTATTCCAAAGCAATAAGAGGTGCCGTTAGTTTTATTTATTCCCTGATATAGACTGAGACCTCTTGTTTTAGTGTTGGCTGCACTTTCTGATACATCAAGAAAAAGGAGGACTCAGATAATGGGATTCCTCAGGGCATGGAAAACAAGCACAGACCTTACCTCAAGAGTCTCTATAATACAAAGTACAGGAACAGTGATTCCAGCCTTTGCTGATAGCTATGATTTTTGTGACCCAAGATTCTTTTAATTAGGAAACTCAGTTGGCTTTCAGGTTTTTTGATTTCTCTAGTGAAATATATGTCAAAGGGTGCATTATACAGGGTGACTGGGTGGACCAAGGGCAGAGTATGGGGTGACAATAGCATCTTTAGCTTTACAAGAGATGCCCTTGATGATTAATTATGATATACAGAAGTCTTCCTGACTATAGTTCTTACAGGGTGATCAAAGGAGCGGGAGCCATTTACCCAGGTACCCAGGTCAGGTGACAGACTCAATGGAAAGTAAGGTATCAGTTATGGAGTAGGAGGTAGCAATTTGTTGTTTTTTAAAAATTACGATGATTTTTCTTAGGATTTAAATTGAGCCCTTTCTTAGAACACCAGGTGTTAATGCATGACAGTTTCTTTTGAAAGGAATTTGTATCATTTATCGGTTTGACAACTACACCTAACTTGCAATCATCACTGAACCTAATCAGCCATAAATCCTTATAGTCAGTACTGAGATCACAGAAATAAATACCAAAAAGTAGGGGTCCAATACAGACCCCTGGGGAATAACACTGATCACCTTTTCCTTGACTGAGGGGGCATCAGTGACCTTGACAACATGAGTTCTGTCCTTGAGTCAGTTTGCAGCCTATCTTACCACATAGGGATCTATGTTTAGGGCTATTTGCTTGTTTACAATCCAATCATGTGAGTATACATTTGCTTGAACTGCCCGTTATGAAGTCTGAACATTGTTCTGGAACTTAGCCTGTGACAAAGCTCATGTTGAACAACTTATGGTTTGGATCAGAAGGGGCCTGCTTCACTGTTTATAAGATGGCCTGGTAGATTTTCAGGACCTACTGAGGATGTATTTTTGGCCTTGGAGAGCATTTTAAGGATACGGTCCTTGCATATAGTAGGGGGAGAGTGAATCAGGTATGCTTGCAGTGGAGATGATAGTTTTAGTAGAGAAATTTGCACACGTATTAGAGTATATGTTGGCCATGTTGTTAGAATTTGAATAGGAGGTGCCATTATGGATAAGTTCTGAGCAGTGATGTGAATTATTCCTTACTTTTCTAATATTCATGAAAAGGACTTATAATTATCCTTAGCCTCACAAACTAGTCTACACTCATGGCAGAGTTTGCCATTCTTTATAGCTGTCTTCAGTTTCTTGGTGAGATGTTTTATATTCTTATTATGATGAGGGGGTCTGGCCTTATAGGGCCATCTAAGGAGTTTCTTCCTTCTGTTGTAAAGTTTATTTGTATCCACTGACCACCACATAGGTTTTGTTATGGAATTTGCCTTTGCATTTGGCCCTGATGAGGACAACCCTGTCAATGTATTTATCCAATTGAGCATAAAGATCCTTGGCATACATGGATGCATACCCGAGTTCCATTTTGGGGGTAGCATGGGAGAATATTTGCAATTTCATTGTGGAATAATAACAATTTAGCTCTTTTGAAGTCTCTCAAGAGGGTAACCAGGAGAGAGGATGTTCTAGGGGTAAAGATAACCAGTTGGTGATCAGAAATAACTGATGGATCAACCATGGGCAGACAGAAAGCAGTGCAAGGTTTGTGAGAAGTAGGTCCGGGTAATTACTTTCTCTGGTGTGATTATGAATAATTTCATCCAGGGAATTCTCATTCACCCAATCTAAGAAATGTTGTGCATGACTGATGTCAGAAGTATGAGTACCCAGTCTGTGGAGGGATAGTTGAAGTCATCAAGGGATATTTTCTACAAATGCTTGGAACTTATCATGATCATGTGGGGACATAGAAGGTGACAGGTAATAAGCTGTAAGCTCAAAGTCTGACCTACCTAGTACAAATTGGAATACAGTAAGGTCACTAGAAAGGTCACCAGGTATCAGTTTGGAAGGAATGAAATCCTTGACAAAAGCCAAGACATCACCTCCATTCCTCATCTGCTTCAAGCTGCGATAAGCACAGAACTCAGGCACGGGGGGGGGGGGGGGGGATCAGGCAGTTTGTTATTCAGACTCCTGATATTCACAAGGGCCATCCTGATGTCAGATTTATGATTTCATGTGTTCTTTAGGCCAGGATGTTCTTTAGATGAGCTCTGCCTAAATAAAGCTCATTAGTGGAAACCAAGGCATTGACCAGTATGCAGGGCACTTGAATGAAAGATGTAGACCACCCTTGGCAAAACAAACCGGACTGTTGATCATCTAATCCCCATGTGACACATGCTGGAACCCCCCAGCATGGCAACGACTGCTTATCCAATTGTTGAACCCAATTAGGTTTTCTTTGAATCTAAGCATCATTCTCGGTGGGGAGCAACATCACTCAAGACCAGAGAATTATCATACCTAACAAGTTCCAGGAAGTCCTTCTGCATTTATTTTGTGGCATCTCATGCCAGATTGTTCACTCCAGCATGGATAATTATTATGTCATAGTTATATTTATTGAAGTAGGGGGTTTTAAGGGCTCTTGAAATATCAGCAATTGTGGCTATCAAGAGATACCTAACAACTATGTCCTTGTTCAGCCTGGTGAGTATAGAATCAATGTGCCTGATAACAGAGTCACCAATTACTAGGATGTTTGCAGAAGTTGATTTATCCTTAGTATGCTAGGGGTGATTTACTGTTTGTGATACTGATGAAGGAGTGTATGTAGTAGATATATGTGGGGAGTTTCATTGCTGCCTGCTCTTCCAAGTTTTAGGTAACATGGGAAGTGATTTTTTAACAGCATCAGATAAAAATGTAAAGGGTATATTCAACTGCAATCTACATTATTTATAATGAATCAAGATAAATGTCATGTACAAAACGTTCTGTCAGTGTGATAATTACAGCTCTGTGTTGTCTAATTCTGAATGACATAACCACTGAGTGGAGTGAGGGATGTTCGAGCTTGTGAGTGGATGGAAGGAGAAGTTATGTTATGCAAATGATAACATGCATGTGAAGTGGAGACTGATCAACAGAACATGCCCTAAGAGGGACAGTAAGAGTGTAGCTAATGGGAGAAAGACAGACACCCAGATTTACTATCCCTAGTAAATTAAGTGACTGTATAAAACCTGTATTATTCAAGGCAAGTACTGCATACACTAGAGAATATGGCAGGAAGAGCCTCATATCGTTTGTATGTCAATAGAAGTGTTATAGCCTGACAATGAAGGTCTAACTGCTGGACTGCATGTGTATATACTGGTATCATATGGTAATGTAGATTAGCAATCATGTAACAGTACTGTTGTATTAAGCACTGTTACCCACACTGTGCACCATAAACTGAATGTGTAGGAATGCCTGTATATGACAGGTGTAATCCCCAGAGGCCATTTAGTACAACTGAGAGACACATAGACAGAAAACAGGGAAAATGCAGACAGCAAAACCCGAATAGCACGTGCAACTGAGATGTGAACGGTTGTCTTTTTAGCACACACAGCCATGATTCGAATCCTGCCAGTGGGAGTACTCTACATACAGAATCATACCCCACAACTGTACAGATATGTCCAGAATGTCCAGTAAAGTGGCCCATATCTGTTGCCTATCAATCTGTCCCCCTGGGAAATCAGTGGGATAATCCCAGACATATAGGCAGCAAACAGGAAATACAACTGATTGACACACATCTATGGGAATAAAGCTGGCACACTAGCAACTCCCCAATACCTTATGAGACTAAGAAGCCACGTATGTCCCATTTACACCCCAACTTGTCAAGCTGTGGTCAGAGTGTGTACAGTAACAGAGTGAGATGTATGTGCATAATAGTACTGTGGAATCTGGTACTGTGTGTGGGAAAATTCAGGTAGTGCTAATAAACATTTCTCCCACAGGTCTGTCAGATACCAACACTGTGCCCAAAAATACAAGAATGATACCCAGTACTGGTACTGTTTACATTGATATCATATGGCAGTGCGACTGATGCAGCTGCTCTGAATAATGAGGTATTGCACATCACTGTCACCCACACTGTCCTACAACATATAACTGTCTAGGGTGTCTGTATGAGTGTTGTAATACAAAGTCAGAATGCAAAAGCACAGGGGATTAATAAGATAGAAAACAGATAGGAGATATACAGCAATATCTATATAGCAGGCACAACTGTGATGGACAGTGTTTAAGTTGTAGCAGACACAGCCATGGTCTGAATCCTGGGAGTGGATGTAGGCTGCATACAGAATCATATCCCACAACTGTACAGATGAGGCCAGAATGCCCAGTATATGGGTCCATATCTGCTGCCTGTCCCCCTGTCCACTTGGTAAGTCTATGGGATGATCCCAGATGTTTAGCCAGCAAACAGGGACTACAAGTGATTGGCAAACACCTATGAGAGCAAACATGTCACTGTAGCAACCCCTGAAACTTTTAGGAGAGTAATATATCAAGTATGTCCTATCTATACTCCCATGTTGTCAAGCTGTGACCAGAATGTGTATAGTAACAGAGTGAGATGTATGTGCATAATACTAATGTGTAGTCTGGAAGATTGTGTGGCAACTGTCAGGTAGTGCTAACAAACATTGCTCCCACAGGTACATTGGATACGAACACTGTGCTGAGAAATACAGACCATTATAACCTGTACTGGTACTGTTCACTGTGGTATTGTAGGGAATTGTGAGTGTTGTTGTTTCTCTGAATAATAAAGTATCACTGATCACTGTCACCCACACTGTGCTACATAATATAACTGTGTAGGAAAGCATGTATATGTGAGTGTCAGGTCACTAAAGGTGGAAGAGGGCAATATTCTAGATATGTTCTGGTACACCAGCATGTGGTCAACACATGGCCAGAGTCTGTGCAGAAAGAGTTGGATAGCTATGTGCACAACAGCAGCCCAGAATCTGGGAGTATGTGTAGAAACAGTTAGTTAGTGTTAACAAACTTTCCCTCCACAGGTATACCAGGTAAGAGGTGTATATGGGAGGTAAAACCAGTTCATGTGTAACGATGACGACAGCCATATCACTGTCCAAACTAAGGCTATAGGGTAGTGTAGTAAGACTTGTAAGCTACAGATAACAGCACTGACTAGGAAAGTAATATGGACTACAGAAATATACTAGTTGTTAATTGCCATCTCCAGAGTCTGTGCAAAAAGAGTTGGATAGATATGTGTACAACATCAACCCGGAATCTTGGAGTACGTGTAGAAACAGCTTGTTAGTGTTAACAAACATTTCTTCCACAGGTATACCAGGTAAGAGGTGTATACTCTAGGTAAAACCAGTTCATGTATAACGATGACGACAGCCATATCACTGTCCAAACTAAGGCTATAGGGTAGTGTAGTAAGACTTGTAAGGTACAGATAACAGCACTGACTGGGAAAGTAATGCGGACTACAGGAATATACTAGTTGTTAATTGACATCTTTCTCTCCCCCCACCATATCTCCAACAATAATCACCATACCCACCCCAACTGGTATGTAATGACACCTATGTTCTGCTACTGTCCAATTGTTTGACAAATATTTTAATGGTTCCCATACATGTGCTATATTGAATTATCCCAACATTATTGGCATGGTGCTATCAATGTACCTGCATGCTGTTCTTATTACCACTATGATCCCGTATATGCATGTGTTCTATTCGCTATGCAACTGTTCCGTATTTGGTGTCTGGGTTAATGGGAATATCTATGCATGCTGTTATACCTAACCCTGGAATGTATTGACAGTTACTAACCCACATGAAATCTAAACACTATAGCACACTTGGGAAGGCTGGTTCCAGTGGACCCACATGTCCCACCTCAGCAGGCTGTGGCACCAGGCACCAGTATGTCTGGGGCCCAACCCAGGACGTCACTGTCCATTGATCCTGCACCACCTTCAGGTGGAACCGCCTCAGAGGATGGGTCTCACCCCCCGGAAGGGGGCGTGGACAGACACCTGTCACCCGTTGCCAGGTCGGGGGCGTGGTGCGTGGAGAGATCAACCAGCAGTTTGGTGATCTGCTACGCCAGCTTGAGGGCCGTGTGTCACGACTAGAGGGCCAGCCTAGCTCTGTGACTCAGCCACCAGCACAGCCACCTTTGGGGCTGTGAAGGTGCAGTGGTGACAGCCATACCTCACAACCTGGAAACATCAAAAATCTGGACAAGGCCCATGAAAAATAGGTACAAATCTGTACGCTGTTTAACATAAAATTTGCATACATAATTATGTAACCCTGCCCCTGCTGATGGAATTGTGGGATACCAACTTTCAAATGCAAACCAAAGAGCAGACAACCAAAATATGGCACCAGAGTCCCCCTGCAGCCATTCCAGTGTCCCATTACCTGGCTATTTCGCCCCATTTACCATAAACACCAATGTGTGCATACTGTTTTACTTCTACAATGATTTGGATTTTATTTTTACATAGCACAATGCACAAACACCAATAGACATCTGTTAAAGCAATACTGTCTCAGAATGAAAATAGAATTGGCATTAAAAATTCTCTGCTCTTGCATTCCTGTTGTCACTTATAATCTTTTCCAGTTATCTTTGAGATCCTTTCAACTGCAAAGTGTTGGGGAAGCATCCTATCACAACTATTCATAGGTTCATAGATTAGTACCAAGCTAACTGCCACTGTGGGCCATTTTAATCCTAAAAATTACCTCATCTGAGAATCAAACCCTGCACCTTGTGTCTGTAATGTAAACACCTATTTCCTGAGTGAATGCTGTGAAATACACTGAATTTCAAAGACAGATGCTTCTCCAGTGAGCAAGCAGTAATCAGATCATTCCCCAAAATTGACATCTTTCTGAATGAGCATGTTCTCAACCCTCCACATTTTTATTCATAAACAGCTGACAAAGCTACCTTGCAGTATGCATTCCCCATCTCAGAATTTCACTTACTTGTGGCACTATAACACTGGGGATATTGGTCTCCAAATGTCAATTCAAGGCACTGCTGGGTGCCTGTCTACTTGTAATCAGCACACAAAATAAGGAAATCTGCCTTCACTTTTAAACTCCTATTAGGTTCTTCTTTAAAAATAAAAGGCAAAACTATCACTATCATTCTACATTTAAGTTCCAATTTATTCTACCCTCTAGACCAGCTTCCCAGACAATGCCCTATCAATGTTAACCTGTGGATACTCATTTCCCTTACTGTCAAGCACTACCACCTCTTGACAATGTTTGCTAAGTGATAGTGATGTTCATATAATGATGGATACACTTTTGAAAGGGAAATGATGTAAGAGCAAAAGTCCCTGTAATCCAAAAGTCATCTTCAAGGAGATAAAGTGCCTGAGATGGGTAGTAGGATGAACACTGCAGGACAGACAAAGAAATGAGGACATCAGAGCTGAATTCAAAGTATCTCTATATGTAGAGAAGGTAAAAAAGAATAGAAAATGGTTGCATGGACGTAGGTGCACAAAAGCAGAGGAAGATGAGGAAGATTTGGGACAGACAGGAAGAAGCCAAGAGGTAATGAGGTCATCCAGCAAATAATTGGATGGATTACAAGAGAGAAAACATGACTGTTGAAAAGGGAGAGTGGCAATGAATCAAGACAGGTGTTGACAGTTGAAACTACACCCAGATCTCATGTATAAAATGGGACAAATGGGGGCTGATGATGCAAATTATGACGATGATGATGTATAACTGGTGTGATATATTGCCCGGACAGTAACATTTTTTAGCCAGGCCCCTTATCTTTACTTGCTTGAATTTTATTCATATATGTGCAAATAAAGTTTTTTAGGACATTTTTTTTTCAGTTCAAAACCAAATAAAGGCAGGTATAGATGACATTTTCTTAATTTTATCTACATTTTTTTTTTGCAAAATAAGAAGATGGCTTCATCATTACTGCACCGTATTCACTTTTTTTTTGCACCTTCCCAACCTTTATGTATGCCAGCCTGGCTCCCCAACACCTGTCCATGCTGGAACAACCAGTTCTCTTCCTTGCCCACCCCAGACTTAAGCCAGTTTCTTGGAGCCAGTTGTGCAATGATGAGATGGGTGCTGAGCAGTTCTGAGCCTCTGTCTAGGGGACATTTTACTTTGACCTACCTGTCCTCCTCCTCCAGTCTCAAAGGTAAGTTGGGGTGGCATCCAGTGGAGATATGCTGTGCATCTCCCTACATCCAAAGTAGTTCAAACATGTCTTCACCTATTCCTATCTTTTGGACACTCCTACCATGTGCTATGCACAGCCTCCACCTGGAATCATCATCATAGACACCTTGGGGAACACCTGTCCACCCACCCTGTGATGGCTATGCCCATTCCTCCTTGCCACTCTGCTAGTTGTCTGAGCTTGGTCTCCTGAGCAGTAGTCAGGGCGTTATCCTTTTTTATTGCCAAGGTCACTACTGTAACTTTTTCTCTTTTGAAGTTGTTTAATTTAAATATAACTATTCAGTGGTACTGCGAAAATGATTTTTTTTCTAATTAGGGATCGTAAAAGTTATGTCTGTATATGTATGCCTGTGTTCATGTGTGCATATATGTGTGTGTGTGTGTGTGTGTGTGTGTGTGTGTGTGTGTGTGTGTGTGTGTGTGTGTGTTATGTATGTGCATGTGTGAATCAATCAGATTTCTATTTACTTGACTGTCAGCTATATTCTGCACAGGAAATAAAACTAGTGCAGGCTGTCTACAACTCATATTCACTGTTGTGTCTTCTTGCTCTAAGCCTTCTAAGCATACTGAACATATATAGTTTTATGGTATTGTGGTACCATAGTTTTGCAAAAAATGGGTAAAGCCCATTATGTCCATGTAAAACATGCCTAAATAGACATACCCACATTGCAAAACTAATGTTGAGATTAACACCCAGTTGATACTGAAGATTGCAACATCTTTAGCTACTAAAAACAATTTAACATGAAAACAAATATCTGTATGCACTGTTTTCTAGAAATGCATGTAATTTCAATAAAATGTAACATTCTGAGCTCAAATTTCCAAACTGCTACCAATGTGCCACTTGAGTAAAGATACATGATACAAAAACAACTATGAAATGATATTTACAAATCAAAATGTGTAATACCACACAACTGTTTCACAGAAGGGTCCCTATTCATCATAATCCTGAAAACTGAATACCCAAATATTAGAAAGTTAACATTATTACCCTGTAAAGCAGTTATTTTTTTAATAGGTAGAGGATCTAACCTGCATTTAAATATGCTGTGAAACATGCAATTATCATGCATAAATTATTAAATGTAACATTCAAAATGAAAAAAAGTACAGATATCAATTTTGTGAGAACAATTATGTACTAGGGAAGGACTTCTACCTCCATAAATCAAACCGGCATATAGACAAAACCAGAAAGTTGAAACACTCCAAAGAAAACTATTTGAAGACAAGCACACAAAAAATACAAACACAATAAATATTTTAAACAAGAAACTATGTCGCCCCTGCACCACCACATGGGGAGTTTTACAAATCCATTAAATGCTACTTACAAACACAGCTTGCTGCAATATTTAATCAAAACTATAATTTCAGTTCAGGCCGGGGTAAAATCAGAGAATGTTACTTACAGCTACGTTTTAACATTCAGCTCTGCTGTTATCTGCCAATGCCAGAATCTAAGCTAAAACTGTAAAACGGCATAAAAGATCTCATCTCAGCAGGACTCGGAGTTAGAGCCGAGAGATAATTTTGACAGCTTATTAAATATCAAAATCCACAGCGATGCATTGCTTACTTACTCACAAAAAAGTACCACCTGCAAAACGCCTATGCCCTCTGTCTCCATCCTGTACCACAGAAAAAGTTCCGATTAACGGCGCATCAACGCATTTCAACGAAAAACACCCTCCTCCACATAAAATGACAGGCTCCACGACGAAAACAGCTGAGCAGCATAACTTCCTTTCAGCCCAGCCAGCATTTAAACAAAAGCCCACTTGAACAGTCCAGCCGTAAATGTGAGCAGAGCTCAATTCCGATAGGCTGGTAGCACGGACGGTGCTGACGTCATCGCGCACGTGATGACATCAGCAAAATAGCACGAAATGTAAAAATAAATTGGAAATAAATCGGAAATGATGGGGTGTCACTCGGGAATCATGGCACCCCATCATTTGGACCCCAAAACTCGGTAAAAAATGAGTAATTCGGGACGGTTGGGAGGTTTGGTGACAGCCCATGGGTGGGGACCTCAGTCCCACTGTTTCCACTAGGAGGCTCATGGGGGTCCTCAGTCCCACTGTTTCCACTAGGGGGCTCATGGGCTTCCAATTTCCCAACACCCCTCCCCATCAAGGTGTTTACCCCCACATGTGTCATATACAACCCCTGTAAGCATCTTGTTTGTTTTGTCTATTAACCTACCCAACCTACCTCCTCAAATATACCTACTACCCCTCCCCAACATCCCACTCTCACCTGAAAAAAAAATGGCAATCTGTTCCCACAAAAGAAATCTCACCCCATACATAGCTGTCTATTTCACACACATGTCCACTGGACACATGTAATCCGGTCTAATTGGCATCACAACTTATTATTGTTGTCCTCACCTCCTCCTAGGGGTTTGAGTGTCCAAATATACCTCCAAATTCAGTGTATATGCACAGCTGCTGCTGTAGAAGAAATGGGCAGCTATGGACCTTCCCTACACCGTCCTGCACATCCCTAGCTATTTCCCTACTGTCTTTCCCTCTTTGTGCCCCTTTTTTCACCACTTTCCCATCAACCCCTTTTTCTTTTCTTTTAAAGAAATTAGCGCAGGAGTAAGCGGGAGTAAGCACTTTTAAGCAGCAGTAAGTGGGTTTAAGCCTGTTTGCGCAGGGGTAAGCAATGTTGGCACAGGTTAAGCAATTCAAAAGCTAACTGAGTATAAGAAACTGTAACCAGAAGTTAGCAGTGCTTACCTCCATGCAAACCCGCACAAACCCGCATGCAACTGCTCAAAAGTCTCTTAGTCACTCTGTATCCAACGGCACTTGTTCTGCCCAGCAACAAAATAAACAGCATCTGCAAGGCTCAAACCCAGGACCCTGCACACTACAGACAAAGTGATTTACGATTAAGCTATGTCAGATATACATAACCTTAATGTATTCACAAGCATATCATCCAGCCCAGTCATTTAACAGTACAGAGAATGTATTCCAACATGTAGATGTATGTGTGTGTGTAAATATATTAATATCTAAACAGATACAACATATCTATATATGTATATATATCTATATATATATATATATATATATATATATATATATATATATATATATATATATATATATATATATATATATATATATATATATATATATATATATATGTATATATATATATATATATATATATATATGTATATATATATATATATATATATATATATGAACATATATACATGCAAATGCCTACATCTATAGATATATATGTCTACAGCTATATGTCTAAATAGGGTCTATATTAGATCAACGAACGATTAAATGTTCGAATCTCTAAAGGTCGACCTTTACAGATCAAACATTTAATCGTTCGAAAATGTTTAAAAATAAAAAAAAAAAAAAAACGAAGAGATAAAACCAAAAACCAAAGGGTGTAAGCAGGGGTGCAAGGCCCCCTGCACCTCCCATACCCCCCTACTTAAATATACCAACTCCAAGATTGTGCTACAGTGTAGGGAAGGGGAAATTTACTGTTTCCGCACTGTAGTCCACTGATGTACGATCTCGGAGTTGGTATATTTAAGTAGTGGGGGGTGCAGCGGGGCTTGCCCCCCTGCTAAAACCCATTTCTTTTACTTTTTTTTGTTTAATTTTTTTTTTACATCTTCGAACATTTAAATGTTCAATCTCTAAAGGTCGACCTTTAGAGATTCGAACATTTAATCGTTCATTGCTGTAATACAGACACTAAATATATACAGCAGGTTCTATATATGTCAGCAGATATATTTATATATATATATATATATATATATATATATATATATATATATATATATATATATATATATACACACATATATAGGTATATACGGACATACATCTGTAGATAACAATGGGGAAATAACAAAAATATATATGTCCACATGCACCGTTAATGGGGTTGAGAGGCGCCAAACAATATACTTCTTGTACAAATAGGTATACCCCCCCCCCAGCCAAACATGTCCCCCTGCAATACACTACAAAGTGTTGCAGATCCCATAACCAGGGCCAGACATGATATGGGCATCCCTAGGATACATATACACAGACACATATATGCAGATACAGATATACATATATATATTTATATATATATATATATATATATATATATATATATATATATATATATATATGTAACTACACATACATACGCAGAGATATGTATAGTAAGTTACATATGTAGTACGTGCACACAATATGGAACAGCCATTATTCCTGCAGTTACCACCCTACCAGCTGGAGACTGTATGAGCCACCCATACAAAAGGCAACCATTGCCTGCCACATATACCCACAGAGAAATCAAAGGATATAATACCACACACAGGTTTGCATAAATGAGAAAGCTTTATTTGTGTACTATTACAGTTGTATATGCCATGTCATATAGCTGTTTAGACACAGACATCCATATAAACTGAGTAATGCAACTGTGAACCAGTTATACTAATACAGTAGTCTGGAAAAGTTAACAAATGTTGCTGTCCAGGCCAAGGCCATCAAGTAGTACAATAGTAAAGACAGACTGGGCCACAGGATACCAAACAATCAACAGTAAGTAATGCAGATGTATAGTTCAGCAGCCTCTATCTACACTCTGTAGACAATCCCTAGTGGGTAAAGACCTCAGCTGACACAATGGGATGTAACTGTTACATACCAAGGCACAACTGACACCATCACAAGCACACTGACAAACAGAACAGTCTGTATGGCAGGTGGTAGTAGGCCTGCATTTAACCAAGGTGGATTGTATGGTAATGTACATCCATATAACTTAAGGCAGCTCACCCCTGATGGTCTTCAGGACATTGGGCTTTCAGGATTCTATAGCACTCCCATATACATATATGTATATATAGATATATGTATATGTATATATAGATATATGTATATGTATATATAGATATATATGTATGCACATCCTATGTGTACAGATATGCGTAGTTATGTTGGTATATATGTAGATATCAATAACTATATGTGCATACATGTCTATTCTGATATACCAACTACTGTCAGTATATATATAGATATCCATACGTATATGTGCATATGTTTCTCTATCTGTATATATGTAGACATAAATTGCTCTGTATATGTATATATCTGAGTGTTCATTTGTATATCTATGTACATATACATATCCATCTATGTATGTCGATATGTTTATGTGTATGTCTATATAGATATCTGGATAAGTATATGTACATATATCATCACCATATGTCTTGAACATGGAGTGTAGCCCTACCTCAGCCCCTGTAGTCCCAACTTCGTAGTGCAAGGGGATGTCAGGTATGTATAGCAGGTATATTTGTAGAGTATTGCTACTGTAATAGGGATTGTCGTCACAGGCATGGTGTGTGTGGGAGGTCACATCTGCTTTTAACATTTGCACCAGTGGCTACTGACAGACATCCTAAGGACATCATAGTACAGTACCACTGCTAGCACGTACTGCTTCTGTGGACTACAGCAGAGATAATGGCCAATATATGTGGACAGTCTGACACACTCTGGACAGTCCAGAGGTATACACATAACCCCTTAGTGCAAGACATGTGGACCAATCCTGACAATGTGGATGTTAACAGCCATGTAGATGGGTATAACAAGTAACTACTGGTATACATTTGCCCCCATAGGTTATGCATTCACACATCCCTGTCTGTCCTGCCACATAATAACTGCTGGTACGGAGATGCCATGGCCACATACCACCCACTAGATATTGACGTACATCTGTACAGCATCCCACTGCTCTGTCTAACATACATGACTGTTATGGTGGCCCGGCAGCAGTACATCTGGCAAGTATCTGGACATTACATCTCACTGGGTAAGTACACTAAGCTGCTAGGCATGTAACAAAGCACTGTGCAGGCTACAAGCAGACCGGCTCAACACTGGCCTACATTTCCTATGGGGGAATGCACATGTACCTGCATATATAGCAGGGTCCACAGGCATGCCACAGCACAAAGTAACATACACCTGTGTGAAAGTGCATAACCACAACCAATGTGAACACAGCCACAGCTATATATGGCATGCTAGCGTATTATTACAGTATATGGACTATCTGTTTAACACCAACCTCATATGTGCCACTCGCACACTAACCCTACATATAGTGGGCCGCTACACAGTGTGGTCCACTGCCTGTCTGTGGTATGGGAAATGTGTGTGTATGGCCCTGCAAACATGTAAGCCGATAGGGTAACATACAGTGGAGCAGCATGTAGCATCAGATAGAACAGGACCAAGAACAATGACATCTACCACAGTCTGTACACAGGCCAAGGTACATATTAACAATACACACACTGCCGACAATCACCATAAGTACACAGACCTCATTATTGTACACACAACCACAGAATGTCCAGGTTATGTCATCAAATATAACCCATACTATACATTACATGTGTAGCAGTCTGATATTTCACTGGCTTGTTATCAGATATGCTGTCACTAATTATGGTGTACAGTACATATGCACCCCTTACTGCATGACATATGTACAAAGGTTGACAGGGTTGGGGTTGGAGGCACATACACAGGGCCAGTATTGACATGTTGCTGTGATAACCTCATACATTTACTGTTGTAACAGGGTTTGTTGCACCATATGTCCTATGAGGGATATGAAGTCAGTAACTCTCACGGCTGTCACCATTGACAGACTGCAATCCTCACACTACCTTCTGCTGTTCACAGATAGGTGCTCTGTGGGTAACACCTGAAACAAAAGGCATCACACACTGGCCAGTCTGCAGATGGCCCTACATATGGGTGTTCCCTCATAAACATAGCACTGACATGGCAGGTATGAAAACATGTAGGGCAGCCATATCCACACACACCCTGTTAAACCAACATTACTCCAAATGCAGTATAGCAGCACTTACAGTCTGTAGTCAGGTTAGGCACATCCCCCTCCTGTGTGTTGGCCTGTTTCCACAGTGTATGTTGTTAGAGGTAAAACCCAATACATCTGAGATGCTGTTTGCCAAACACAAGATTGAGTTCCTGCTCATGGTGAATGAAAGGCCCAACACCAACATGATGTTCCTAGATATTGGTGAGTGTTTCCATGCAATTAGCTATGGGAATGTTAAAACAACTGTTCCACATACAATCAGCTAGAGAAGGGCTACAAGTCGTACAGAGGCCATCAGCTGATCCTGAGCATCACTTAAAATACACATGCTGCTGCCTAAGCAAAGCAGATGTAAGTGAGAGAGGCAGACAGAGGCACAAAAAAGCCAGGGAGGGGTGGGAGACTAAAACTTAAGCATGTTTGTGCATCACATCTACCAGTACAGGGTATCTAACCCCTGATGACTATGTAGTGCTATCACATGTCCATGCAGTTACTGAATGCATCACATAGGTTACATGTTGAGGAGCCCTCAGAATGTATATATGATGGTGAGTGACATCTGCAACAGGGATATGGTAGCTATGTGGTAGGTGTAATACACGTACCTGTCCTCATGAACAGGTGTCAGCGTCAACACAGCCACACTCTCACAGGGATGCACAGACATTGCCACACTTGGCAGGGCCAGGAATACAACTCATCACTAGTGGGATTGGCACAACACAGTACTGTGCAGGTATCACATGCACCACAGGGGTCATATGGAGGTTATATGTACAAGGATATGTGGAGGTGTCTGACATCAGACAGCATGCTTCAGTATGCCAATGGGGGTGTAGTGAGTGTAAATGTGGTGATATGCATCATACACCACACACACAGACACTGGTGCCAGTACTGACATGCATGTGTGCACTGCTTTACGGGCGTGTTGTGGGTGATGGTGCCAGATGGCTATACAAGGCTATGTGATGGGTATACCTCGGCATCAGGCCACATGACAATGGCCTGAATTGTGGCTCAGTGGTGTAGTGTCTGAAGTTGCCAATACAGGTGGGTATTGTATTCACCATCCAGTCACCTGGGTAACTATTGCATGTGGCCAACACTGTGCATTGCTTGCCATGTATGTGTTCCTTAGTCCATGATATGGACAGTGTCTGAATGTTCATACCTCCCACGTGCATGTACAGTGACATGTGGAACTGTACCTGGGGTTTCTGGTCCATGTTGTGTACACAGATCATTATCATCAGATGTGCCAGTCCTGGCCTCATGTGGTGGGAACTGTTAATGGACAGCAGGTTGAACCTACACCTACAGTGTTAGCATGCTACCAGTTTTCCTTGGTGTAAGTGACATCTGTCCATACAGGGTTTGTGTTCCAGACATGGTATGTCCTTTGTGGGTCACATTTGATGGCACCACAGGTGTTGCAGGTGTCCAGTGGGGAACATGGGGGAGGTGCACTGTCATCATGTACATGCCTATTGGACAGATGGGCAGGGTGCTATGCCCTCTATAGCCCACTGCAATCACACCATGGTTACTATCAGTGAGCAATATGCAGGGTACTACCAACATAGTGGCTGTTGCCTAGGTGTGTGTGTGCGTATGTGTGTGTGTGTGTGTGTGTGTGTGTGTGTGTGTGTGTGTGTGTGTGTGTGTGTGTATGAGACATGGGTTGAGAGTGTTCCCTGGGTAATGCAAGGGTTGCTAACATTGTTCAGCTGGCATTGATGTCACATTTAGGGGTATGGATTTGCACCCCAGCCTCTCGGCTATTTCACATCTGTTATCCATGTACGGTGGACATTGTGATATATACTTGGCCCACCATATAAGAATTTTGCAAAACCTGCTTTACATTTAGTCCAGTTGTTACACACTCACAACCACCACCACACAGGATACAAATGACTAACACTGACACACACAAAGCCACAACTGTTATGTCTGGGATTAGAATGCCTACCTAACTAGTATATTACACTACAGCACTACACCATTACAGGACGCGCCATGGAGATTTCTGGAGTACTCCTTCCCCAAAGGTGTATGTCACAGTGACTGACATTAGCAGGATTGCCAAAGTAGGGCATTTGAATTGTAGTGAGTGTGACTAGCCTAAAATGCATTGCTCCCTACACAGACATAGAAACACACTCAAGACATCCACAAATACCATGTGTGGGAATAGAACCCCTACCAGAGTTTTATATCACACTACAGCATGATGCTGTTATAGGACATGCCACAGAGATTGCTGGAGTGCCCCTTCCCCAAAGGTGTATTTCACAGTGAATGACATCAGCAGGATTGCCAGTGTAGGGCATTTGACCTGTAGTGAGTGTGACTAGCCTAAAATGCATTGCTCCCTACACAGACATAGAATCACACACAAAACATCCACAATTGCCATGTGTGGGAATAGAACCCATATCAGAATTGTATATCACACTACAGCATGATGCTGTTACATGACATACCACAGGGATTGCTGGAGTGCTCCTTCCCCAAAGGTGTATTTCACAGTGAATGACATCAGCAGGATTGCCAAAGTAGGGCATTTGACCTGTAGTGAGTGTGACTAGCCTAAAATGCATAGCTCCCTACACAGACATAGAATCAACACATAATATCCACAACTGCTATGTTTTGGAATAGAACCCCTACCAGAGTTCAATATCACATTACAGCATGATGCTGGTATAGTATGCACCACAGGGATTGCTAGAGTGCCCCTTCCCCAAAAGTGTATTTCACAGTGAATGACATCAGCAGGATTGCCAAAGTAGGGCATTTGACTTGTAATGAGTGTAACTAGCCTAAAATGCATTGCTTCCTACACAGACATAGAATAACAGACACAAACCATGCACAACTGCCATGTGTAGGAATAGAACCCCTACCAGAGCGCTATATCACACTACAGCATGATGCTGTTGTAGGATGCACCATGGGGATTGCTGGAGTGCCCCTTCCCCAAAGATGTATTTCACAGTGAATGACATCAGCAGGATTGCCAAAGTAGGGCATTTGACTTGTAGTGAGTGTAACTAACCTAAAATGCATTGCTCCCTACACAGCCATGGAATCACACACATAACATCCACAACTGCCATGTGTGGGAATAGAACCCCTACCAGACTTCAATATCACAATACAGCATGATGCTGGTATAGGACACACCATGGGGATTGCTGTAGTGCACCTTCCCAAAAGGTGTATTTCACAGTGAATGACATGAGCAGGATTGCCAAAGTAGAGCATTTGACTTGTAGTGAGTGTGACTAGCCTAAAATGCATTGCTCTCTACACAGACACACACACACACACACACACACAATTGCCAAGTCTGGGATTAGAACTCCTACCTAACTATTTTATCACACTACAGCAGTATGCAGTTATGGAATGCGCTACATAGATTATTGGCTACAACCTTCCCAGAGGTGTATTTCTAGGTGGATGACATCAGCAGCCTTGCCAAAATAGAGCATTTGAATTGTAGGGAGTGTGACTACCCAAAAAAGCATTGCTTTCTACACAGACAGAGTCAGACAGACAAACACACACACACACACACACACACACACACACACACACACGCACACACACACACACACACACACACACACACACACACACACACACACACACACACACACACACACACACACAAAATTGCCAAGTCTGGGATTAGAACTCCTACCTATCTGTTTTATCACATGACAGCAGTACGCAGTTATGGGATGCGCTACGGAGATCAGTGGGCTACAACCTTTCCAGAGGTGTATTTCTTGGTGGATGACATCAGCAGCCTTGCCAAAGTAGAGCATTTGAATTGTAGGGAGTGTAACTACCCTAAAAAGCATTGCTCTCTCCACAGAGTCAGACAGACACACACACTTGCCAAGGCTGGGATTAGAACTCCTACCTAACTATCTTATCACACTACAGCAGTATGCAGTTATAGGATGCACAATGGAGATTACTGGGCTACAACTTCTCAAAAGGTGTATTTCACAATGGATTACCTCAGCAGGCTTGTCATAGTAGGGCTATGGGGAGGGCAGTGTGTGTGCATGGGCCATAACCCATTCATCTAGAGGTTGACACACCACATGCGGGCACACACAGGGTCATAATTCACAGGTATGTGTATACAGCTGCTAGATGACTACTTCCTTGTACAGTCATGTTGCACAGCTAGCACTTGCACCACATAGTTCATAATGCTGACAGATATCGGTGGCTAGTATCTACAGTAAGTGACATCTGAACCTCATGTGGTTGTGGCCCTTTGGCTTTGTGCTGGGTGGGACAGGCCTGGATGGCTCCTTGTCACAGTCACCCTCTTCCACACATCTATGTACATCTACCTTTGGCTTATTATAGTGTGTTGTCCATAGATATATCTCTGTATTCCTATCCACTGTGTGTGCAAAGCATGAGTGGTGCATACTGAGGAGTGTCTGCAGTAACATTTGCGACTGCCAGATATGTCTAGTCCACTGGTGTTTGCAGACATGGCCTTCATTTGTTTAAGTGTGTGAGCATGCACAGTATGCCCATCTGTATTGAATGTGTGGATCGAGTCCAGGTAGTTTGTACTGCAGTGCAGACCTTTGTGGTGTACACCTACAGATAGTGTACTGTTTCTGCAGGGTACGATCATTTGGCAATATGTGGACAAACTGTGCAGGGGATAGTGTGTACTGTAGGTGATTGTGTCTGTGCTGCTTCAGCTGCATGATACTGCTGTTAGCAGAGATAGTCAGACATGTACTGTTATACACAGTGATGTTTTCTGCCCTCATGTACTGTCAGGTGGACATTCTTGCCCACAGTGATGTCTTGGGGACAAGGTTGACAGTGGATGTGTCCGGTATTGTGGGCAGATGCCTACGTATTAATGGTAACTTATGCCATTCTGGAGGGGGAGCCGCAGACACTTGGTGCTGGGTTTGTGTATCCAGTTCAGCACCTTGGTACAGTACTGGCAGAGGATCCCATACTTGTACACTCATTAGCCTGACAGTATGGTCTTATCTTGCTGTGGCAATGCCTCACAGCTGTACAGATTCACACAGGTCAGCCAGGGGCAGGGGCCATGGGTCAGGACATATACCCTATTGTGGTGTACGGGCAGGTGTGTAGCCACCCATGTATGTGTTTGCAGCCAGGGTTAGTGTGTGCACACAGCTTGGTGTCAGACCCTACACATTCCATGCTGCCCATGCTTCCACCCTCCCTGTTATTCTAACCTCTTCCATACATTATGCATACATTCTCTGAAACTTTCCCTAAGGGTATCACCCCATCACAGGTGTGTGTTACTGTTGTTCCACAGGTCATGCAGTGGGACATGGTGGACATGTTACTGTGGTTTGTCCACATGGCCTTGTATATGGCTAATGTGGGGTGCATTGTGTTGTTATTTGGGTGTCCGTGACATAACATGCATTGGCAGTACTTGTGAAACACAGGCCTTTGGCAGATGCCTGTGAGGCATTAGGTGTTGCTGCATGCCAGATGTGGCAGGTTGTTGCATTCTGTCAGTCCTACAGTCCCAAACCACCATACAGTATATTCCCCTGGGGTGACAGCTAGGGACACACCTGCATGGGACACCTGCACTGCATGCTGCAGTCTTACACTATTGCCATATACAGGTGGGGTCTTCCTGTACCCATTCCCCACAGCAAGGATATGACCAGAGAGGTGCCTGTAGATGGTGTTTGCATGAGCTGGATGCATGTGTGCTATGGACACTACTTGCATCTGACACACGGATATGCATTGGACATTCCAGTTATGCTTGCATGTGCAGGTACATCAGCTGTTTTCCAATACATCAGTCCTACCTCCTATGTGATCTGTGAATGTTTGGGCAGACAACACCAGTATCCCCCACTACAGGACCGAATAATGTGATGCATACCTGTATGTACTTTTCCAAGGGTGTGTCCATTTCACAGTGACACAATATATACTGTATGTCTGGGGTTGTTTCCCCTGTGTACTGCTTTTATATGTTGACCAGCTGCCATGCCATGTCAGTCTTTCAGATGGTGACACATATTACCACCATACATTTGCAATGGCTTACTGCTACCTTGTGTTATACTGATGGGTATTGTGTATGGCACAGCTGTTGTGAGGACTTGTCCCTGTCATCAGCAGTAGTGGGGAATGGTTACCAGGCTTACCTAACATGAATACATACCGACCACTCCCACACATTATGGGACACACACTAACCTAACACACACATACCTGCATATTGTGCAGATGCTACAACCTTTCCTGCTACCTTGACCACCTTTGTGCATCTGTGCTCCACTGGTATTAGTCCTACACATACATGTTATTACATTTCTACATAGGGTTATGGGAAGCCACACCTGACTGTCACTACGTGTGTACATCACATTTGGGGTGAGGTCTCACCAGACCATTACTACATAATTAAGTAGTGTTGGGGGAGCACACCTGACTGTTTCTGCATTCCTACACAGGATTGGGGGGTACACCTGACTATTTCTACATATCTACACTGGATTGGGGAGGGCACACCTGACTGTTGTTACATTATTACGTAGGATGAGGGGGGCACACCTGACTATTTCTACATTTCTACACAGGATTGGGGGGCACACCTGACTATTTCTACATTTCTACACAGGATTAGGGGGGCACACCTGACTGTTGTTACATTACTTACGTAGGGTGGGGGGGGGCACACCGATTTCTACATTTCTACACAGGATTGGGGGGGAGCACACCTGACTGTTGTTACATTACTACGTAGGATGGTGGGGGGGCGCACTTGACTATTTCTATATTTCTACACAGGATTGGGGGGCACACGTGACTGTCATTACATTACTATGTAGGATGGGGGGCACACCTGACACCTGTGCACATTTGCTATAACTGTACTGGTATGTCAGGTACCTCCATTCCATTCTGTATTCTAACCTATCATGCTGACTAGAGGCATACCAGTGTACTACAGATCGTAGCTTTGATTTACCTACATATTAGTTTCTGACTTCCGACTCTTCAGAACTAACATCCCACTGCCTGACCTGCTGTGGTCTGTCTGTGTAGGCCTGGGGGAGAAGTTACCCATAGGCATCATTCAGAGGCCATAGCACAGCCTTTGTTTGTGTTTGTCTACACCTATCCTGCTGGCTGTGACTGTTGTTGGGTATGTGAACTCCCCCTGACTGGCATGTGTAAGTCACTTACCTTGTGGGTATCAGAGTATTGAGGGTGGTGCTGCAGGGCTGCCTATGTTGGATGCACATAGTATACTCCCTACACATGGTTGAGCACAGGTAGTGTCATGTTTGACATCCCTTTTACTGTATGTGAGAGTCAGAGAGAGGTGTTATTCCCTGGGTCCTTCCTGTGTCAGTGTATCTGCTATGCATTGCCTCTTTGCCAAGGCCAGGGCATACTGGGCACGCCTCCTTCTGCCTACCAGGGCAGGCTCAGGTTGTTCCTCCTCTGAGTCACTCTGTGCCTGTGCATGCCTCGGCAATGCTGGTGGACTGTGTGGCCCTGCCCCATGCTGTTCCTGCTGCAGCTGTTTCTGCAGGATCATATTGTGTAGCATGGCACATACGATGACAATTTGGGTACATGTAGCTGGTGAGTACTGCAAGGCTTCACCGGATATGTCCAGGCACCAGAACGGTGACTTGAGCATCCCAAACACATGCTCTACTATAATTCTGGTCTGTGCATGTGCCTCATTATGGAGTTCTTGTTCGGGTGTGTGTGCATTTCTGATGGGTGTCATCAGCCACGGCTCCAGTGCGTATCCAGCATCCCCTATTAGGTGACCATGAGGGATGTCCCCATTGGCAAATATCTAGTACAGCTGCATCAGATGCCAGATGTGGGAATCGTGGTAGCTTCCACGGCAGCCAGCACACACATTCAATATTATGCCCTGGGCATTGCACATGACCTGGCAGTTGATGGAGGGGAAGCTCTTGCAGTTAATGTAGACCCTACCCCACTCACCGGGTGGTGCCTTGATGCATATGTGCGTGCAGTCTATAGCACCCACTACCTCAAGGTATTCTGCTATTTGGTGGAACAGTTGCATGTTGCTGGCCAACACCTCACGGGTGTTGGGGAACTATACGTGCTCACCGACATATGCTGACATGGCATCCAGGAACTGGTGGAGTACCCTGCATGCTGATGCCTGTGAGATCCCCATCATATCCCCAGTTGGCCTTTGGAAGGTATCTGTAGCTAGTATTCTTAGGCCTACACATATCTTAGTATCCACTGGGATGGATTCCCTTCTGCTAGTTCTGTCTGTCAGGTGTGGCCGGCACAGCTAAACAAGTTGCTGTAGGTGGTCCCTGTCCACCCTATAGCGCTCCACAATCTCCAGCTCATGTAGCCCATGGTAGGTTATCCTGGGTCTGTACATGCTTCTCCATCTCCTCACTGTGGGTTGGTTGACAGCATTCACATCCTCACCACCTTCAGCCTCTTCCACAAGTTGTATGAGAGCTATTGCAGCCCCTATCATTTTGCTGTTGTGAGTGTTAAAAGTTCCCCACTTGTATACACTGGTGGTGTATAGTGTGGGAAAAACCAGGGAAGGTGTTTGCATAGTTTATAGGAGTGTTCTGGGCTGGGCTGGTCTGCTGCCTGTGTAACTGGCTGATTCTGATACATTTCACCTGCCAGCTATGCTAGTTCTCATTGATTACCTTCCTACTGCTGTTTTCCCTTCCCATTGTCTTCCTGTTTAAGCCCGGGTGTGCTCCACGCAAACAGAGTGCTCCAATATGCACAGTGCTGCTATTTCCTGGTTTAACTTTTTTTCTCTTCCTGTAAAACCCGGTGCAAGGCACACACACCCACTTAGGCAATGTAAAGAGTGGTAGTCAGATTCAGATACACCCCTTTGCTCAGCTGTGCTAAGCTAGGAGCAAACCTGAGCCACAGGGCTCCAATCCGCTTACAGTATGCCTGACACACACCCCTATGATGTCAGCTAACTCCTAGGCTTGCACCAAGCTATTCCTGCTCTTACACTGTTGGGACCTGACTAACTGGGATTCACTATCATTCCCCTCATTTCCATAGGATTGCCTGTTAATGCATAGTTACATGTCTTACGCTGAGCATCCCCCCTTAGCAACCACTACTCACTGGCCATGTTGTCTTCTGCCTGCCGTTGACTTGCATGGCAGAATAGTGATTTTAGTTAGAATGCTTATTTTCAGTTTACTTTGTTATTTTCCCCCCCAATCTCATTTGTGCGCTGCTGCCCTATGCTTAAACAGCTGAGATCAGCTAAAAAAAATAATAAAAGTAGATTTTTTTATTTTTTAGGTTGTTTGCAATGCCAATGGCCTTATACTTGGCCACTGGCATGCTTCCTGACTGATATGCAGCCTTTATTTGGAGCTGTCACGGCTCCGTTTTTGGATTTTGCAGAAATGTACTCGGTTACTAACTGAGTACACTTCTGCAGAGTGCACTAGTCCTACACGGCTGGTTGTAAGCTTCCTGGATCGCAAATTCACTTCATTTGCATGGATTTCTCCTGCAAATGGGGTGATTTGCATACAGGGGCTTAGTCCGTGCAGGACTAGTGCAGGAGCACTCGTGCACGCCCCAGCAGGCTGTTCCTGGATCGCACGGCAGACATATTGCCTGCTAGAGCTCCTGCACTGATCCTGCATGCTGTGCAAGGCATACAGAATCTGGGGGAGAGTCATGTAGTTCAGGTTAGATGATATAGTTGGTTGAAAGGTAAAGGCATTTCTCTGATGACAGAAAAAGGGCATTTAACTGAATGCTACATTTCGGTGAAATTAGTCATTTATATGTGACGGAATCTGTGCAATGGAGTTTATTTTCGGAGGGTTGCAGTGCAGGGGCAGAGTGGTTTTGGTTTCAGACACTTTAAGGCTTCATTTCTAAGAGTTTTGTTTATTTAGAAGAACTCATTTCTGTGGGATGTTAGCATCTATTTCTTTATATCCAGTTTGTGTATTTTTTTCTTTCTTAAAGCAGATCAGGTATAATGACTGGGTACAGGTTTTGACTACTTATGGAATTTTGTGGCATGCAAAGAATGACAATAAATAAAAACACCTATAGTTATGTGGCAGAAACTTTTATCAAAACCCAATTTCAATGTATGTGTACAATGTGAAGATAAATGTATTTGTATGTATGTATCTGTATATATATATACTTAGAGAGAGAGACCTCAAAAGCTTCAAAAGCATTTTTGTTTTCTTTTCTTTTGATAGCATGGTATGTACATTTATAATACTACCATTAATTTCTTTATACAGTGCATGTATGAGTGAGTGCTTCATATGATGGGCTGGCATCTTGTCCAGTAACAACTCTCTGCCTTACACCTCCAGGTGGCTTGCAAGCCTGGATATGATTAACAGGGTACAGGATATTGAATGAATATTAATGGGTCAGATATGTAAAAAGAGAACACTGAAACCACAGAGACAGCTGCATAAGCCTGCTCTTAAAGTGGTGAGCAATTTTAGAGTTCATGAAGTGTTCAGCATATTTTGACCTGAATTGCCCTGCACACCTATTTATTTTGACAACCTCAGTAAACTACAGTGTATATTACTCCTCCCATACAGTCACATCCGACACTAATGCTGAACAAATTATTTCCATAGAATTGTTAGAGTTGCAATAATTATAACACTGGGAACATATTCTGAAATTAGCAAATACAGTTAGTCTGACCAATATTACCTGAAAACTAAAACAGTATACATCCATTAAACATGATAACACTCTAGGAAAGTAAAGAGCACAGTTAATTTGATTTTTTTAAAGCTGTAAATTACTGACTTGTAGTCAAGCAACATTTTGTCTTCTACTGGCTTACAAAACTGCCAATGATATGGTGTTTGTAGTTTCAATTAAGAGTTATAGTCTGTAATTAATCCGCTCTGTTGGTGCAGCTCTCATTTTCATACCAATCTGTTCTGCATCTTGTAACTACTGAAGAGTGCCTTCACATTGAAAATCAGTGAAAGAAAGCAGATGTGGATGTGTTTCCAGAGTATAATGCAGCGTGCTTATTTCCAACGCTTCCCTAGTGCAGCAAAAATGACTTGATTGGAGGCGTATGACTTGATTTAAGGGCAGTAATTATTTTACTTCAAACTGTCCTTTGCTTATCTTGTGATGGGACTGGGAGGAGAGATAAAAATGATGTGACTGCTGAAGGCGAGAGGATAGATTGAGAGCATTCTCCTTATCAAAGAGCTTTAAGAAAGGGAGCTGTTGAGGTCTGAAGATGCAGAATTAATGCAGATTGCAGAAATGCCTTTGCTTATAATGCTTGGTTGTTGAGGTTATATACATAATGTTACTGCTTTATAGCACAATCCCCTTTCTTTATTCCTTAAATAAATAAAACTTAAATACAAAATAAATAAATAAAATAAACAACAAGGTATTTGCTAGGTGCTA